>NC_137111.1:41020750-41390750 GCF_949357685.1 Gobio gobio
TTTTTTATTCCTTCACTGTTATCTATTCCTTCCAAAGCTGAATTGTCAGCATCATTACTCCGGTCTTCAGTGTCACATGATCCTTCAGAAATCCTTCTAATATGATGATTTGAAGAAACATTTCTTCTTATTATCAATGTTGAAAACCGTCGTGCTGCTTTATATTGTTGTAGAAACCATGATATAGTTGTTTTGGGATTTTGTGATTTTAATAGAAGGTTCAAAAGAACCACATTTATCTGAATCAGAAATCTATTATAAATGTCTTTACTGTCACTTTTGATCAATTTAATATATCATTTCTAAAATATATTATGTATGTAGTTCCCAGTGTCGTTATCAATTGATAGTTTGAATACGTTTTTAAAAAAATATATTTTATTTACATTTTTGTTAAAATTTTAGTATTTTTGTTGTCATTTTGTTTTGTCTTTTAATGTCTATATACAGTTGCAAGAAAAAGTATGTGAACCGCTTGCAGAATTTGTGAATAATTTTAACAAAATAAGAGCTATCATACAAAATGCGTTATTTTTTGTAGTGCTGTCCTGAATAAGATATTTTACATAATTCTTTTTTTTTACATAGTCCACAAGACCAAAAAAAAATGCTGAATTTATAAAAATGACCCCGTTCAAAAGTTTATGAATCCTTGATTCTTAATACAGTCTTTACCTGGATGATCCACGATCCACTTTTTTTTTTTTTTTTTTTTTGATGGTTGTTTCATGAGTTCCTTGTTTGTCCTGAACAGTTAAACTGCCCAAAGTTAAACAGTTAAACTCTTCAAAAAAATCTTTCAGGTCCTGCTAATTTTTATGTTTTCCAGCATATTTTTCCAGCAGTGACTGTATAATTTTGAGATCCATCTTTTCACACTGGGGACAATTGAGGGACTCAAACACAACTATTTAAAAATAAAAATAAAAATTTGTGATGCTCCAGAAGGAAACACGATGAATTAAGAGCCGGGGGTGAAAACTTTTTAACAGAATGAGGATATCCAAATTTTTCTTATTTTGTTTGAATATATATATTTTTCATGTAGTACTGCCCTTCGGAAGCAACAGAAGATACTTACATGTTTCCCAGAAGACAAATTAAGTACAATTTACCTTGATCTTCAAATTCAATAAGTTTTCACCCCCCGGCTCTTACTGCGTCGTGTTTCCTTCTGAAGCATCAGTGAATGTTTGACAATAACAACTTTTAATTTAAGTGAACTGAAAACAATCTTCACATAAACCCATTATAATAAATGCCGCATTTACCTGTGCCCCTCAATATATCACGGCTCAATTTTTTCTAATAGCCCAGTCAAACCGGTTCAGATTTTTACTTGCCCTGTCAAAATTCACAAAACATTATTGTTTTCGTTGTTTTTAACCCATGTAACCTTTTAAACATTAAATATAGATGAAATCCTTATTAAAGCTACAAAAGTTATCTAGCCTCTTAACTGTCACCGTCCCACAGGTGGGACGCCTGGTGCTCTTTTTTTTTTTATCGCCTTTTTTCATATCATATATTTAAGTAATTATCACAAATTAGGTATCATTTGAAAGCTTACAAACTCAAAATTCATCCTGTGAAAACCGTTTTGAAATCGGACATTGTGTTGCCATGGAAACGTTACTCTAAATTATTCTAGTGGGCTCCTCCCCTAGTGGGCGCTGTCATGTTTCATATTACAACAATTATTTTAACTACTTTATATTCAAAATCTTTTCCAATCTTGACAAAACGCATATTGTCGGAAAGGTCTGAGTCTCAAGGGTCCATATTTGGTTTTGTGTTTTGTGATGGAAGTAATATTTGGACAGAAATTTACAGGAAAATGCATCAAAACAACAATAAATGGAATTTGAATGACACCCGGTGGCTATTTTTGGTACAGCACCCTAAACAAAATCTCATGGGGACTTCAATTTTTGTGATATCAACTTCAAATTTGGAACACAAATTGGTTAGACATATGGCTTTGATTTTATAGTAATTTTAGAGTAAATTCTTTTCTGTAAAATATATATTTTATATGAAATAAAAAATATTTAGTACAGTATTTTTCATTTACAGTAAATTTACTTCCATAACCATTTCATACTTTCATATTTTGAATTGCTTTCACTTCAGCAATAATCTGCAGAATGTCGTCTTTAAAACGAGACCAAACTTTGGTCTATATTCCAAAGCATTCTTGAATTACAGCCCTTTAAGTTTGGATAGTGCATTTTCATGTGTATTCTCAAAAAGGGGGGTGACAGTCAAAGGGCTAGTCAAGAGCAGCGAGTGATTTTTCTCTTATTCTTTTGTTCTTTGATTAACATTAATGATGGACTGCAGCCAGTTTATTAGGCTGCTGTCACTTTAAGACCTGCCCCACATGGCTTTGAATTTAGCTGTCTATAATGGCTCTTTCTGCCCGTGTCCGCAGGTGGAGGTGAAACCGTACGTGCTGGACGATCAGATGTGCGATGAATGTCAGGGCGCTCGCTGCGGAGGAAAATTCGCCCCTTTTTTCTGTGCCAACGTCACCTGTCTGCAGTATTACTGCGAGTACTGCTGGGCGAGCATCCACTCGCGCGCCGGCCGCGAGTTCCACAAACCGCTGGTGAAGGAAGGTGGAGACCGACCTCGGCACGTGTCCTTCCGCTGGAGCTGATGACAACCGTCACATCACCCTCTCCACCCACCAAACACCTTCAACACCATTACCAGTAACCACACACGGATCTCCCCTCTCATTTTTTGTTATTAGAAAACAAATATCATGATATCTCTGTCAAGTATATTCTCTGCTTACGAACATTTAGGAAAATATGAATTTTGTTCATATTGAGTCTGCGCGCTCAAACGTTGCACTTTGGCACAAACAGTCGATGTTAACGCTTATCAGGATGTTGTGCTTTAATTCTCTCGTTTTCCTTCGTTTTGATCGGCTTAGTGCTCCACATAGGTAACATTAGACAGTGTGAGACATATATGATAATATATATATATATATATATATGCACGATATATATATATATATATATATATACACACACATTTACAAAAAGGATATATTTTTATTTTATATTTATCTATATACACATAGATAATACATTTTGAGTGTCAGACTTTTTAAAGGAGCATGCACTTATTGTGATAAAAGAGTGATAGGAAATTCCCCTGATGATGACAAAAAAAAGAGTTACCAAAGGTAAAAGTAATTCATTAAGAAATCATGTTGGGTGAGCTGTTAAAAAACACCCAAGTTATTTAAGTAAACCACCATTTGCTCTCCATGTTGAGATGAATAGTAATACCTCATGCATGCATCTCATTCTGTTCGCTTGAATATTTTTTTTACGAGTTTTTTAGTATTATCTACATGTAATGCTGCAATAGCTTTGCTGCTAAATCCATGGTATGAACCCATACCGTCATACTTTATTCAGGCGAACGAGCGCTCCGAAACTGCATGTAAATGAATCTGCGATGCATGCTGTAAGATCGGGCATCACTTTCATTTCCTCCACGAGACCGGCCAGATGACCGTGCTAAGGAGCTCTTCAGGGCACATGGGGATAGGAAAAAAAATAAGATTGGAGGAAAAATTATGTCTCTCTGCTTTTGTTCACTCGTAAAACATTTTGTTTGTTCCAAAAAACCTTTCCTTTCACTCACAAAACATTTGCGTTTGCTCTAAAAACATTAGCGTTCTCTCACAAAACATTTGCGTTGCCACAAGAAACTTTGTGAAAAAAATTTTTGCTCAAAAACATTTCCATTTGCCCACAAGACATTTGCGTTTGCTCGAAAAACAGCGTTCGCTCGAAAAACAATTGCATTTGCTCGAAAAAAATTAGCGTTCGCTCACAATTTTTTTTGCGTAAGCTCGAAAAACCTTTGCATTCTTGCAAAACGTTCGCGTTTGTTCAAAAAACATTTCCTTTCGCTCACAAAAAAAAGTTTTCTCTCAAAACATTAGCGTTGACGTGCAAAATATTTTTAGTTCGCTCCAAACACATTAGCGTTCACTCTCGAAACATTTGCTTGCCCACAAGAAACTTTGTATTCACTAGCAAAACATTTGCTCAAAAACATTTCCATTTTCTCGCAAAACATTAGAGTACACTAAAAAAAGTTTGCGTTCTCAAAACATTTGCATATGGCGAAAAACGTTTGCGTCCTCAAAACATTTGCATATGGTGAAAAACTTTTGCGTTCTCAAAATATTTGCATATGCCGTAAAACGTGTGCGTTCTCAAAACGTTTGCGTTCTCGTTCTCAAAACATTTGCATACGTCAAAAAACGTTTGCGCTCTCAAAACATTTACATTTGCTTTAAAAACATTAGCGTTCGCTCGCGAAACATTTTGCGTTCCCACAAGAAACTTCGTGTTCACTAGCAAAACTATGCTGGAAAAACGTGTGTTCTCAAACATTTGCATTTGTTCAAAAAACATTTCCTTTTGCTCACAAAAAATGAGTTTCTTCTTAAAACAGCACTTGCTTTCAAAACATTTTCGCTTGCTTTAAAAACATTAGCGTTCCCACAAAAACACTTGCGTATGCTCGAAAAACACTTGCGTTCTCTCACAAAAGTATTGCGTAAAGAGAAACTTTACGTTTCCTTGCAAAAACACCAGTATGTTTTTTCCTCCCTCTCCCATTTTAATTCCATTACAGAATTTCGCAAGAAAATGCTAAAGTTTTGTGAGTGAAATATCCTTTTTCCTCCTATCTCATTGTTTTACCATCACCGTGTCCCTTTAGGGGCTCCACACAGAACCGCAGTGGTGTGTTTCAAACCAGTTAGATGTAGGAAATCTTCTAGCGAAATAACAGGTGAAGTATTTTTGCAGTGATTGTTCATAGAATTGTGCAATTTTTATACACTATGTAGTTCAGTTAGACGACGCCTAGAACTGTGATTCGCTTTAACTGTTATTGATGTCTGACATGGAACGTCCTGTGAAACTAGCGTATGTAAACATACGGTCCCTTCTCTCGCACACTTCTGCTAGTTGGTAGCCCACGACGCGCGTCCCGTCAGAACCAAAGAGTCCGGCTCGAAACGACCAATAACACTATGTTGCATGCCAACGATTCACAATACTGTGTCCTTGCGGTGACTCTGGTAGAATAAGCGAACACTGGCTCTGAATCAGTAACCTAACGGCGAGATACGGCGGGCGGAATAACCTTGAGCGACCGCTGCATTTATATCCAGATTATCCTGCGAAGCTTGAAGTAGAATCATGACCTGCTAATGTCGACATTTTTAAACTAAATTCAGAAAGGTAGAGAGGGTGGAGAGGAACGCGGCGCAAGAAACGCGTCTCGGCTGCTTATCCGAGAGTCAAAAAACTGTCAGCTTTAGGGCGGCACGTTTAGTTCGTTCATGTGTGCGAACACTGCTTTTGTACCGAAAGAGGATTGTGGGTAACCCCCGTCCTGATGATGGTGAATTCTGGGTGTCTTTGTGATATTTCTTTCCCTGCCCAGATTTTTCTATGTTTGTTCCTTCTCTGTAGTAGATAATATTTGTTATGCACTACTCTTTGTATCTGGATGGTTGAACAGTCAGCGTTGTTATTGTTGTTGTTGTTGTTGTTGTTTTTCCCTTTATTTTTTTAATAGAAAAATATGTGTGCTTTCTGACTGACGTAATCTTTTGCAATACCTCAATTTTGAAATATAATAGGAGAGAGATTGATATTTTCTAAGTAAGTTTATTCAAATAAAGACTATATATATATATTAATTTAATTCTGCTAGAGAGAAAAAAATGATTTAACAGATGCTTAATTTTATTTTTGTCATGCTTATTTGCTTTTAATTTTATTTTTGGAAAAAAATTAAAAACAAAAACAACTGAAGGAGTTAGAGCTGTATTATTTGAATACTGTAGGAAGCTGAAGTATACAGACGCAACATCACAGTGTTCCACAAACATCTGATCTTATTAATATTATAATATATATATATATATATATATATATATTTGATTTCAATATATATATATTCTTTAGGGTCAACCGGCCGTCAGGTGCTTATAAAGTCAACTGAACATACTACTTACGTTTTTATATATTTACAAACAGTCCTTTACTATGCTGACCAGAGTTGTGAAATCTTCTGTTCGTTATTTTTTATGTTTCGTGAAATGATGTGTTCCCCTTCGTTTTGTAAAGCGCACATGCCCCGATTTGTTAATTTAGGGAAAACAAATTTTGTATGGTTTTTGGCAGGACGGAAAGAAAATAATGTTCATTTTTGAGAAGCTGGAAAGATATGAAACCCGATGGAAAGCCTTCTACTCACCCAAGACTTGAATTAGTCCCTTTTTTTAAAGGCTGAGAACCTCGATTCTTTGTTGTAATGTGCAATACTGTTTGTACTGTTTGTAAAAAAGAAAAAGAACAGAAAAAGAGGCATATATCTTTATTGTAGATTTATTTTCATTGCAAGCATTGTGATTCACTAAAATCATTTTCTACTCGACATGCTAGTACCTTCCAGTAGTAATGTAGCCTTTGTACGGAGAAATTTTTTCATTATTTTTTAGAGATTTTTTGCAAAAAAGAAAAGAGAAAAAGAGACGACTTAAAACACATTTACATAATTGTCATTCTTTTTTATTTGTGTTTTCTTTACACACTAATTCCTCAACCATTAATGTTAGCTATTTCTGGGAGCGACTTTCATGTCTGGTCAATGTCCTTATTATTTTGTATTTTTACTTGGAATAAATTAATTTTAAGGTTTTTTTTTCCATTTTATTTTTTTAAGCTAAAAATGTGTATGATGTTACTAAAATGTCTGTTTTTTTTAAACCTAAAGCTTGTGAGTTCTGTTGCTTACATTAGTGTGATATTTTTTTTTTTTTTTGGGGGGGGGGGGGGGGGGGGGTTGCACACAAAAATTAACACAATCATGGATGGTAATATATGTGATTGAAATGGGCAATAAAAATAATGGCGGAATGGAGCAAATGTGAGGTTTTGGTGAAATAACAACATTTCTGAAGCTCTGTAGCTCCACATTCACCGTCAGAACACAGCATGTGTGCGTTTAACTGACATGATGTTTCCCAGAATGCATTTTATTTATGAGTAGATTTCATGCAGTCATCAACAGCCTCAAACATGACAATTCCCTTTACTTATGTCACTTTAAACGAACTTGAGACTCACACCGTCTACACCCGACGCGACTAAAGCAGATAGAGCCCATTATAATCAGTGATGATAATGGTTGAATCCGAAATCGCCCCCTATACCCTCAAATAGGGCATTATTTGAGGGGAAAGCCATTTGTAATGATGTCCGAAACCATAGTGGTTGTTATTGAGTGCGCATTCAATCCCACAATGCAATACGAGTGTACAGCCGATGTACGCTCAACGGCTGTCCGAATTCACTCACTCGTTTTCATTCACTCCTTCAAGTGAACTGTATTAGTGGACTAACGTGGGGAATGTGGGTTTAGGAGGCGATTTCGGATTCATCCAGCGTTTAAGTTACACTGACTGGACGTCGCGCGAAGCCACTCGACATATTCAAGCTCTCGCGCGATACTTCTGATAAGAACGAATGGGGTTTTCAACGGTCACGCTCAGTGTAGTAGACATTAACGTTACCTCGTTTTCATTTAAAGCATCTTTGTCTTCAGATTTTGTGCTGTACAGTCATGAGACGACCTGTGTTTAATAATAGTTTCACAAAAACACCTCTGTAATATCTAATCAGGTCATTTTGGCTTGTGTTTTTCTCTTCTACCACACTTTTAGCTCCATTTGTCAATTTTGTTGAAATGCTTGACCTTTTCCTAATGCAGTTTAACTTCTGATTTCATATTCACGTCTGGAATTGAGATTGTTAACTTGGACCTCTGCTTGTCTAAATTTGCAGTAAAACTGTGATTTAAATGATTTATTATTTTTTTGGATAAAATAAACGCAGTGCTGCTAATGCTTACTAGCTTCCCCACTTTCATGATTTTTCCCTTTTCTGTACTAAACAGCAAATCTTATTAAATGTAATTGTATGACACTGTGAAACTCTGTCATCTTTTGCAGTCTCTTTCTCTTGTAAATCTTCATCATCATCATCATCTGCATACAAACCAACCACCAGTTGCGAGATGTTGGACAATTTTCCTAAAATAATAACAATAGTTTTGAGACAGTCCGAATTTTTTTTCCCTGACACTTTATCACAGACGTTTTCCAGAAGCTGTGGAATATTTAATATTCTGCACCCCAGGTAAAGAGGGCAAGACAGTAATATTCTACAACAGGGGTTTTCATGATGCCAAGGACCCCCAAATATGATGAATCTTTTACAAGGAACACCCTTCCTAATCTATATATTTTTATGTATGAAAAAAAACATTCAAACTGTTAGATAAATAGTATGCGTGACATTATAAATACATTTCAAACTTAAATTGGCTATACTTAATGTTAGATGTTAAACCTGATAAAGAACATTTTCAATTAAAAATGATTTGTATAAGCAACTTTCACAATTAATGTATATAAGCAGCTTACATACTAACCTACTTTCCAGAATTGTATACGGCAAGAAAGGAGAGAAATGTTTAGAAATTAAACAATGTTCGGTACTTCATCCATTTTTGCTTTGTCTTTTTATTCTCTGAACTTTTCTGGGGATCCCTTAGAACCTTCTGGAGGACCCCAGTTCTACAAAACAGGTGCCGTGTGTCTCTGGCATATAAACTAAAATATAATCATCTAAAAATGACTTCAACAATAAACGGGTGACTACACACACCATTTAATATAGGAAGCTTCTCCACAAAAAATTATATGATCTAATGGCTAGTTTTCTCACCTGTCTTTACTCCTGCATTATTTGTTATATTAGAAAATATGTACATTGAGATGCATGTAGTATATACTCATTTTATCCATGCTATAAAAAGAAAAAGAAGCCAAATTAGCCAAAGGGTCCAGATGCTGTTAGATCCCATGACTAGAAGTAAACAATAAAAAAAAGCAAACTATTATAGTTGTTTACCTGGGCTGCGATATAAAAAGATTTATATATTTGAGTGAGAGAGAACGAACCAGTCAAAAGTTTGGAAAAATATATATTTTTTAAAATGTCCTATGCTCATCAAGGCTGCATTTATTTGATCAAAAATAAAGGGAAAAAACGTGAAATATTAAAATTATGGTTTTCTATTTTAATATACTTTAAAATATAATTTATTTCTGTGACGCAAAGCTGAATTTTCAGCATCATTAATGTGAAATTAGAAATCATTCTACTATGCTGATTTATTATCAATGTGGGGAACAGTTGTGCTGCTTGACATTTTTTTATAATCCGATACTTTTTTCTGGATTCTTTAAGTGAAAAAAAAAGAAGAAAAAGAACAGCATTTATTTACAATTGAATGCTTTTGTAACAATATACACTACCTTTCAAAAGTTGAGTAAAAAAAAAAAAAATCATAGTAAATATTTATATTCTTAGAAAATACTTTTTTTTTCATAACCTGTAATAACTTATTCATCAGTGAATCCTGAAAAAAGCAGCAGCAGCAGCACAACAGTTTCCAACATGAAAAATAACAGTATCAAATTAGCATATTAGAATGATTTCTGAAGGATCATGTGACACAAAGCTGAATTTTCAGCATCATTACTTCACAAGACTAAATTATATTTTAGTTTATTAAATTAGAATAATATTTGAAATTGTAATTTCAGTTTTACTTTTTCCCCCTGTACTTATCAAATAAAAGGCAGCATTGTTGAGCATAAGAGACTCCTTTCAAAAAAAGTGTATAAATAAATGGCAACAACAATAAAACCACGCAGTTCCGCAATTCTACTCTGTACAACGTAATACTTAAATATTTCATTATATCTGATTTAACAGTTCACAGATTTTTCATAAATGTAAACCGACAAGACATTTTAAACAGAGCTCATTAGAATTTATTAAAATTCTACCAGCTTACCCAAAAAAGGCAAATAACAGAAGTATTTACAATTCTATTTTTTTCCTTTTAAAACTCTACAATGTTTCTGAGGCCGTTGTCCTGCCGCTCTTCCAGCTGTACCTAAAGATCTGAGTCAGTGAGTGTTAGACATTTGAGATGGAGCAGCAGCTACAGGAGTTAGTCTAGCGTCTCCTAGTGGTCTGATGAACCATTACAGTCCTTCATCGTGGAAGCGTTTCAGTGTGTCCCGTCTCTCTTCATTCAGTCCTGGAATACTGTCATCGTGGATACTGATGGTGAAATCCTGAGGTTCAAATATTGTAAATTCATACAACACTCAGCTTTGTAAGATTAACTTTAAGACTTCCTCCAGTGCCACATTAAACACAGACATTTTTCGATTGCAAATCTTGAGCGAATTGTAAGAACCTAAAGGAAGAGCTGTAAGACTGTGACGAGCGTTAGACGGGAGTGTTTAAGGCCGATAGCTACAGTGCTTGTGCACGTCTCTCCGTTCGTTGTCCCATCATCAGACGGCTTCAAGTCATTTCTGGTTTTGTTGTGCAGGTTGAATTAGGCTCATTTAAGTGAGTGTATGAAGCTGTCCAGGTCGTATTCGTTCTCGTACTGCTGCTGGTCCCACAGGTCGCCCAGTCCATCCAGAACAGACTTCATGCCGGTTTTACCAGAGGACGACGCCGCCTCGTTCTTCTCCGCTTCATCCTGAACATCATCAACACAAAGCATCAGTATATGAATGTGAATCTGTCATTTCCTCATTAACAATGTTAGTGCAGATGCAGCACTGCTTCATGGGACGGCGATTTCTCTGTAAGCACTGACCTTGTCCAGTGTGAAGAGGTTGAGCAGCTGATCTGTGCCCATACTCTGCAGACTGGCGTTCTCTTGGCTGATGACTGTATTGGCGATGGTCATCTTAAATTTCTGCAGACCCATGATCTTTTCCTCCAGCGTGCCTCGTGTGATGAGACGATACACATTCACCACACGTTTCTGAAACGCACAAACACACAATCGTTCTATGGATGCAAATGGATCTATTTTTTTTTTTTTTTTTACGAAACACCACAAACTCAAGTTCTCATTTAGCCAAAAACCAAAACAAAAAGTTAATTTAATTAATCAATTTCTTTTACACTGAAACTATAATTAAAAAGTTTGTATAAAAATGTACACATTAACTCATGGTTGAAAGGTAAACCTTTAAAAGATGGCTTTAATTAATGCGTTTTAAATGTATGCTATATAAGAAAGACATTAGGTTAAGTAAAAATATAATGAATATGTCATTTAGTGCATACATTAACTCGAGTTTATGGACATGAAATGGCTTTGAGGTAAATGTATTTGTACATCTCAATGGCTTTCTCTTCCTCTTACCTCTGCACTTATAAACACTAATACGCTTTAATACAGAAATGCTTTGTGTCCAGCAGTAACCAAGAAAACAAAACCGCTGCTGTTCCATAAGCACCACCTACTGTCAGAGTGAATCTGCATTTTCATTCAGGCCGTCTGCAGTTTGTGTTTTGTGTAGCATTTCACAAAGATATCTAATTTAAATTAAAAACGACTGCTCATCCTTCATGTGTGTAACATATTTGCATGGATCATGATTCATATTCAGTGGTTGCCTCTAATTTCAAAAGGCTACAGATATTTTTTTAGGCCCGTTTGGCTTGTAATTAAAGGCCCACTGAAATTCAATGTATTGAATTTTCCCTGAAACGGCTCCAGCTGTAAGCAGCTCCTCCCCTTTTTTGAAACAGCCAATAGCGTTTTGTTAAAACCACAGTATGACTAGAGCCTTTCTGTTTGGTAAAGCCACAGTTTTATGTTTATCATCATAATCGCCTCCATATCGCTTTGAAATACGGCATTCTGTGCAGAATTTAAACGGGTCCGATATGTTTTGTTGCCTGGCCGGTTCGTTCGTTCGTGTGTGTGTGTGTGTGTGTGAAACTTAACGTGGAACCAGACTTCATTCGCCTCAACTGAAAGCATTACATGCGATAGGAAACGATTCAGACATGTATAGTGCGCTATGTGCCTTTCACCATGTAGAAGTTAGTAAATGTGTGAACAACTGACCGAATTTAGACGCAGCTTCAGTGTCTATTTATAATGTAGGGGGCGGGACGCTTCAGATTCTAGAGAGCATTTGATTGGACAGAAGAGGTGATGAGAAGGTGAAGTCTGCGATAATGTCATCAAAATCTGTGATTCATTTTAACGGAAGTGAGAGACTAAGTTTTGAATGCTTATATCTCCTAAATGCAAATTTTGTCATTGTTTTGGAACACACCAGCTTATTCCTAACCTTAAGGCCAAGTTATACTAAAAGCTTGTTTATTTACTCTAAGAAAAAAAGCACCTGATATCTGCCTATTTTCTTAATAAAGACCAGTCGGAATCACCCTTAAAGCATGATCAGTACATCCCTAATTTTTGCCCAAATATTTAATTCAGTTCATTATTAAATACTGATGTAGGTAATGAAAACGGCAACTCTTTCGTACCTGTCCTATTCTGTGAGCTCGGTCCATAGCCTGCAAGTCTCTCATTGGGTTCCAGTCGTGCTCCACAAACACCACAGTATCTGCCCCGGTCAGATTCAATCCCAGTCCACCCACATGGGTCGTGAGCAGCAGGACATCTATGGACGGGTCATTATTGAACCTGTATAAGGAAAAATATCACATACAGTGACCCAAATGACACTGGCTTTTAGGTTAAATATTTCCAGGGTAGTTTGTGTGGCCGTCTCACCTGGAGACAATGGAGTGCCTGAGGCCGGCCTGAACGCCTCCGTCCAGCCTGAGGTAGGAGATGGTGGGCAGCTGAGCTTTGAGCAGGTCTTGCTCCACGATGTCCAGCATGCTCTTCAGTTGGCAGAAGATCAGAACGCGGTGCTGGGCCACCACAGCCTCTGTGCCGCCATCCGATGCTCCAGATGAACCCAGTCCACAGTCCAACAGCAGCTGCAACACAAAACAGAACAAAAATAAATACATCCTGCTAGTACTGCATCTTGTTCATACTTTACACTAGATGGCATTTATTGATGACGATGAAAATTGGGGAAAAGAAAACACCACTGGATATTGATGATTTAAAACAAATCAATTCATATAAGAATCACAATTCTATCTCCTACCAATTCAAATCGATTCACAAATTTATGAAAAATGTATTTTCTAAATGTTTGTTAACGTGGCGATGTCAGATCAAAGGCGGCGGCGGCGGCAGTCAACTGTGAGAGCAGTGCAGCACGCGGACAGTTTCGAGAGCTAAACCGATCACTCTTTAATGATGCAAAGGACATGCTGTGAGAGGCGAATATGAAAGGCTGAGCGTCAGTGCCTCAGTCTCTGCCAGGCTAGAGTAAAAAGATTTCAATTATACACGCCTCGTAACAGTTACTTTATTAATTAACTCTCAACCAATCTGCACTAACAGTAACTGCAGGCAGCGTTTACACATGAAGGTACCTCACAAAACAAGATCACCCATTTCTGTGAAGGATCCAATAGAAAATTCTTAAATTTTCAGTTTCATTTTAATTCTAGTTCAAATAAATAATTAAAAACAAGTTTAGAATCAAATCAAAAATCAAATGTATGCATATATAGCGAATTGAAATCAAGAATACATTTTTATTCGAAAATAGTGAGCAAAAACCAATTGGAATCGAATCGTGAGATTCCAAACTTTAAATCAGATTCACAACCTTATTGTCTGATATTGATGATACGAATCCAAAACACTAAAATTGGCTAAAAATAATATTATTGCATATTTTAGAAAATCAAAAAAAAAAATATACGATATACCACCCCACCCCCAGAAATAAACAATAAAATTGGCTGATATTGATTAATAACAGCCAATTCTCCTGTTTTTATTTATTTATTTATGATTAATTTAAAAAACAGCAAACATAAGAAAAAAAAAGAAACGAGAAATGAAGAGAGCAACAACAACAAAAAAAACTTGCTCTTGGCTGATAGTGATAGAAAAAAAACAACTTTCATATTAGCAGATAAGTATCTGTCAAAATGAATGTTTCTTAAATCATCCATATTGGTTTCATATTGATATGTTCGGTTATCTCTTTGGTAGTACAGATGTGTGGACGGCACCTGTTTGAGGGCTGAGAGTTTGGGGGCGTGCTGAATGTCTCTGAGGTTGGAGTGCTGGCTGTTCAGCTGTTCGGTGATGTGTTTGTACTCTGGGTGTTGAGGTGTCAGCACCAGTGCTGGGTGATTACACAGCTTCCTCAGATACTGCAGAGCCTGAAACCACCAACACAACAACATTATAGACTGTTTGACAGAGGAGGAGATTCTTGCACTCTTATATGACTTCCTAAGACCAACCTGGAAGACATGTCCGGTGGCCTTTAGTTTGGGTTTCTCTTCCTCCTCTTGCGTAGACGTTGTGGAGATCACATCATCCACGTCCACCTTTGCGCGAGACTTTGCAAAGTCCTCATACAGTTGAACCTGAGCAGGCACAGGTGAGAATACAAGAGTGATGTCAGCAATATTACTTTAATATTTTTAGATTTAGATTTCAGATTTCTTTCTCGCAAAACTTAATAGTATGCCTCCTGAACACTTTCCATATATGGCGGGCGGCTCACTGTATCATTGCGTGATACTTTTGTAACCTATTTGTAAAGCTTAAGCCTGGTCACCATTCACTGCCATTAAATGGAGGAGGGCGTGCAGGACCTTTTTCAAAATGTCTAATTTTGAACAGCAGGGTGAGTAAAAGATGAGTATTTTAATTTCAGGGTGAACTATCCCTTTAAGTCATTTGAGTCTAATTTCATCAACCACATCCTGTGTGTTTTGTACCTGTAGAGGACTGAGGTTGCAGTAGTAATCTTGTATGATCTTGGGTGGCAGATCTTGAAGCACATCATCCTTCATTCTCCTCAGGAGGAAGGGCAGAACCTGTCTATGGAGTGCTTCCATTGCCAGCACACCTGAAAAACACCAACACGTTATTTTAGACTAAAAAGATGAAATGACTAAGCAATGAAATTAAAACAATTTATGTATTGATTTAAGTCCAGAGCTTAAGATAAAAAAAGCGCTTCAGAATGAGGTCAGTGATGCTAAAAATGAAGAATCAGAGATGTGATAATCACACCTGCTTCCTGTTCGCGTGAGGAACTTTTAGCATCTCGACTGGCAAGGATGGGCTTCCCATAGCGGGCAGCAAACTGGCGTTCAGTACCAAGAAAGCCTGGCATCAGGAAGTCAAAGAGAGACCACAACTCCAGAACATTGTTCTATAGACAAAAAACAAAACAAAGGACAGTCATTAGCTTGTCAAAAATCAAACTTCAGAATGTTTCAAGTCAAAATTCTACTTCATGTTGGCAAAATCTGAAAGTTACATTACCATTCAGAATTAAAAAAAAGAAAATAGTATTCAGCAAAGTTTCAGACAAGACAATGTTACAAAAGACGTCCATTTCAAATAAATGCTATTCTTTTGGACTTTTTATTCATCATCAAAGAATAAAAAAAAAAAAAAAAAGTATTATGGTTTCTGCAAAAATATAAAGATTTCTTGAGCAGCACATCAGCATATTAGAATAATTTCTGAAGCATCACGAGACACTGAAGACTGGAGGAATGATGCTGAAAATTCAGTTTTGGCATCACATATAACAATTTAAAACACATTTTCAAATAATAAAATAGAAAACAGTTAATCATTTCACAGTATTATAGTGTTTACTGTATTTGATCAAATAAAAACAATATAGATATTTTAAAATTGACCACAGAGCTTTGAACAGTAGTGTATACAAGCCACTTAAAGGGATAGTTCACCCAAAAACGGAAATTTGATGTTTTTCTGCTTACCCCTAAGGCATCCAAGATGTAGGTGTCTTCGTTTCTTCAGTAGAACACAAATGAAGATTTAACTCCAACCGTTGCTGTGTGTCGCTCATATAATGCTTGTCAATGGGGTCTAATTCTATTAGAGTAAAAAAAAACATGGACGGACAACTTCAAATTAAACCCTGTGGCTCGTGACGACACATTGATGTCTTAAATACCGTTCGGTTTCTCTCAGAAACTGATCGTTTCGTGTCTTATGCAATTAATTTCACCTCATATCAGACGAGCGCTTCAGCTCTCCAGACTGCCATCACTTCCCGTGAGTGAGGTCAAAATTCCGGCCGGGTCAGATATATACATAGATACCTCATTAGTGCCTGCGTGGATGGCTCGAATGAGGATTCTACGTATGCATATCTATGACCCGGGTGGAATTTTGACCTCTGGCAGTCTGCAGAGCTGAAGCTTTCGTCTGATATGAGGTGAGGTAATTGCATAAATACCATTCGGTTTCACTCAGAAACCGATCGTTTCGTGTCTTAAGACATCAATGAGTCGTCACGAGCCGCGGGGTTTAATTTGAAGTTGTCTGTCCAGGTTTTTTTTACTCTAATAGAATTAGACCCCATTGACAAGCATTATATGAGTGACACACAGCAACGGTTGGAGTTAAAAATCTTCATTTGTGTTCTACTGAAGAAACTAAGACACCTACATCTTGGATGCCTTAGGGGTAAGCAGAAAAACATCAAATTTTCGTTTTTGGGTGAACTATCTCTAAGAGCGCAGCTCTCACCTGAATGGGCGTTCCTGAGAGAATTATCCTATAGTTGGCAGATAACTGCTTGATCGCTTTGGAGAGTTTGGTCTTTCCATTCTTAATGACATGACCCTCGTCAAGGATACAGTAATTAAATTTAATATCCCTGTATGGGAGAAAAAGCATTGAATTAAGAAAGCTTTCCTTCACCCCCACTGTATATGAAGTCTGTGAATGATAAGAAAATAACGAGTTGCTACCTGAAAAAGTCAACGTCATTCCTAACGACATCATACGAGGCAACAATAAGATTGTGTTTCTTCACCTGGTGCTGCAACCTGCATAGAATGAAAAATATATACATCATGCATGCATGCATTTCCTATTTCTTTTTTAAAAATGTATGACGAGTCAATATTCATTAAGCAAGCACTTTCTTAAGATCGTACCGTGCTCTTTCCGTAGGGGGGCCAGTATAGTGCAGAGGATTCAGATACTCTTTAGAGCAAAACTTCCCAACCTCATCCACCCAGTGACCTGTCAGGGTGGGCGGACAAACCACTATGGAGGGCAGAGGGCAACAGTCAGGAGCCTTAGTCTTGGTGTACTCCTGAGCCCTACACACACACACAACAAAATTATTTGGCAAATAAAGTCTTGTTTTAACATATAATGCTGCACTATGAAGGATGAAGTTGATTTGGGGTGTACCTGAGGAAATGATCGCCAGCCAGAATACAGATGGACTGCAAGGTTTTACCCAGACCCATATCATCACACAAGATCCCATGAAGCTTGTACTTGTTCAAAAATGCCAGCCAGTTCACACCATCCTACAAAAGAGAACAGACATTCTTTAAA
Source organism: Gobio gobio (assembly GCF_949357685.1). Lineage (NCBI taxonomy): Eukaryota > Metazoa > Chordata > Actinopteri > Cypriniformes > Gobionidae > Gobio > Gobio gobio. The sequence continues at coordinate 41,038,223 of NC_137111.1, forward strand.
AATGAAACCCGTTTAAAAAGGATGGATTTAAATTACCAGCGATAAATGCAGTCAAACTTTTTATATTCAGGGTTCCCACTTTTTCAGCGACCATTTTCCAGGACATTTTCAATTTTACTGCGACGGGAATATAAGAGAGGAATATTTGGCATGATCCTTGTCGAAGTCTTTAAAAGGCATACAGTTTACTGCCATGACTAAGAATAAAAAGAAAAAGGTAATTGTGACTTTTTTTTTTTAGTTGTGATGGAAACAAGCTTCCATAGTCATAATGCATGATTTAAGAGCTCATATTAAAAATAGTTTTTAATACGAGCTCTTAAAATCATGCATCTCTCACTATTCTGACTTTTTCCTCGTAATTGCCAGTTTACATAATTATGATATAAACTTGCAAATTGTTGCAATTTTGAAAATTGTTCACAATTCTCTTTTTCCTCAGAATTGGACTTTGTGAATTTATATCTTGACTTTTCTCAAGTTATAAAGTTCAATTCTAAGGAGAAAAAAAAGAATTGCGACAATTTGCAAGTTTTTATCACAATTATGTAAACTGGCAATTGTGAGGAAAGTCAGAATTGCGAGTTTATATCGTGCAATTCAGGCTCTCTTAAAAATGTTTGTATCAAAATGATGATTAGGTAGCTGCTTACCAGTTAACATTCACTGCATACATTTCTGCAGTTAATCGCATTAGCTAACTGCTGCAAGTAGCAACACAAAAGGCTAAACATCCTCATTCAAAATACTTCTCACTTGTCAAAACTCAGCATCCCTGAACATAGCACTTTCTGCAACTAGCAGTAATTGTTTGGACCAGCGATAAACTCTTTATACTTGGCTAAAGAAATAACTTTTTTTTTTTTTTTATCCAGGACAACAAGAAGATTTTCCAGGACGAGTGGGAACCCTGTATATTAAAGTTCTGTATTTCCACCCTCATTTCATTCTCAGAAGGATTTGCCAAAAAATAAAACAGACATTTTCATGGACAGAACTGTGAAAAAGCAAAACACACCTGTTGGTATTTCCTGAGCTCTGCTTTGATGGGCACAGGAATCTTGTAATTTTCCAGTTTCCTTCCATCCAGCAGCTGCTCGAGGAAGTGTCGTTCTCTGGCCTTCTGCCGAATTAGATCTTCAGACATTGACGGTGGGTCTGGGATTCCAGCCTGAAAGGGAAAAAAAAAGACTAAGACGAAAAGGAAAACAGCTGCACAGAAGTTATGCAACAAGCAACCCACCCATACTGAGAACCCTCTGCAGGATGTATTGCATTATTAGAAACGATGAAAAGCATAAATGCTGGACTGTGCTGTTACGGATTGCTCACCTCAAGAGGAAGCAGTCGGATCAGAGTAGCAAAGCATTGTGTGGCCATAAATCGGACGCTGTCACAGGGGTCACTCATCCGGCCCAACACAGGGACCACCAACAGCACAATGTAGGGCACAATATCCACATCCAGCTGTTCCATCACACCTGGACATGTGCTCAGGGAAAATATTTGTGTTCTGAACAACACTGAACACATTGTAAATGTTTGTACACTGCTATATAAAAGTTTGGGGTTTGGTAAGATTATATGTTTTTGAAGCGTCTTATGCTCACCAAGGTTACATTTATTTAATCAAAAATACAGTAAAACATTTTCTATTTTAATGCATTTTCAATTTATTCCTATGATTGCAGCCTGCTGAAAACTCAAGTCACATGACCCTTCAGAAATTATTCTAATATGCCAATTTGCCACACCAAGAAATACCAATGTTGAAAACAGTAGTGCTGATTAATTTTGTGGAAACAAATTTAAGGATTCTTGGATGAACGAGTTCAAAAGAACAGCATTTATTTGAAACAAATATTTTGTAACATTATAAAATCTTTACTCTCAAACTCTGATACTTCAAAACATTCATAAAGAGATTGTGTTATGCCAGCGCATTTTAGCTTCTGCAATAACCAGTGAGGTTTGTTCTCACTCATCAAGCATGTACGGTTGAGCTTCTGTTTATATTGCCTGATCAATGTTTATATCAATTAAATCAAATAAAGTAATCATGTCTCTTCAGATGACTTGGTTCACCCAAAACTGAAAAATCTGGTTTAATGTCTTTGATATGTCTTTAAATTTCCATTTTTTTTTTTTTTTTAAATCTTACTGACACTAAACTTTTGAACTGTACTGTTTCTTACACAAATTATAATGCACCTTGGTGAAATACAAAGGCATTTAAAATATGAAAATCTAGCGGTTTTCTTGTGACGCAGAGGATACAGGCCATGGCTTCGATGGCTCCCTCCTGCTTGGTGTTGTCATCAATAGCACCCAACCAGGGCAGCACGTGTTCCAAGAACACATTCATAGTCTGCATAGTAGCGATCTTGCTGAGCACGCCCACACAGCGAGCGGCCATGTGACGTACGGCTGTGTATGGATGCTGCAGACAGGTGCACAGGAAAGGCAGCTGCCCCATCAACTGCAGATATAGAGACAAAACGAGACCGACTATAATTGCCAATGTTCATGTAGTTTGATGCAAGACGTTCTTGAAAGTTGTATGTGTACATACTACAGGGATGAGCTCTTGGGACATGGCTCCTGCTGTGACCTCTAGCACCTGCAGAGAGTTCACAAGCTCCTGAGCAATCGAGTCTCCCTGCTTCAACAACTGGCTGGAATCTGCAACAGAGACAAAATGAGAAGCTGGAAAAGCATATTAACAAACATTCATCTGAAATATAAAGAGTTTCACTTTACTCAAACTCCACTGAAACATCAAGATTACCAAATCCCTGAGCATTCAGCGCATTCCTCAGCGGACCAGTCATAAACTCCCATAGATATGGCAATGTTTGTGTCAACTCCTGACCGAAATGCCTAGCAACTGTCATCAAGCAGAACTCTGCCCCTCTCCTCTGGATAAGACATGGCTTCTTGCTCTACGTTAGAATTATAAAGAGACTTTAAGCATCAGTCATGAGATCATTGGGAAGGAAACCGTGACGCTACTAATTAAAACACTGTTAATACCTCGTCTGTTTCTGTAGTAATGCTGCCTCCGAGGGGCAGGTCATTGTTGGTGTTGGTTTTGGGGGCTTTTGGGGTAGGTCCCCTCTTACTGGTGATGGCAAAAGCTGCTTTCTGATGCCGGTAAAGAGTGATGATACCCTTTGTCTTGTTTACCATATGATGCATGGCATCCTTCTCTGCCACAGACCCTGCAGGACAGATTAAATGCACACGTCTAAAACCCATGAAACAACAGAGCTCACATTTTAAAATGAAATGCCAACATTCAAATTAAATAGGATGAATCTGGACAATACTAATATAATTAAAAATTACTATACAGAAAGAAAAGGGAAAGAAAAAAATTCACATTAAAAAAAAAAGAAAAAAAAGTTGTATTTCCATACTATACATTTAAATACTATATTATATTTTATTTATTATATTTTTTATTTCCAATAGTATCCATTTTATAATACATAAATTGAATTTAAATTGAAAGGGACAACAAACAATTTACCCACAAATTCGTTCTGCTCAGGTTTCATAAATAAGGCCGGCCAATGAAAATATGAAAGCTATTGTGTTCATCTCACCTTTACTGCTCTCTTGTATTGCTGGAGTGCTGGATGGCGGGACAGGACAGGCAGCGCTAGGGGTGAGCATCGGATCTACACACACGGAGCTGCAGAGATTCTTCACAATCTTGGAGTTAGGACAGGGAGCTCTGGCAGCGCACAGCTGCAGCAGACGAGCGATGTTGGAGGCTGCGTAACCCTGAACGAGTATGTTCTCTTCACGGCGGGCCGCCTCCATCAGGGGTCTCACCAAAGGATTGAGTTTATCCGGCAGCATGGCCAGTCCCACCACAGCGCAGGCAGTGAAGGTGTGAACTCTCAGCTGCAACTGCTGCCATTCAGCACTGGTCTCGCTCACAGTGGAATGAGCCTGCAGCCTCTTGCCGTCCAAAGGCTGGAACTGACGGGACTTGAGGTTCAGAGAAGAGGTGCAGTCTGAGAAGATGGTGGTCACCTAGAGGAAATGAGGGGATGAATAAGTCTTCTGTTTAAATTTTTTATTTATATACGATCAAGGATGGACCTTATTCTTGAAATAAAAGCAGAATGCTCTAGAACTTGAGTTTGGGCTTCTTTAAGCATCTTTTACTAACCAGCTCATTGGCCTGATCAATGGTGAACACAGCAGAGTTGATTCGTTCGGTCACGTCAATTTGGGCATCAGCCAGCAGTGCTATGAGCTGTTTGCATTCATTCTGCATGCGAGTAAAAGGAATGGCGATCTCATCGTAGTAGAGTTGTTCTGAGAGGATGGTCAGCAACCGGGGCTGAACCACGCTGGATAACAGCTCACACTCCTGTGATGCAGGACAGCACGTCATTAACATGTTTTAAAAAAAACCCAAGGCTGACCTGACACCTCTCCCGTTCTCACCTTCTGAAGGCCTGCCCACTCACAGATCACCATAGAAACCGCAATCCGCTGCAGGGCCGATTTGGAATTGAGATGGAACAGTAAAAGTTGAGCAAGAGACTCGGCAGGTCGGAGTTCCTGAGAAGAGCTGTTCAACCGAGGGTCACATATACAACTGCACAGCGCCCCCAACAGCCTAAGAGGACACAAAGTAGTCAGACTCAAATATGGCACAAAAAAAAACAGAAAAAAAAAAAAGTTTAAAGATTCCCCCACACTCACTTTGCAGACATTAGACGTGCACGTGTCACCACATAGTCTCGTGTGGCAGGGTCTTCAGTAATCGTCTCCGCTCCACCGATGTATTCCTGGACCGTTTCCTTGACTGGAACAGATCCCTGACGGGTCTTCCCAGAAGCCTTCTCCTGCGGATTAACAGAATGAAGCTCAGAACAGATCTGTTTTTGGGTGTGTGGGAAGTGTGAAGGTTGTAGGCTGGATTAGTCTCAGCCTCAGACAGTATGCCCACGGTCCACCCACATTCTGTTCACTGACCGTCTGATGCATACTGCACAGAAGAAAAAAAAACTGGAAAGCACTTTCTCACTCTAGAGAGCTCTAATCTGAAGTGTTAAGTCTGCTTTGTTTGAGTCATGTCTGTACTTATGACTTTTTGACAGGCAGAAAGTTTGAAGCACATGTACACTACTGTTTAAATGTTAGGCATCAAAGTACAGTACAGAGTAATATTGAGAAATTACGATTTAAAATAAGTGGTTTATTTTAAAATATATATTCCTGTGGAGTAGTGTTGCTAAAAATTATTCAGTCTTCAGTGTCACCAGATCCTTCAGAAATCATTCTAATATAATTATTTGGTTTTGGATTTCTTAGATAACGATAAATTACTGGTTAACTGAAATTACTAGTTAAGAGATTTGGACCTCCACCCTCACCTTTAAGCGGGCTTTCACTTCCAGCAGCATGTTGGGGTCTATTGGTATGTGTGACGCTTGCATCATCAAACAGAGCCAGGCACCCATCCAAGGACAGCTGGCCGCCACCACATACTGCTGTGGGGCCTGTCGCAACAACTCCCCCCACACCTAGAAAAACATTAACATATTAATAAACGAATTAACATATCAATCAGATAAAACATTCAAAGAAGGAGTTTCAGTGGGCAGCACCTTCAGTATCAGCTCTAGGATCTCTTGGTTGCTCTCCAGGATGCAGGACTGAAAGATGTACCTTAACATGTCCTGCATGATGGGATTCAGCCACACTGCACAACTCTAAAGGCAAAATGTTAAAATCAGAGCAGGAAACGGGAAAGAAGAAATTCTTGTAACTAAATGCTGCATATTTTGATTTTCATTTTGCTGTGCAACCCTAGTTAAAAAGACATCTACTTTTATGTTGATCATCGCTATATGGCAAATACTTCCTGTAAAGGTGTGTGACTTTACACAAAATATCCAACCTGGTCAGCTTTAGAAAGCAGGGTGAAGAGGGTTTCTAGGGCGGCCCGACGAACAGAAGCAATGGTATGTCTGAGGAACGGCCACACTCGAGGAACCAACACAGTCAGAGACTGTTGCGTGCTGAGAAAAAATAAAAAAGATTTATTTTCCCATTAATTGTCAAGAAAAGTGGTGTTAAAGGGATAGTTCAGCCAAAAATGAAAATTAGCCCATGATTTACTCACCCTCAAGCCATCCTAGGTGTATATAATATTCTTCTTTCAGATGAATACAATCAGAGTTATATTAAAAAATGTCCTGGCTCTTCCAAGCTTTATAATGGCAGTGAATGGCTGTTTCGGTTTTGAACACACATAACAGTTAGCGGAAGTTAGAGATTACAGTAGGTAAAGTTTTAAATATGGATATTTTTTTTACACACACGTATCGCTTCAAAAGGCCTTTATTAACACCCCAGAGCCATGTTCATGACTTCAAAACAGAAACAGCCATTATAAAGCTTGGAAGAGCCAGGACATTTTTTAATATAACTCCGATTGTATTCGTCTAAAAGAAGAATGTCATATACACCTAGGATGGCTTGAGGGTGAGTAAATCATGGGCTAATTTTCATTTTTGGGTGGACTATCCCTTTAATAGCAATAAAGATGAGAGCTCCTTTCATATTTAATTAGAGATCTAACCTGCACTGGCGGACCTGTGGGTAAATGAGCAAAGAGGACAGAAGGGTCATGATGCTGTTAGTTGAGGCTGTGAGATCGTCCAGCTCCAGCAGAGCATTCCACAGTGTGTCCACGATGAAAGGAACCTATTCAGCACACAGGGGATATACATATTAGTGTTGTCAAAAATAGATATTTCGATATGTATCGATACTGAAATATCTGAAACAATACCAATACTCGTTTCTACAGTATCGATACACTGATACCAGCTGCGCTTTCTTGCTCTCCGAACAACAGCGAGTTGACACGCATTCACTCATTCACTCCGGTTAAATAGTGTTGGTCTGACGGGTCTGAATTTCCCGCAGGATTGCACATAATTCTACTCATTCCAGATTTTGTGCTCATCTCAAGCACACACACAGAAATAAAGCTGCCTTTGACATACAAGTGCAAAAATGAGCTCCTTTTCCCAGCTTATTAAATGATCAAACACACTCAAAAATAATCCACAATGTCCATATTGGTGAGTATTAGACACAAATGTAAACAGTTCAGGAAGAATGTGTAACAGGAACAGGATTTTACCATGTGTGCGTCAGGTCTTAGAGTGGCACATTTATTTGCTGCTGTCCCTTTGTATTAATGTTATTCAAACTACAAAAAGACAAACAATCACTTACTGCTCATGACTGTGTAACGTTAATGGATTAATCTGAATAAAAAAAAAATTAAATAATTTTGGATAATCTTCATTGTAAAAAATTTAATCAAGTTTCTTACCAACTGTTAGACCTACCTGAAAAAATAAAGCAGTCCATTTCATTTGTATCTTTATTCTATTGTATTTATTGGTGCTATTGTTAGTCATTTGTTTATTTGTTCTTATTTTATTACGGTTTACTTGTCTTTTTAAATTCAATTTACCATTTGAAAATCAAGCTCTTGTGCTGTGTGTAAGCTATTGCAACACAATTACCCCATTGTAAAAATACATTGAGTTAGCAAATATTTGTGAGATAATTGTAATTGATTAAGGTTTATATATGAAAAAAAGCTTTATCATATAAAGTTACCTCTTTAGAAGAAATTTGATTGCCTAGACTTTCAATAAATGGACAAAAAAAAAATATATATATATATATTTTTTTTTAAAGTACAGTATATGCACCATTTTTCCCCCCTGGTATCAAAAATGGTATTGAATATCAATACTTTTCCAGGTATCGTATCGAAGTTAGAAATTCCAGTATCGTGACAACACTAATAGATATATACAGGCATTTACCCAGAGAAATAACTGAATAAGTGCTAGATGTAAGAATTAATTAAATGTGTTGGAAAATTGATTTCCCTGCACAGTGACAGACCGACCATTTAATAATTTAAGATCGGCATCTGAAAAGACGACATGCGCTCTCTCTCGATATCATATATATATATATATATATATATATACATATATATATACATGCACTGACTGTCAAAAACAAATTAACTTTGAGCTCAGACCTTAGTAGGCAGTAACTGAACCAATCCATCCACCACAGGGATCAAAGCTGCTGCTGCCACAGCACGAACATCATCATCCAGATCCCGCAGGCCTTCTGTAATGGCAGGAAGAACCCGGGGCAGGAGTGCTGCGATCAAATCCTAAAGGTGTGAAGGTCAAAGTCAGGTTACTCTACAGCACGAATGTCACTTTAAATCCCACGACAATCATAGAGGTAAGAACAGCTCCAAAAACAGTCATTAATATACAGCGCAGAGTTTCATCCATCAGGTCTTCGTTGGGCACAATACCCTTGTTGAGTATTGTCATCACCTGTGCTTATATAGAGTTGCATCAAACTCCACAAGGGTATTGTGCCTGATGAAGACCTGATGGACGAAACGTTGCAGTGTTTATTAATATATATTTTTGGAGCAGTAAACTCAGTGTGAAGACATTACTCTTCTTACCACTTTCAATCTCAGCCAATAAGAATGTAAGACTTCTTCACCTGTCTGACAGCAAGAACATATTTGATGCCCAGCAGTCCTCCGTGTCGAACTTCCCACTGGTCTTCAGTTAGCAGCTTAAGCAGAATGTCCACAGTCATGGCAACGCCACTGTTCGCCATATGCCTCAAAGCCACACCCAGAGTCTGGGCACACGTCTCTCTGACAGGTGCAACCACCTGGAAAGTTAAGAAAAGGAAGTGCTTCAAGATGAGACCAAGAAAATGAAAGCCTTGCCACAAATTTAATAATAAAAATAAAATTAATAATAATAATTAAAAAAAAAACTAGTTAGCGCTGCCACTAATGATTATTTTGATAATGGAGTAATCGGTCGATTATTTGGATATTTTTTGTTGTAATAAAAAAAAAGAGACCCAAGCAAACAGTAGCCTTTAAAATAACTTAATGCATATATAATATCAATGAGACAATAATAGTTGTTTCAAATAATTAGAAATCTGATGAAAATAGCATACATTGAGTTGCTTGTAACGTTCATCTGGGAGTGCAAACTCACAGCATATGCAGAGATGGAGTTTGAGACACGAGTCACGCATGTAAATGATAACAGTTCGTGTGGAGCAGCATCTGTGAAACGAGCCGCCCTTCAGACGCACGGAACCTACATGCATTAAAATAATTAAAGCACTCAATAGCTTTATCTGTGCTGTAGTATGTTTTTAAATGGTTAACACATTGTGCAGCCTTAGAAAACGGTCTAATTATGCGGTTCATGGATTCTTGTAGGTGGAATGCGGCATTTCCGTTATTTTGCCGGTTACTCAACGTGTAAATTGCAATTGCAATCAAGGATTTTTTTCAATTGAGTACTCGAATTGAATCGAGGAATCGTGACAGCCCCGACTCTAGTCTTAAAGGTCCCATTTTTCCTGCGTTTTTGAAGCTTTGATTGGGTTTACAGTGTGCAATATAACGGGTTCGCGTGTAAAAAAAACCCAGTATTTTTCACACAACTTACTTATCTGTATACCGCTGTTTTCACGGTCCTAAAAATGGCCTGATGATTTCCTTGTTCTATGAAGTCCCTCCTTCAGAAATACGTAACGAGTTCTGATTGTGCCAGCGGTTCCCGTGTTGTGATTCGACAGCAGCTTAGCGCACGTTGCCCGGGAAGGTCACGCCTCTTACCATAACGGGGAGATGCATGTGCTCAATGTTATTGTAAACATGTCTATATTACTGTATGAATTTGAGCCGGAATCAGGCCCGGGATGAAAATAACAGCGTCTCGACGACATGGTGACAAACACACTCTACAAACGCAACACTTCCTCTTCTCCACGTGGGAGAGCAACAAGACCACGCCCCTTTTTTGTGTATTCTTGTGGGCAGAGGTTAGTCAACAAACTGTTCTACTGACGTCATTAAAGCAGAAAGTACAGGGAGGTAGTCCTAACCGGCCGTTCGCTGTAGGCTTTGAAAGGGAACTTCTAATAAATAAGATACCTCGCTTGGCATTGAACTTTGAGCTTTATAATTTTACAGGTATTATGCTCTAACAGCAACATTACACACTAACTAAAGTTTGAAAAATAGGATCACGAAGAACAGGACCTTTAAGGGAAATAACCATCACCATTAATTCAAATGTATTTATATAATATATAAAAAAGACTTAATTGAATACAAAAATAAATGATCCATTTTTTTTTTTTTTATTGTGATGCTGACACATTATTGTGCAATTACAGGTTCTAATGTCAGTCTTTTTCAGCCACTAAACAGGGCTACAGACACTAATAAACAAACTTTTTACAAGATGACAAACCTCATCTGATACAAAGTCTCCGAATCTGTCCAGAGCGAAGACGCACAAAAGCCGGATGACCAAATCCTCTAGCCACTCCTGGTGCTGTCGCTCCATCTGAGAATGCAGAAGGCATCAAACATCACACACTGAACTTAAAATTTTAACAGTGAAAATGTGCAATGAGCTGGTGAACACCTGTTCTGCTGTACTGCCAACAGTCTTTCCTCCACCAGCACCATGACACTTCAGCACTTCCCTCAGCCCCGTGCCGGCACCGTGACGGATCTGAACATGCCAAATAAAAACTGAGTGACCATCCACTACTCCTTTCACTAGAACCACACAAATAACTTCTGTTCACATGCAACTGCAAACTGCACTTAAGATCATTTGTCTCTCAAAAAGCACAAGACCAGCAGGAATCAGTGTCGTCATTAACTAAAACGAATAAAATGACAAAAGGCACATAAAATGAAAAATATTTTTAAAAAGCCAATTCATTATATTAATAAATACTATAATAGTACTAAAATAACACTGCAATTTATCTCTAGCTGCCATGCCTGTCAATCTCAACCAGGCCTGGGAGATGTATTGAATATTTATGATACATTTGCAATGATTTTACCAGCAATATAGTTACGCATTGTGAAATATAGCAATATTTTAATGCACTTTTTATTGGTCCATTAAATTTTCAGAAGCACTGATTCATTCAATTAGTTGTATGATCCCTTCTTGTCTTGCGGCCATTTCAGAGCAAGTTTTTGGGATGTGGGTGGGATTGTAGCTATAATAGATTTGCTCTATTTAATGCATTTTTTAATACCTCCCACGAGGGGTTGAAGAGGTCATTGCACAGTTCATCACAGAAGCTTTCCAGGGGCCATTCCGGAGTCTGTGAAATAATAACAAAAAACTAATATTAGACGGGCACAAAAGGAAACATTGAATGTGACCAGCTCAATATGTGAAAGAAAAAAAGCAAGCATGTGTGCAAGTCTCACACCTCCTCACATAAACTGGAGTTATCAGGGATATTATCAATTAAGACTTTGCTGTCGGTTGCTGGCTGCTCAATGACTACATTTGTGGTTTTCCGTCGTTTCTCCTCTGGCTCTCCCTCAAAACTGTCATTGCTGTGGCAGAGGAACATAAGAGCAGTGGTCAGACTGAGCGCCCACATCCCCAGAAACAGTCATTACCTTTAAAGTCAACATAAAACACTGTTTATAGTGCTGGGAGTCTTCAGGCACATCACGACCTGATTCTGAAAAGGATTCATCTAATGCATTTAGGGGTGCAAATCTTTGACACGTGAAGGTGGCTGTATAAACCATAAAAAGACTAGAATAAGTCTCTCACACACTAACAGAAAAAGTAGGTATGATAACCTAGTATCACTGAAAATTCAATGCTGCAGAGCGACCTTAAACCCTCAGCCTACAACGCTTTCCTTTTTTTTCTCTCGACTTTGAAGTGTGTGATAGATTGTGTCCTACAATAGTGATTCCTGTATAAAACCTTTATATCCACTATAAATATAGTGTTCATTATCCATAAAGTTGCTTGATTGTTGTCGTCTTAAAAGGGATGGTTCAATCAAAAATGAAAATTACCCATCCTAGGTGTATGTGACATTAGAGCCCTGCATTTCTGCCAGAGCCCGACTTTTTTACACCCCTAGGGCCGGGCTTCGGGCCAATTTTCACGTCATACCTCAAACGCGGGCCGGCTTCTGGCCTTTTTTAGGCTTCTCCTTCGTTTTATATTTTAGACATTCATTAGTTAAAAGAAACAATGAGATGTGCTGCGCTGGTGGAAACCATGAGACCATGATACCGCGACTGTCAAGACTGGCTTGCACAGTGTTTAAAGTAGGCTATGGCGCCATGCAACACACATCGCCGTAAATGAGTAAACCAAGCCAACACTCAAACGGCCGCAAATGAAACTGAAAATAGGTTAAGTCTTAGATGCTCAAAAACACAATCATCTTTATTAAAACTAATGAGACTAAATGCTCTTACCAGTGCTTATGTCGCTCGCTCTCATATTGCAGTCTTAGATCTTGAAGTAAGCTGATGAATAAAATGCAGCTCATCTGTTGTTTTCGTTGATGTGAACTCCGTTAAATGTGCATATAGCGTGGGAATTGAAGATCGGATATATATTCATTTTGCAGAGAGGTGTAAGGTAAGACAACCTGCATGTTTTTTTAATTTTTTATTTGTTTAGATTGTGTAGCCCGTTTGGTTTGCAAGTAGCATCAGCCTGCCTCAACTTATCAAAAATGCCTTTTTAATGTGGTGGTGATAGTAGGCTAAACGTTTAAACTAACATTGTGATGCTTGAAGTGTTTTATATCTATCGATTTTATTATAGACAAGACAAGTCAAGTGTTGATTTGAGAGGCTAAATTGATCAAACGTGGTTAACTCACTGTCGGCCGCTGGTCGCTTGGTCGTCACTTAACTTTTAAAACTTTAATTCAACAAACAAACAAAAAAATGCTTCAAACTTTTTTCTAAATTAACTTCAGAAATGGAATATAAATACTTTGACATTAAAAACAAAACTGAACTATTCTAATGGCTGCAACAATGTGTAATAGGGAGGATTAAAAAAAAGTCGGACTCGGGACGAGAATTTTGATAAGCTCGGACACAGGCAAGGCTAGGGCCTCAGCGTCTCGGGCTAGGCCCTAGATTTGAGGCCTGTGCAGGGCTCTATGTGACATTCTTTTTTTCATACTAATACAATCAGAGTTATATTTAAAAAAAAATGTCCTGGCTAATAATGGCAGCCCAAGATTTGAAGCCCAAAAAAAGTCCATCCATCCATCATAAAAGTAATCCACACGGCTCCAGGGATTAATAAAAGTAGGGGTGGTGAAAAAAAATCGATTATCGATTAATCGCGAGTATGTTATGGACGAGTATGAATCGATATTTAAATTTTCAAAAATCGATTTTTTTATTTATCTAAACCTGACACTACCACCGTGCATGTGTGTGTGTGTGTGTGTGTGTGTGTGTGTGTGTGTGTGTATGTTCATTAAATGAATGTAAATCTGTCGTTAATGCTGAGATGATTCTGAGGGAACACTCTAGAAATCCTCCCGCCTCGCCTCCTCTGGAGCTCAGGCACATTAGCATTAGCGCGTTAGCACAGCTCAGATTCGCGCACAAACACAGAATAAACGCCTTCAATCCGCAGATTTATGAGCACGTCAGATGAGCGAGCGCGACACACATCGACGCGCACATTCGCGGGAATAAAGGCGATCCTGAGGACGCGATGAGCGGATCACACACACACACACACACACCCGGACTGATGCTGGAAACACAAACAACGCCACACTAAAGCAGCACAGATGTCTGATAATGGGATGTGTATACCGGACAGGCCCGTCTGATCTCCCCGGTTTTTCTTCTGTCGTTTTTTCCCCTTTTGTCTTTCTCACGTCAGGAAACGAACGAGAGGAGCTCGAGCGGTCCACGCGCGCACCGCATCCATCACGCACACTCTTGACATTTTGTCACTGTGTTCTACAGTACAGTATATAAGCTGAAGCTACAGTAAGTTGTTCAAAAATGTTCATTTTGTCTTCTTACTGATTAAATTGGACAATTTTCTTCTAGAAAGACAAGGTGTTTAGGTGGAGAAAACTTCTTTACCTTGACATGTTTCGACTGCAACCTGCAGTCTTCCTCCACCTGAACACGTTGTCTTTCTAGAAGAAAATTGTCCAATTTCTACAGTATGTTGGTTCTGATCTACTTCCTAAAGGAAATAAGCCTTTCATTTATTTGTTATTGTTTAGTTCAACTTGATGAGTCACAAAACAATGTGATGTATTCATTTCTGTGTAACTACACGACAAGTGCTTTGAGTTGTTGTTACTCAATAAAAGAGTTAAGTAATTCAGTAGCTGACTTTTTTTTTTATACTACAATCACTTTGTAGTGTATTTTCGTTTACTGTTGTGAAATGGAAAATCAATAATCGCTAATCGAGAATCGTTAATAATCGAAAATCGACTGTAATCGAATCGGGACTTCAATAATCGTAATCGAATCGGGAAATCAGACAGATTAACCACCCCTAAATAAAAGCCTTCTGATTTTGTGTTGACTTTTCAAATCAAGGAACAAAGAAATACAGATCTATTAGCTTTACCTTTTCTCATTAGGATCCGTGTCTCTGGATCTCTGCTTTGCCACCAGTTTCGCCATCCTCTTGGCCTTGTTCTTCTGTCGATTGCTCATGCCTGGACGAAACTGTGAATCTATGAGCTCTGCAGCTGGCTAAAGAGGAGAACACAAAATTGAACATTTTAATATGATAAGTGCCCCGATTAGACCTGGCATCAGGGCTGGACGACATTAAATAATCAAAATATAGCTGCAATGATTTATGCCCATTCACCTTCTCCTCTTATGTGAGCTTTTAAACCTTTGTAAAATGTGATGAAGGTAAGAAATTCCCTGCACAACTCACCAAATGGTTGCGTGAGAATTGACAGCCCAGGCTTTTACCAGGCTGTGTTCTGTTGGTACTGGAGGCACAAGCGTCCTCCAGGTCCTCATCATTAAAAAGATCCTCAGTGTTCATGCCAAGCGCAGCGCCCATATCCAATCCCAACTTCTTCTGCAACTGCTTCCTCTGCCGGGCCAAACGCTCTTTGGGATCCGTCTCCCCTGAAGAACGGAATGCAATCATGACTCAGAACGTCAAAACCAACAAAGGTGTTCTTTATGGTTCAAGTCAAATCTATGATATTCTGGTCTCTAGATAATCACCCATTTTATTGTCTACCAGGTATAATCACAATCGCTTGCATAGAAACGTAATAGCACCAATCAATGAGGTATCATTCATGTTTGGTGCAGGGTAAAGTACATGCAAGTTTAATAAACAACACTTACGAAATGACAAATTAAGGTGTACATGGACAGACAAAACATTTCTAGTCAAATTTCTTCCATATAGATATGCAAATAAATGCACTTATCACCTGCACCTCTGATCCAATTCTAGGACAAAGAATGTCAAATGTACAATGCTTATTACATTTTAATTTCCTTATTACAGTCAAATTCAAAGGCATTACATCCCTTTCCTGTAGTTATCTACACATATGCAAAAATTGCATTTGATATAACTGATGTCTGTTACACAAAAGGTGCATGGCGAGTTACACAGCAACGTTTAATTATAAACAATATAGTATAAACGATAGTAATAACGACATGAAAGTTACAAAGCTGTAGTGTCAACACGCGTGCGAGATCTAACCCTACCTGACTTGTCTTCTTGCACCTCAAACTCCGCTCCTGCAGAGCCAAGCAGCGACGCTCCATGCTTGAGCAGACGGGAGATATCAAACCTGTAGAAACTCAGCCGGTCTGAAGAGCCGTCCTCTGGAGACATATCTTCTGGACACATCTCTGAGAAGGAAAACACACATTAAAGCTCTTGCTCGGCTCAAGACACACATTAGATAGAAGCTTAAGACTTGTTGCTTTTAATGTTCCATGTGGCATTATCACTGCAGGAAATTGGTGCTTATTTGCATTAGACTGCATTGATAAAGTGTATAACCAGTTACCACAGCAATGTGCTTTCCTGTAAAAATGAAAGAAAAACCCCGAAACCTCCAGTTTTCCAATAATGCATTCTGGGAATATTCAGCTCACCGTCTTTTGGCTTTGGAGCCGGGTTCCATTCCGGAATATTCTTCACTATGGCTTCGACAGCCTGTCCCGCTGCAATCCGCGTATCCCAGTTTGGACTTCTCAAGAATGTTAAAACCTATTGAGGCCAGAGGAAGGGGAAACAGATCAATAATCGGATTCGGAAGGGTTGAACTTCAGCAACGGGCAGGTTTTCACATGCACCACACATTAGGCAAATTAGAAATTCCAAACCTTTACCTCATTTCCTATATTAAGAAATCTCTCTGTAGCCTCTTTTTCCATTGAAATTAACCCATTTTAAAAAAACACATACTAAGAGCACCACTGTTATAGCACCACTAAAAGACACACAATTGTAGGATACCAAAGAAAACCAAGTACAAAAACCATGCACCATGGTGGACAATGTAAACAAATTAATTCAGTAGCATGTATACAGCTCAAAGTACCATAATAGCATTTGATACCACCAAATCATATTTTGCAAGAGGATGTACGATGTTGCCATTCTTTAAAGGCACAAAAACTGAAAATTTGAATCCCCTACACAAAATTCTGTGAATATTTGCTAGATGTCTGTTCTGTATGTTTGCTGAAATAAAATGGTGTTTGTACTAGAGTTGGGCAATCGATTAAACGTGATTTCCCAGCCCTAGTTTGTACATATCCCTGGCTATGTAAATAGGAGAGGAAAAAAACACCGATCCACGGAGCACAAAAACACCTTGTAGCCAATCAGCCATAGGGGCGGAGAGAGAGTGAGCAAGCGGGACATTGGCAATATCTTTACCATCTCTCTTTCTACAGTCTTTTTACAAGAGGAAATAGAGGAATATAACTGGAATTAGGCTTAGAATCAGACAAGAGCTTTAGGACCAGGGCTCTACACTGCGACCAGTTCGGTCGCATTTGCGACTGAAAATTACTGCGTGCGACGGTGAAAAAAATCCTTAGGTGCACCAGTGCGAGTGATCTGATCGATTCTCATGAATAGATGTATAATACAATCGGAATAGAAAGTAAAGCTCCTAAAATTAATCTACACTCAGCAACAGTTTCGTACTGTGATCGGCTGCTTTTCATGCCTTCAATCAAAAACAATAGGCTTGTTCGACTTGCAGCGCTGCACAGACCGATCAGTTTATGACATCAAAGTCTGTGCAGCGCTGCAACAAATCAAACATGCCTTAGTTTCTCTTCAGTCAGCAGAGCAAGCGCAAAAAAACGTGTGACGAACTACACTTCAAAGATTGCCAAATCGACTCGAATCGAATTTGACTCTGCTCCTAATTTGTTTTTTATTGGGAGCACAAGTGCTCCTGTAGAAAAAATGTTAGCGTAGAGCCCTGAGGACCCATGTTAATGTTGGAAAAGCTTTTCAGCGCTGGAGAGACAGAGCAGAAAGGCCTGAAAATGGACGCAGATGTTGCTTTGTTTCTGTTAGATATTTGAGTAACATTGGTTTTGAAATGTTTCACAGACCCAATGCGGTTTTTCAATCACAGCCGATTCATCCACACTTGCGCAAGCTGTTAGTGGTTGCCTGTGTTGTATAGCATGTTCGTGTCATTTTGCGGGCGGCGCAATGAAGGGAGGGGTGTGTTTGTCAAATATCAACAGGGTTTCTCAGAAATCGCTTACTGCACCTTTAAGTTCTAATTAGACATGGTGTCGGTATATGGTAACAATATATCACGATAATGAACCGTCACAGGCCTAGTTCTGATGTACAGGTCTTTTATTTCCCCAAATCCAATCAAGTGATGAAATGAAAGGGTTAGTTCACCCAAAAATCATGTCGTTCCCAACCCGTAAGACCTTCGTTCCTCTTCAGAACACAAATTAGATATTTTTTATGAAATCCGAGAGCTCTCTGACCCCTCCATAGACAGCTATTTAATTAACACTTTGAAGGCCCAGAAAGGTAGTAAAGACGTTGTTAAAATTGTCCATGTGACTCCAATGGTTCAACCTTCATTTTATGATACGACGAGAATAATTATGCACAAAAACAATTTCTTCACGTCTGTGTCTGTCTCCTACGCTGTTGACGTAGTAAACACAGTACAGTGCTTCCAAGTTATGTCAGAGCTACGCCAGCTAACCATTGGCTGATGCTGTTCGTGAGCACCAAGACGCATGCATGTGATGCTGACGCAGGAGCTGAACAACTGAAACTGCATAAGAGACTGATGCAGATGTGAAGAAATTGTCGAATAAAGTCATTATTTTTGTATGTTTTATTTTTTTGTACACACACACACACACGTGTTCTCGTTGCTTCATAAAAGGAAGGTTGAACCACTGGAGTCACATGGACCATTTTAACAATATCTTTACCACCTTTCTGAACCTTTAAAGTGATAATTAAATTGCTGTCTATGGAGGGGTAAGAGAGAGCTCTCGGATTTCATCAAAAATCTTAATTTGTGTTCCGAATATGAACGAAGGTCTAACGGGTTGGAAAAGACATGAGGATGAGTAATTAATGACAGAATTTTCATTTTTGGGTGAACCAACCCTTTAAACCCACTTGTTCATACAGACAAGCAGTGTATACAAAAGTAATGATGCAAGCATCCGCATGGTGCCAAAAGACTCATACAACAGATCAGCAGTCAGTGATCAAAACAGATGAGCAGTCAGTGTAGAAAGCGAAAACTGGACATTTATTTTAACTAATATATATGGTTTGATGTAATTGTGTTTGTACAGATCAAATGTCATGTGTTTTTTTTATTTTATTTACATTAAAATGCATCTGCTAAATAAATGCCTTATCCACAGCGATTCACAGTAATGTGTTTTCACATCGCATAAGAGCATTGTGAACAACAGATGGCAAGCAGGCTATTTGGAACCCTGCGTGCTAGGAAAGACGTTTTTCCTGTCCAAATACAAACAAAACGCTACAAGTACAACAATACAGATACATTAGTCTTTTGCATAGCTGAACCATTTTTATGGGTTTAATGCATCTCTTTGCTGTTCAAATTACAATCTACAAAATGAGCCTGATAGGTCCTGCGTGCTAGGAACAAACCCTAGGTCTGAACAAACCCTAAACACTCACCTTTGATAGCAGGTTATTAAGCTCATGTGGGTGAAGCTTAACGACATCTCCCAGCTGCTGAGCAGCTGCTTTACGGGTAACAGGAGTCGTTCCTGTATCCAATAAGATAAATAGACGTTCCAACCTGAAGACAGTGAGAAAAAAACAAAACAATTAACACAATACAATTTTACAACGTTATAAATACATTGATAATTTAAGCCGTGGTCACACTAGACTGTGCATGTGAAATTTCTTCTTAATATTTTTTAGAAAAATGCAGTATATTCAACATTAATATATAATTACACAAATCAACTCCACTTTCCTGCTACACTGCAAACCTGAAGCTGAACATCACAATTTACTGTAAATATGCTTTGAAACAATGTATATTTGTATAAAATTCTATACAAATAAAATGGATTTTCTTAACTTAAAGTTTGTGTTTATTTAATAAAGCTAAGAGGTCACATTGGGACGTATCGTTTTTCTATTGGTCACACGTCCTCACATGGTGAGAGTTAGCGAGTCAGTTCAAACAAACTTGAGCAGTGAAGTTTTTCACTTGAAATGTCCCTCCTACATT
The DNA here is from genome assembly GCF_949357685.1 of Gobio gobio. Classification (NCBI taxonomy): domain Eukaryota; kingdom Metazoa; phylum Chordata; class Actinopteri; order Cypriniformes; family Gobionidae; genus Gobio; species Gobio gobio. The sequence goes on from NC_137111.1 coordinate 41,057,936, forward strand.
GGCATTGAAAAAGATGATTACATTTGACTTACATGATTGCATTTGTAAGTTTTTGTTTAGGTTTAGCTGGGTCTTATGCCACCCTACATTATCAGCGGTTTTAAACACAGTGACATCTAAAAGGTCTGGGGCCCATTCCATGAAGCCAGTTTGGGTGGATAGCCAATCAGAGAACGCTTTTCGGAAGGAAGGGCTTTGAAGAAATCGATGCGTTTTAGAAAGAAAAGGGCATGGAGGAGCTACAATAATGTACTGTATGTTTATGTGAAAAATAATGTGTTTTTTGTACATTATACCAAATACACAAAATAATGATCTTTGAACATAGCATCATCAGTGTCACTGCTGCATCGTCACAAAAGTTTAAGCCTTTGCAATTGAAATATTTAAGCGCATGAAGATGCGAAAGGGAACTCAATTCGTTACTGAAGCGCACACGCCCAGAAATCTGCTTCTCAGGCAGCATGCGAATACTGCATAGAGCTCTCCTTCACATCATCTTGTGCTTAGACATATTCAAACTAAATTGTGTCATAAGGCTCAATTTGGCAAGTATCCTCGTAAACATAGTCAGTTATCTCTTATCTCTTATGTGTATCAGTATATTGAATCCGTGCAGGTCTTAATATTATTAATAGCAGCCTAATATTCCTGCTGCTAACTGTTTTTAATGTTAATCAAACAACTAAAGACAAAGAACAAATCACTCACTTCCCTGAATAACTTTTTGGTACATTTTCCGCGTGCAACAGCACATGCGCCAGCAGTACATTTGAGTCCACTAGGTGGCAATACGAAGAAAAGTGTGCAAAGACCGGTTTAAAAACAACACGCTTGAAAAAAAGAGAATTTTTTATTCTTCAGAGTTTCTTCCAAACTGTTGCAATGGTGGATGCACTACAGTTCTTCTCCGATCATGCCCAGCGAATGACCCGTTGATGACAGGACTCCGTGCTGCCCTCCGATGTCTGGTAGAGCATTCGAAAAAAAAATGTACCGCGCATGTGTCAAACGCGATCATCCGCGCGCATCCGTTGTGTAGTATACTTTGAAAGACTCGCGGACAGGGCTGCGCGCGTGACGCGTCCGGGCGTGGTAAGTGAAGTATACCCGGGGCTTAACAAAGCCTGACTGGGTTGGTTTGGATGTCTTAACTCAAAACTAATGCCCTGCCTTGAAGTTTGTTCAACTACCATTATGGTACAAGACCATGGATTGCATGAAATTTGTGTTTTAAAGGTGCAGTGTGTAAATGTTAGCGGCATCGGGTGGTGTGATTGTGAATTGCATCACCCAAGACTCACCCCCTCCCTTTCTGAGAACATAGAGAAGCTACTGGGGCCGACACAGGACAAAAATGTCATCGTCGGACATAGCAGAGAGTGACTAGCGCTCTGTAGAGAAGTTTGTCCGTTTAGGGCTACTGTAGAAACATGACGTCGCAAAATGGCGATTTCACTGGACGGGGACCTGCGGTGTATGGTGTATCTTACTCATTCTAAGGTAATAAATACATAACGGTACATTATGTAAGGTCTTTATACACCACTGAAACCATAGTTATGTATATTATATTGCATTTCTGGCAATATATTCTCATAAATATTTCACACTGAACCTTTAACTTTATTATTGGAGATAACTGGTCATGTGATACACTTGGCTCCGCCCATTGGGGGAGGGTGGTGACCCGGTCTATAAGGAATAGAAGCTTTCAGTGAGTCTCATTTTAATTTATTTCTTAATATGAAAAAAAATTACCAAAAAAAGTAACCTTTGAAGGGTGAAAATAGACAACCTACAGCAGCTTCCCACACCATCCTGTCAGACGCGTTATATAACGGCACATTAATCTACTGCATCAACTGAAGAGATGGATTAGAAGAAACGAGAGCTGCCTTCAGACTATCTGAATGTTAACTATTATCACTGACAGTGCCCAACCCGGAGAGGGATGACACTGCGTGGGGTTAGTCTACTAATCACCCGTGGATTTACACATTAGCCGGAGATTTACCAGGATAAAGTAGAATCATTATGGCAGACCACAAACTATTTAAGTTGGATTCATAACGCACATGAAATATAACACAAAACACTACGAATATATGATATTCAGCATGAGGTAACACAATTTGACAGGTTAAATAGTGACGTGTTCCTTTGGGGGAGGTTATATTGCTTCTGCAGGGCTGTGAGGAATTAACTTACGTTACTTATTGTAAAATATTAACCGTTTTACCTATTAATGTATATCATAAAAGTAACAGTTATTCCGAATTAGAAAATTTAAGGAGATACATTTGCCGGCTGCAAATCGACCATAACCCACCAACTCACCTTGAAACAGCCATTTGAGGTGTTCGGGTGACCGGGTTGGGATCCCGGCGCGGGGTTCGGGTTCAGGATCGGGCTCGCGCTGCTGCTGACCGTCGCGTGCGCGGACAGGCCCGATCTCTCGCGCACTGCCTCAAAATCGGACTGCTCGCTTATTATATATCTCCCACAGCGCCCGAAGACGCCGAATAACACCTACGCCAGCGTACAGGTTGATTCAGCCCTCCGCACTACCCCGAAAACGGTATTTTAATCGAATAAACGGGGGGAAATAATTTTGTTGGTCACAAAAGAGAAGCCAGGCTGCTGGTTTTATATGAGGAGCCATCTTGCATTTATTCCTTCATCCATGGTAGGCGCGCTGTGATTGGTTACATGGGCTCCAGCTGACCAATCACAACGCACCTTTCAAAAGGAAGCACACAGGACAAGAAAAAAAAAATGCTCCGGAAACACGATTTTTAATCTTCTTTCCATTAGAAAAATGTTATATATTCTTTTGTAACGTTACCTGTAATTATTCCAAATTCATATTTGAGACATTTAATAAAATAATTTCAACCAAAAACATCTGTGACTTAATCCGGCAGATCGGGCTGGGTTTACTTTATGGAATTTATGGAAAAATGTACTTGCCCAAAGACAAATATTGACTTGGCTACTCTAATCACTAATATGAGGGGGGAAAATCTCTTTTATTATCACTTATATCACAAATGTACGTATATAAACTAATACTATGTATTTGTAGAATACAAATTGTATATACAGATTGTATATGCGAATTATAGGCTATTTCCCCGTATGTAGGCCTACCTACCTTATTTTCTCCCTGAGAAATATACTTAAAAAAAACTTCCTTGGCTTTGATGAATGTGGAAATGTATATTCTACAACTTACAAATGATACATTTCGTAATATCTTATTCATTTAATAAAAATGTAAATGTTCTCTCGCTATTTATGATTAAGCATAAAACACATTGGATATAGGATATCGAGTGCATTACAGTTGAACCAATAGTCAATAGTTGTGTGTAATTCAGGTAGTTGATGGTGGTTTCTATGTGTGTTTTGCCTCCCTCTCGCGTTGACCCTGAGTATGTTCATTTAAAGAGTGAATTTAAAGTGAAGCTTTGTAATATGATCAAAGACTCACTGAGACATACAGGGCTGGCATAATAAGGCTCAAGATGCACATCAGTAATGTTTTTTTTCTTCCTAAAGCATCTTTATAAAATGTCCTGATTGAACTAAAGTCTAATCCTGGCTTAATCTAAACCCTGTCTGTGAAACCGGGCTACAGTATTGCGCTTATGCTTTTAAAAATCACAGTTTCATTTAAGGAACTACAATTGCTGCAACTGACCACTTGCAATCAGCATCTTATGAAGCCATAAACTGATAAAATATTGATACAATAGGCGATGACTGCTGACTGGCCTCATTATTGTATTATTTTAAAGAATGTTATGCTTATATATTCTACAACAAGCAGCATGGGAACCATGAAGGATTGATGACAAAAAAATATATTTAATAGGAAATCCAATACTGAAAAACATTGCCATATACTAACCCATCAATTACATTGAATGACTTGAAATGCAACATGAATACTTAATTATTAGCTTCACGTCACATTAAAAGAAGCCCATGGGTGCTTCTGATTGTCAGTGTTGGAGATTTGTACTTTCAGATTATTGATTATATTGATGCATATAAAAAATAAATTTGCCTTCTTCATCAGTGCACTATTGTATTAAATCCTCTTATGTCTCATTTGCCTTGAAACTCAGTGTAGGCTACTTCCTTCATCTTATTGTTGCAGGTTTTCTACATTTATTCACCAAAGGCTCCTCATCAGTTTCCAAAAATGATTTTAGTATATGCTCTAAATGGTTTTAATCCAAATGCCCTGTTGTCATGACAACATTCATTTTTTCTGTGTGTGATGTAAAAGCATTAAGCCACTTTTCCAGTTCAACGCCACCATGACTTCTGAAGATGTTTCTTGAGATGAATACTGTTTTATTGGTCTATAGTATTTCCCTATTTGTCGTTATCAAGATCTAAATAACCACACTTTTTTTTTTTTTGCTTTCTGTACGGCAACAGCTCATTCGTTATCAGATGTCTCACAGAATTTATTTATCTCTTTCATATTCCTTCTGAAAAAAAAAAAAAATGAGCAAAGTGCTATAACCTGTATTTCTAAAAATAAAAATAAATTCCGTCAGGTGCTCAAAATAGAATCTAGATTAAAAAATACCAAAAATATTTGTTTGTCTACTCTGCATTTTGTGATGATTCACTACACAAAAGGTGTTAAAAAGGCGATCAACTTGGATTTTTAAGTCATTTCAACTTAAAACTGACTTAAAAAATTAGTTGAATCTTGTACAACTTATAAAAAAGCTGGAAATTGTTATTTTGATGAGCTGAAACAATGTAAAAACATATGTTATCATAACTTATTGACCATAATTTTTACATTTACATTTTAGATTTTTTATTTTATTTTTTATTACACTCTAAAAATACTGGGTACTGTTAAATACTGTTTCAACCCAATTTTGGGTCAAATATGGACAAACCCAACATTTGGGTCAAAATTGTAATGTAAAAATTTAACCCAATGGCTGGATTTGTCCATATTAGTTGAAACAACCCAGCATTTTTTAGAGTGTAGTGCTTTAAAGTAGTGTGCCGATCTGAAGAGCCTACAGAATATAACCAAAAGCTTGAATAATTAATCAATTCCTTGACAATAAGAAGATTCTTTGTTGAATAATACGTAAAGCTTGAGGTAAAATGTTGCACGTCACCTCTTTTTGGTCACATGAACGTAAAACTACAGAAATGACACTTGAATGAATGAATGACCTCTGATTAAACCCTTAGTAAAGAAAAGAAAAACACTGGGGTCTAATTGTTACTCTTAAAGTAACGTCAGTAGTCCAGAATTGTGACACAGACCTGTGCGTCAGTTTGAGTTTCCAGCTGTCGTGTGTGTGTGGAAAGCTCATGATTGTCTGGTTTTGTCACTTTGGAGTTTGGCACATGCTGTTAGACCTGTACATCTGGTTCTGTTCACATGATGATCTCTCAGTTTCTTATAACTCACAGTCCTGAACAGAGACAAACACACACGCAAGAGGAACACACGCAGAAACAATCATGTTGTACATTTTGGGGGTAAGTTTACCTGTTAACTGCTTTCTTCATGTTTTAAAGCTTGTGCCTTGTGTTGTGCAAAACTATCAGAAACAAAGGCTAAACATCTCAGTATAAGGTTTTGGGTCAAAAGTATAATTGCATAAATGCTTATTGTATCTAAGAGTTAAAAAACATTGTACATACATTTGATAAACTTTATCCTTAAAACAAAAATTATAGTATTGTGTGTGTGTGTGTGTGTGTGTGTGTGTGTGTGTGTGTGTGTGTGTGTGTGTGTGTGTGTGTGTGTGTGTGTGTGTGTGTGTGTGTGTGTGTGTGTGTGTGTGTGTGTGTGTGTGTGTGTGTGTGTGTGTGTGTGTGTGTGTAGGCCTATATGTAAAATTGCTAAGATAATTTGTATTGTTTCTCTTGAATTCAGTTTTTCATACTTTTCTCAATTTTAATGTCTATTAATATTCAAATGTTTCTATCCACAGATTGTTCTGGGGCTTATTGGCATCATCAAGTGCATGTCACATGGTCTAAGTCAGGTAAGAGGAAATATTTATATATGCTCTCATAACTGGTTAATCTGGACTTAAAAGTCATACATGAATTATACATGATTATCTTGCTATTACATCTGTTGTTGGGATTAGCAGTCAGAAGAGAATCATATGACAAAAGCAGGTGGAGAGGGAGTTAACACTTACATAATGCTGCCTGCTTATGTTAAGCGTTTGAATTTTTACACTGTCTCCAGTTCCAGAAGAGTTTTTCCTAAGCGACTGTCTTGGAAACAAGACACTGAACTGCATTAAAGCACACACCAGTAAATTCAGTAGCTTTTGAAAAATCATTTTAGAACTAGAAGGGGAGAAGCGGAGATCAATGTAATGCTGCTGTTTTGTCCTGAGACTGTTTGAATGCAGTCTTACATGTTTGTTGACTGTATTGTCTCCAACACAGAGACATGCCAAAGGTGGGAATGCCTCCCAAGAAAAAAACTTGCTTTACAAAAATAAGGTAGATGGCTATACATGAGAAAACAGCTCTCATTCTCTTATGGCGGACTGAAGGAAGCACATGCTAATGTCTGATTGTTTTCCTGCAGAGAATGAATGAGCAGGAACTTCACCTCATCATTAAACTCCTCTCTGTCGGGCTGGTGGATGCGGATCCAAACACTCTGCACCATATAAAAGAATACAGAGATCTGAGGGGAAGTTCAACCTGAGAGAGGAAGTGTGATTATAGAAGGCTTCCTTCCTCATCTTTAACCCTGATAGAGAAAACCTGAGAGCAGTGGTTCTCTTTTACTTTGGTTATACTCAAGAAAACATGTGACATGGCAAAGACTTTTGCCCTCCCAGACCTTAAAATGACTGTGAAAAGCTTGGACTCTTTTTCCTGAAATGATGTTCGAAATATATGGATCACCTTTTCTGAAAGACTCCGGTGGAATGAACTTTGAAAAAAAACATTTTCGGTTCCCCAACGAACCTTTCGATGAACAGTTCTTAAAAGAACCATTTATTAATAGTGTAGAGAACATTCACACTGTAAAACACTGTAAAGAACCTTTTGTGGAATGGAATGGTTCCATGGATGTTAAAGGTTCTTCATGGAACTATCAATGCATTGCCAAAAAAGAATCTATATTTTTAAGAGTATAGCAATGAAAAAGCCCATTCACTCTGCACCGACAGACGGCAACAGCAGTTGGTCAGGTTTTGCCGGATCAGTGTGTTACCCTGGTCTGAGTCTGTTGGCATCTGTTGGAGCTAGTTTTGCCATATTGAACATGTTGATTCGGAATTGAATGTCTGAAAAGTGACGTTCTCTAATCTGGTGACTGTCGACGTCGGTCTGCGTCTGTCGGTGCACTGTGAATTGGCCTAAAAAGAACAAACATTTTCTTTAGAGAATTGCTGCATTATGAATTATCAGTATGTATTTCTAATACTTGGATCAGCAAGCATTAAAGGGATAGTTCACGCAAAAATGAAAAACATTAATCAAACAGTTGACGGTAGCATTGACTTCCATAGTAGGAAAAGAAAAACTTCAATTTACCAATAAATTACCAATTTCTTCCAAATATGTTCTTTTGTGTTCAACAGAAGAAAGAAACTCATACAGGTTTGGAACAACTTGAGAGTGAGTAAATGATGACAAATTTTTCATTTTTGGATGAACAATGATTTGCAATGTACAGAAAATATTTGCCATTGTCACCCAAAATTTGTTTCGAATTAAAAACAGATCTAAAATGAACTGAAGAAATGTAGTTCAAGATATGTTTCGATATAAAGCTATAGTTTTACAAAGTCATGTTGAGCTTTATTTATGAAGACAAATTGTTCTGAAAGTTGCAGATTGTGACGATTGTCTTACATAAAACAGCACTTGCACACAGTTTTTGATTTTATTTAATAACTTGCTCAATAGATGTTAGAAGACACCAGCTTTATTATTTTTTATCATTGGCAAGTTCCCAGAAATGTGTATGACATACACCACAGATACACACTGTAGTGTCACATTTACATTAGCATAAATGGAATGGTCATATACAAAACATACAAAACTCTGATAATATTACAAATGTGCAGCTGCAGACATTCAAATCACTTGGAACTGGTTCATATCAGATACTCATATCATGTGTCATTTTTTTATTTGATAAAAACTTCCTTCTGACTCATCAGGTTCTTGTTTTCGATGTTCTTTCCCTGTGAGTATTAGGTATATTGGTGAAGTATTTAGCATCAATATTTCTCACAAATCTTCCAATAGATGAAAATATATACTTTTATAAAAAGATTATCTTGCTCTTTTCTCACCCCAAACTTTTCGGTTCAGAGTTTGACCCAGTAAGAACAGCAATGACACAACAAGCATGTTATGAAAGAAGAAGACAGCCAATCCTGAGCTGCTGAACAGCCCCAGTAAAGGGTAAACCCAGATTCCTACCGTTAGATACACCCAAACAATCCTAAAAAAGAAAAGTATATGAATTAAATGTCTAAAGCATGAGCAAATCAAGTCTCATAACTAGCGTAGCCACCCTCTGTTTAGTTTCAAATCATCAGTATAACTACATATCGGCTAAACACATGACATACTCACCATCCTAAGTAAGCGAGACCAACAAATCCCAAAGCTGCTAAACCATTTCTAGTTTTCGGGTAGACATGTGGCTCCAACAGGATCTCACCCAACAAGACTGGGAGAACAAGAGTGTGCTACGAATCAAACATACAAAGTGACTATTAGTTCGTTTATTGATCCAAAGATCTATTTAGTTGTGAATGCAGATTATTTAATTGAAAAGTTATCAGAAGGTATAGAGAGCAAACCATAGCATGATTCATCCATTGAGGGAAGAAGTTGTCGATTGAAGCTGGATAGACTAGCTGTCGGTCATAGGCAAAAATCAGCCAAAACAGCAGAACTACAAACTTAAGACAAGAACAAACATTAAAAAAAACAAAAACATTAAAAATAAAACATAATCAAGGCACACAGATTTTGTAATGATTCATTTGTAATGTATTTATTGAAGAAGTGATAAACAATTTTATTAACATTAATCACCAGTAGATGGTGCACATTCACTATCTATCTATCTATCTATCTATCTATCTATCTATCTATCTATCTATCTATCTATCTATCTATCTATCTATCTATCTATCTATCTATCTATCTATCTATCTATCTATCTATCTATCTATCTATCTATCTATCTATCTATCTATCTATCTATCTATCTATCTATTTTAAATAATGTCAGCATTATTCTTTGAAAATAATACACTAAATACACTAAAAATAAGTTGGGTTGAAAATGGACTAACCCAGCAACTGGGTTGTTTTAACCCAGCGGTTGGGTTAAATGTTTGCTTAAAACAACCCAATTGCTGGGTTAAAACAACCCAATCACTGGGTTAAAACAACCCGATTGCTGGGTTAGTCCATTTTCAACCCAACTTGGGTTATTTTTAACCCAGCAATTTTTAGAGTGTATTGACTTTATTTTGAGTATACAGACTACATTTACTTTCTACCATTTATGGTTTGGTCTATATATAGTTCACCCAAAAAAGATATTTCTGTCATTAATTCCTCATGTCCCAAACCTGTTTTTTTTTTTTTTTATCCGAGAGCTCTCTGACTCCTCCATTTTAATTTAATTTTACACTCTAAAAAATGCTGGGTTAAAAACAACCCAAGTAATCGGGTTGTTTTAACCCAGTGAATAGGTTGTTTTAACCTAGCAATAGACCCTTTTCACATTTCCGGGTTTCTCAGAGCGGAAGTCGTCATAGTTGGGTTAAATATTATAGCTGTGAATGAGAGAATACATTAAATATTTTTTTTGTGTGCCCATTTGCTAACATAGCAAAAGAAAAATGCCACAGTAGTGATTTCACAACTTTCAAAAAGAGGGAAAAAATAGAGTGAGATTGATAACGGCCTTGAAAAGAGAGAAATATGTTAATTTTTACCATCACATAGACGCTATTACTAAACACCCTCACAGCAGCGGTAACTTTTTTATTGTAATTTGATGCAAAAGTAATAAAATACAAAGTATTAGTGTTATAAATGTACATATATATATTTTTAAAAATGAAAATACACAAAACGTTGCAGGATTTACGATATTGATGACCGTTAAAACGCGTCATCACAGTCTGTGAAAAGGGTCTATTGGGTTGTTTTAACCCAGTGAATGGGTCGTTTTAACCCAGCGGTTGGGTTAAATGTTTGCTTACAGTTTTTCTCAGTCGCTTTGGTACATTTCTCAGATCAGAATTGAAATTCTCAAAGCTACCTGTTCAATCTTCACATCATTGTGTCACTTGTGCACATCAAAAAAGCAGTTCCTCATAAGTTGCAAATGCTTGTGTACATCCATGCAAATGATTATGTACAATTCTCTGCTGTTTCCTACATTATCAGTTGCTTATGTCATGTTGATCAAAATGTATTATAATGGGTCTCTGTTGAATAGTCTTACCCCCCACAACATTAAGGCATTAGTTCATAGCATAAGTCTTTACATGCAAAATGGTTGAACAAGTTGTCATAAAATGTCAAGCATTTCCATTACGTTCACATTTCTACTTTTGTTTATCTGGGGGGTTTTCTCTTTGTGCTATGCAGTGCTGTCTTTTCCTTTCTGTATCGCAATGACATGGTCTGTCAACAAATTAGAGTACAAACAGTAAAAGCATAAATGTGAATCTTGTCCAGTCTCTTGCATTCAAACTCCCACATACACTAAGGTGTAACCTACAATTTACAATAATTGTCATCAAAATTTTTGCCATATTTACATCAGAACATCCCTCCAGAGTACAGTTATATTGACAATATGACTAAGCAATTTGACTGTCTTATTCATACACAATGACACAAGGACTTGTCATTCTGATGGCACTGACATGTTCATTGACACAGATATTTACTTTTGAGAGATGAATTAAGGATTTTGAGCAAGAGACTGGCTTTTGCAGGTAATCCATGGTGTTTTGCTATTTGTACGAATTGTTTTGAGAAATGCACTTGCTGTTTTGCAAATGTCGAAGATGATTCGAGAAATGTACCAAAGCGACTGAGAAAAACTGTAAAACAACCCAATCGATGGGTTAAAACAACCCAATTGCTGGGTTAGTCCATTTCCAACCCAACTTGGGTTATTTTGAACCCAGCATTTTTTAGAGTGTACTTAAATTAAATAATGCAATTTAATTAACACTTCCACGGCTCAGAAAGGTCCACTTTACTCACAAGGACGATTTTAACAATGTCTTTCTTACCTTTCTTGAAAGTGTTCATTAAATTGCCATCTATGGAGGGGTCAGAGAGCTCTTGGTTTTCATCAAAAAACGGTCTTACAGGTTTGGAACAACATGAGGGTGAGTAATTAATGACAGAATTTTCTTTTTTGGGTGAACTAACCCTTTAAATCATGAAGAAGAAAAAAAAACAATATAGCCATGACTGGCACAACTCACCATGTGAAGCTAATCAAATACGGGATTAAAATAATATACAACATCAGTTTTGTTCTATGGTACCCGTTTTCCTGTTTTAAGTCAAGTCAAGAACCTTTTTTATTTATATAGCGCGTTATACAGATCGTTCCAAAGCAGCTTTACAGTGATAAGGAAAATTATGCATTTCGGCTGTAGTTCAGCTGAATTCAGTTCAGTGTTGATTCAGTTCCATTGTAAAGGGCATCAATGATTAAATTAGTTATTTTCATCTATAAAGCAGTTCTGCAAAAATGATGTCATCATCCAGCTCAGTTCAGTTCTCAAACAACAGCACGTTAAAAAGTTTCCAAAAGTCACACTCACCATTCCCACTGGAAACACAAAGACGGAAAACAGCAAATCCTTGCAGAGGCACAGAAATGATATTTTCGAGCCTTTTCCCACAGGCTGAAGGTCATTCAAAGACGCCATTCCAAAAAACACCATCTGTAAGACCTGAGAAATGAACGTTAACAAAATTTACAAGCAACCTCAAGTAATGTCCAAAAGACCAATAACGCTGATGTAAAGTACCTTTACATGGGTGGCATCTTACCAGGTTTAAAAATGTTAGGTATTTCCAGGGTCCGCCATAGACAAAGATCCCAGACGGCAGATCCGAATCCCCTTTTGCATAAATAGACTGAATGATAAAGGCATACCAGCTGAAAGCAACAATGTGGTAAAATTTCTTCAAAATGCTATTCATGTCTGCAGTCATAAAGTCTGTTGCTGAAATACAAATTTCATCACCATCAACTGAGTTCTCTGCTGTTATATGAGCAGCAAGAGACTAGGAAAAGCCAGGGGAACTAATTCAGATTTGTGAGAAGAAAAGCTTATATTGAGAGATTAGCCTAAATTGACAGGCTATTTTGACATGGTGTTATAAAAGTGAAAATCCTCACAAAGGGCTCTGTGTTTTACGGATGACATCACACATGCTATTTATTTTCTTTCACCCAAAGCACAATTTTATAACACAGCCTTAAACATCATGAGCTAAAAAAAAGAGTATGCTGTTATTTGGTTTTGTAAAGTTGAATTTAAGATTAACTGCATGGCTCACATATTTTGCAGAATGACTCAAACTGCCTGAGAAGCTAATTATAGATCAGTGATGTCACAAAGTTAAGTACCCTTACGAAAAATAAGTTTATCCAAGTATTCTATTAGTATACTTCTTTTAAACGGAAAATAAGAGGGTATACTTTCAGTCTACTTTTTAGATACTTCTCAGAAATATACTTGATGTACTTCTCAGAAATATACTTAAAATTGACTTATACTGACTTATACAAGTATATTTGGGCTATATACTTGTACTCAATTTTTTGATTGAGATATTTAAAAGTATAATTAAGTATTCAAAGTATACTTGGCTTGTAATCGTGTTAAATCTTTTGATTGAGTAGCCTATTAAATATACTTTTTTTTTTTTTACATAGTTTTACATGCAGTCTTATTAAACTTACATTGTTTGAAAATATTGATTAGAATATTGAAATAAAACAGATTCTGCGTATCTGAATTTTTGTGTAGGCTAGTCCAGGGGTTTTCAAACTGGGGTCCTCCAGAAGGTTCTAAGGGGTCCCCATGAAAGTTCAGAGAATAAAAAGACAAAGCAAAAATGGATAAAGTCTACTGAACGTTCTGTTTCATTTCTAAATATTTCTCTCCTTTCTTCCCGTATACAATTCTGGAAAGTGTTATGTGAAAGGAGGATGAAGAAACCAGGGAGGATGCAGTTCAGTCTTTAATGGAACAAAAGGAAAAAGTCCTCAAATAGCAAAACGTCAGGCAACAGAGCCAAAACAGAAACTGCCAAAAGGCTGAAACAACTCAGGATCCCACGAGGACAGAGTGATGATTCCTTGTAGGAGGCCACGGGAGAAACAGCCAGGCGCCACACAGGTACTCTGCACACAGTTACAATATGAGCACAAACACTGGATAGGACATGACAAGATCGGGTAACAAACCAACGTCTCTCATTTGCAGAAGTAATAATCCGACAACTAGACCAAGACGGAGAGGGACTTAAGAAGCTGAGACAATCAAGACAGAAAGAGATAACAGGTGAGGAAATAGATCGGGAAGGGAAAACAGCTGTGAGAGATAATGAGTAGGGATGAGCGTGATGAGTGAGTGCGTACGTGAATGACCACAAGAGGGAGACAGAGAAAGGAAAACCCAGGATCATAACAGTACCCCTCTCTCAACGAGCGCCACCCGGCGCTCCTAGGGGCACCTGCCGAGACCGGAGGAAATCAGAGATGAGGGAAGGATCCAGGACGTCCCGGGATGGAACCCAGCTTCTCTCCTCTGGACCGTATCCCTCCCAGTCAACCAGATACTGATGACCGCGTCCCCGACGGCGCATGTCCAGAATACGGCGAACCCTAAAAACGGGGATATCCTTAACCATAATAGGACCCTGAACAGGGCGGGAGGGAGGGCGAATGGCAGGCTTAACGCAAGAAACGTGAAACACAGGATGAATCCGACGAAATTTAGGCGGGAGGTGAAGCTTAACAACGACAGGATTAATCACCTTAGAAATGCGAAAAGGTCCGATAAAACGGGGCGACAACTTGCGTGAATCGGACTGGAGAGGTAAATTAGTAGTGGATAACCACACTCTCTGACCGCAAACGTAGCGAGGGCTTTTAATCCTGCGTTTATTAGCGGCAATGGTCATGCGCTTTCTAGCTCGACAAAGGGTGGACCGCACTCTTTTCCAGGTACGCTTACAACGACTAATAAAGGACTGTACGGAAGGAACGTTCGATTCAGAGTCCTGGGAAGCAAACAGCGGCGGCTGGTAACCGAGGCAACAATGGAAAGGGGACAGTCCGGTGACGGAGGATGGAAGCGAATTATGGGCGTACTCGGCCCAGGAAAGATGCTGGGACCAGGACGCGGGACTCTGGTGAGTGAAACTGCGCAGCATGCGGGCGATGATCTGATTGGTTCGTTCAGCTTGACCGTTAGTCTGGGGATGATAACCGGACGAGAGACTAACGGATGCCCCAATCAGACGACAAAACTCTTTCCAAAACTGAGACGAAAATTGAGGCCCCCTATCTGACACTATGTCAGAGGGAAGACCATGTAGCCTGAAAACCTGATCAACCAGGATCTGGGCGGTCTCTTTGGCAGAAGGAAGCTTAGCGAGTGGAATAAAATGGGCTGATTTCAAGAAGCGGTCTACCACCGTGAGAATAACGGTATTACCTGCCGACGGGGGAAGCCCGGTGATAAAGTCAAGGGCCAAGTGAGACCAAGGACGAGAAGGCACCGGTAGCGGCCGAAGCAGACCGGCTGGAGGAGAATTACCAGCCTTAGTCTGCGCGCACGTAACGCACGAGGACACAAAACTACGTACATCACGCTCCAATGAGGACCACCAGAAGCGCTGGCGGATAAACGAGAGGGTGCCCCGAACGCCTGGATGGGCAGTCAATTTAGATGTGTGTCCCCATTGAAGGACAGCACGTCGCGTGGATACGGGAACAAAAAGAAGTCCCCTAGGAACATTCTGCGGAACAGTGACACGAGCGAGAGAGCGCTTAACCAGCCTCTCTATTCCCCAAATGGACGTACCAACTACCCGACCCAAAGGGATAATTTCCTCTGGCTCAGAGGAAGAGGATAAATCAAAGAGACGAGATAACGCATCCGGCTTGACGTTCTTGGTACCCGGGCGAAACGAGATGGTAAAATCGAAACGAGTAAAGAACAGAGCCCAACGGGCTTGACGGGCGCTGAGTCTCTTAGCCTTACGAATATATTCGAGGTTACGGTGATCGGTCCAGACCAAAAACGGAACGGGAGATCCCTCCAACCACTGTCGCCACTCGCCTAGCGCTAGACGAATGGCGAGCAGCTCCCGGTTTCCAACGTCATAATTACGCTCAGCGGGAGAGAGCCGATGGGAAAAGAAAGCGCAGGGATGTATCTTTCCGTCAGCGGCGGAACGCTGGGACAGAACAGCCCCGACCCCCACCTCGGAAGCGTCGACCTCGACGATAAACTGTTTAGCGAAGTCGGGGGTCAAAAGGATCGGCGCGGTGGTGAATCGGGACTTTAGTACGTCAAACGCAGCCTGTGCCGACTCTGACCACCTAAATTGTGACTTGGTAGAGGTAAGAGCGGTAAGAGGAGCGGCCACCTGACTAAACCCAGAAATAAAACGACGGTAAAAATTAGCAAAACCAAGAAAACGCTGTAGCGCTAGGCGAGACTCGGGTACGGGCCAGTCAGTGACTGCCTGAACCTTAGCCGGGTCCATACTAATTCCTTCTGCCGAGATGACCGAGCCCAGAAACGTAACAGAGGGAGCGTGGAAAGAACACTTCTCAGCCTTAACGTAAAGACGATTCTCCAATAGCCGCTGAAGAACACGACGAACATGTTGGATGTGTACTTGGAGTGACGGTGAAAAAATTAAAATGTCGTCCAAGTAGACAAAAACGAATACGTTAAGCATGTCCCGTAGGACGTCATTGACTAAGGCTTGAAAGACAGCGGGAGCGTTTACTAACCCGAACGGAAGGACTCGATATTCAAAGTGCCCGAGGGGCGTGTTAAACGCGGTCTTCCATTCGTCCCCCTCCCTGATTCGCACCAAGTGATAGGCGTTACGTAAATCGAGCTTAGTAAAAACCTTAGCTCCCTGCAAGAGTTCGAAGGCCGATGACATCAGTGGCAAGGGGTAACGGTTCTTGACAGTGATGTCATTCAAACCTCGATAGTCTATACAGGGACGCAGAGAGCCGTCTTTCTTCTTAACGAAGAAGAAACCAGCTCCCGCAGGAGAAGAGGGAACGATGGTACCGGCGTTAAGCGAATCGGACAGGTAACTCTCAAGAGCCTTACGTTCGGGAGTAGACAACGAATATAGTCTTCCCCGAGGAGGCGTGGTCCCTGGGAGAAGATCTATACCGCAATCATACGGGCGATGAGGAGGAAGAGAAGTGGCCCGAGAACGACTGAATACCTCCCGCAAATCGTGATACTCCTCCGGGACTCCAGACAAATCTCCTGGCTCCTCCTGAAAAACAGTAATAGACGAGACAGGAGGAACAGCAGAAGACAAACAATCAACATGACATGACAATCTCCAAGACAAAATAGATCCCTCCGCCCAGTTAAACTGGGGATTGTGGAGTACAAGCCAAGGATGGCCTAAAACAACTGGGCAATAGGGAGAACTAAAAACAAAAAAAGAAATAGTCTCTCTATGATTACCAGAAACAGTAAGTGTCAATGGAACAGTTCTCCTCTGTACCCTAGGAAGGGCGCTACCGTCAAGAGCGTACAGGGGGGTGGAGTCTTGTAAGTCAGAAAGAGGAATACCTTGCTCTAGAGCCCATGACTCATCAACGAAGTTCCCCTCCGCTCCAGAGTCAATCAACGCTGAACATGAAACTGACGACCCCGGCCAGCGAAGATGAATGGGAAGAGAAGTGCAGGACTTAGAAGGAGAGACCCATGACGTGGCGCTCGTCAGTAACCCTCCGCCTACTGACGAGCGTTGGCTTTTACCGGACACCTGGAGACAAAGTGATCAGCGGCAGCACAGTACATGCACAGGCGATTCATTATCCTGCGCTGACGTTCCCGTGTGGAAATACGAAGACCCCCAAGCTGCATCGGCTCGGGATCCGTGGGCGAAGGATGTGACGACTCTCTCGGTATGGAAGAGGAGAACAATGAAGACTCCAGTCTGCGGGCCCTCCGTCGCACCTCGAACCTTCTCTCCACACGCAGGGCCAGCTCGATCAGAGAATCAAGGTTCTCCGGGACCTCCCGGGCAAGGACCTCGTCCTTGACCTCTGAACACAGACCCTCGAGAAAACGGGCTTGCAGGGCAGGACCGTTCCATCCGCTGGTGGTAGCCAGAGTACGAAACTCAATCGAGTAATCAGTAACTGACCTCTTCCCCTGACGCAGAGTGGACAGAAGACGAGATGCCTCATCCCCATGAGCAGAGCGATCAAAAACTCGGATCATCTCCTCCTTGAAAAGAGAAAACCTCTGGACACAGTCTGCCTCAGCATCCCAGTTAGCCGCAGCCCACTCTCGAGCCCGTCCGTCAAGGAGAGAAATCACGTAAGCCACTCTCGATCGTTCCTTGGCATAAGTCAAGGGCTGGAGAGAGAACACAACCTCGCATTGTGTGAGGAAAGATTGGCACTGTGTTGGCTCACCCAAATAGCACGGTGGATTGTTGATGCGCGGCTCAGGCGGATCATGCCCTCCAGCGGAACTCGTGGCCTCCTGGCGATAATAGTGGAGCTGCTGGGACAGGTCAGAAAGCTGGGCGGTCAGAGAGTCCACAACACGTCTCGTGGCGGCTAGGTCCTCCTCGTGCTTACCCAGCAGAGCACCCTGGTACTCGACGGCCGTCTGAAAAGGACTGCTACTCGTCTGGTCCATCCCTTTGGTCGGATTATTCTGTTATGTGAAAGGAGGATGAAGAAACCAGGGAGGATGCAGTTCACAGTCTTTAATGGAACAAAAGGAAAAAGTCCTCAAATAGCAAAACTGAACAAAACGTCAGGCAACAGAGCCAAAACAGAAACTGCCAAAAGGCTGAAACAACTCAGGATCCCACGAGGACAGAGTGATGATTCCTTGTAGGAGGCCACGGGAGAAACAGCCAGGCGCCACACAGGTACTCTGCACACAGTTACAATATGAGCACAAACACTGGATAGGACATGACAAGATCGGGTAACAAACCAACGTCTCTCATTTGCAGAAGTAATAATCCGACAACTAGACCAAGACGGAGAGGGACTTAAGAAGCTGAGACAATCAAGACAGAAAGAGATAACAGGTGAGGAAATAGATCGGGAAGGGAAAACAGCTGTGAGAGATAATGAGTAGGGATGAGCGTGATGAGTGAGTGCGTACGTGAATGACCACAAGAGGGAGACAGAGAAAGGAAAACCCAGGATCATAACAGAAAGTATGTAGGTTACATGTTTGCATGTTTGAGATTTTCTCACTATAGTGCCCTTTATCTCGCTCACTGGGGTTGTAAGGCAGTGTTCTTAACGCAGTATGTAAGCTGCTTATATACATTTAGTGTGAAAGTTGCTTACATAAATCATTTTTAATTGAAAATGTTCTTTATCAGGTTTAACATCAACATTAAGTATAGCCAATTTAAGTTTGCAAACACTATGTTGTATTTATAATGTCACACGTACTATTTATCTAACAGTTTGAATGTTTTTTTTTCATACATAAAAATATATATATTAGGAAGGGGGTCCCTTATAAAAGATTCATCTTTTTTGGGGGTCCTTGGCATCATAAAGTTTGAAAACCCCTGGGCTAGTCCACTGGAAGTGTACAAAGGAATTTACTTTACTCTTTAAGCTATAATAAAATGTTTTTAAAATTAGTTAAAGTACAGTTAAATGTATATTTCAAGTATACAAATGAATATCTACATTTGAACATAGTAGTATACTGAAAGTGCAAAAATAATATATAAATGGTAAACTATAAGTATAATGTTATGTTCACTTAAAGAAAACTTACAAGTATACTTGCACTATAAACTACTAAACTAGTAGTGAACTGAGAGTAAACTTCAAAGTGTACTTCCATAAACTAAAAATGTATTAGTATTAAAATAGTAAACTACTAGTATACTTAGTTCGCTTGTAGTACAAATGCAGTACAAATGAGAAACCTAGCTGTGCACTTTAAGTTTACTACTGTTACACTTATAGTACACTTAAACGTATACGTTTATATACTAAAAGTGGGCCAATTTAGTCCCAAGCAGTATTGAAATAGTACAATTACAAGTTTACTAAGTACACATTGATATTCGTATACTTACTACATTAAGTATACTTAAAATATACTTGAACATTACTTAAGTATACTTCATAAAATGAACTTTTCGTAAGGGTAATAAGCACACTCCAAAACTCAATTTAACAGTCTAAAACTGGCACTGGCCCCTATACTGACTTTCATTGTATGGACAAAAGTAAAAAAAAAAAAAGAGAGAATAACAAAAGAGACATTTTTCAAAATGTCTTCTTTTGAATTCCACAGAAAAAAGAAAATCATACAGGTTTGGAATGACACGAGAGTGAGTAAATGATGATGACATTTTTATTTTGGGGTCAACTATCTGTTTGTTCCCACATAAAATACTATAATAACATTAAAAGGGAATGAAAACGAAAACACTGTGTAAACTTTCCTTTCATCAACATATTTTTCTTTCTGTGTAATAAATCCCTTCCCATTGAGCATTTTAGTTCAGTTCTACTCTGATTGGCTATAGAGAAAATAAAAGAAAATAACACAAAAGGACATTTTGATATTTGAAGAATATCTTGAGTCCTAGTTTTATTTTATGATCATGTCAGTGTAGACCTCATTTTGTTCTAAACATGATTCAAACATACAGCCTTTGGAATGGATGGCAACATGTAACAGACATTATTGGTTCTCAACACACATAATGGGACACTACATTAACAGTGGTTGACAAACAGATTTTACAATTTAAATAAGTCAATATCAATTTCTAAAATTCACAATATTGCACATTTCATTTAACTGCACATGAACTTAGTTCTTCAATTCTGCATTTTTGTCCTATTTTTATTGTGTACTTTAGCGCTTTGTGTTACTGAGAAACTGTTGCATTCACTCCTAACATGATATGTTGGACTCATAGACATGTGCTTTAGGAGTTTCCATCGTGCATCAATATAAACTAACAGAATATTATACAGTGGCATATAAAAATATAAAATATAAATTTCATGCTTGTAAATGGCATATAAAAATGGATCAGTGAACACAGGCATCTAGTGGAACGTCCTTTCCTGTTCTCTGGCTAGAATATGTGACTGAACAATTTCCACTCCAGCTCCACTTTGTTCCATGTTTTCTAGTGCCTACTGCTCACTCACTGCTTCAAGTAAACTACATAGAAAATCATGTGCCCAATCAACTATAAAGTTCTTTCAATGTTTGTTTTAATATAACAAACATCTGGGCACAAGAGAATTATAATAAATGAAAAAATAAACAATACTTGGAGAAAAGTTTCATGCTGTATTGAAACAAGAACACTAGTCTGTTAACATGTTGGAGTGGTACTGGAACAATCTTGGAGACTTTCAAAAAAACCCTTCTTGCTCCTGGCAATATTACACAACTTACTATTTGGTAAACAACTCTTATAGATCACTATTTCTGGATATTACAAAAATTACAAAAGATTCAGAAATACGTTTCATAGCTATATATACACACACACAATAGGAAATACCTGCCCTATCGAAAGCTTATTCCAGCTGGTAAGGGTTATGTTCTTGTTTGTTGTTTTTTTTGTCAGGCATTTCATCTGGTACGTCTTGAAGGGATTTCCATTCTCTCAATTTAGGCAGCAGCCTTTGGTATAATCACACGTTATGAGACACTTTTCATCCCAAGTTTGTGCAAGTTCACAGTTATGAGGTAAGACAACAAAATTGTTTCCCTCTTATTGTTCCTTTACTGGAGCCATTCTCCCAAAGGTTTAAATTATGAGGCCTGTGAAAACACCAAAATACAAATGCCTGAGTAATATAAGTAAATGTAAATTAAAACTTGGATATTGTGACAATAATGAATCTACTAGAATATTAGATGCACGCACACACACACACACACACACACACACACACACACACACACACACACACACACACACACACACACACACACACACACACACACACACACACACACACACACACACACACACACACACACACACACACACACACACAACATGACAAAAAATGTTGAATCTATATGAACTAGTGCTGGACAATCGATTAATCGTGATTAATCGCATCCAAAATAAAAGTTTGTGTTTACATAATATATGTGTGTGTACTGTGCATAAATACACACTCCTTCATGTATTTATTTAAGAAATACTTGTATGTATATACTGTATAAATATTTAAATATTGATATATAAATATAAACTTTTTTCTTGAATATATAGACATAATAATGTATATATATATACATCATAATTATACACAGTACACACATATATTATATAAACATGAACTTTTATTTTGGATGCGATTAATCACGATTAATTGATTGCCCAACACTAATATGAACAAATTCTACAACGTACCTCAAAACGGCTGTAGACCTTCCTCTCTTTCCGCATTTTCTCCATCTTCTTTATGATCAGGTCACGTTCTTCTGGTGTAGCTTTGGAGGACCAGGGCCTTCCCGAATGATTTGAGAGCAGATTATCTGCAGAGCTAGCCACGCCCTCTTTGGCTTCACTGGGTGCAGCAAGAGTCTGCTTGGACTGGGATGATCTGCTTTGGTTCTTTGCTGAAATTTGCTCTAAAAGAACTTTGGTGTCATCTCTAAGGTTGCTGCACGAGATAACATTTGCAGTAGATAACTGATGGGCGGACATGATTGATTTTGGATTCTTTACAGTCAAATCAGATTTTTCTGACACCTCTGCAAAGTTAGTCACAGAGTTCTCCACCTCCGGTGTTGTTTGTTTAGGGTCTAGGGCTGTAGAAACCTCTGTCTGAGTTATCTTAGTGTCGTGCCTCTGAGATTGCTCTGTAATGGTCTCATTCTTCTGGCACTCATCTGATTTCTCAGGTTTTGGCTCATTTAGACAAGATTCCGTTGGGTTTGATGATATGCTAGATTGTGTGACTCCCTGAGTTGAGTTAATTTCATTAGAGGACAGGCAAAGCTCTGGTGAACCTTGAGACTGAGTTGAGCTAACCTCCACTGAATTGAGACTAGCTAAAGCATCATTGTCTGAGTCTTTTACCATATGAGTTGTACATGGTTTGGTCCGTGCTTGTGTTTGACTATCACAAGGTGGAACAGTATCAGATTGGGAATGCTCAGCTGTGGAACTAGAGTCTGTAATGACTGTAATTTGAGATACGCTATTGTCTGCTTGAGTAATGGGTTTACTAAAGCCTTCGGATAAGTTATCATCTTTTTTCTTTTTCTCATTCACACAGTCAGACTCTGTTGCAGTGATGTGTTGAATGGATTCATTTTCTGTTTCAATAAGATGTTTGGAAGTGTCTACCGTCATTTTAGAGGAGTTTGGGGATGATTCACTTTCTGTTACAGTGAGCTGCTGGAACAATTCATTCTCTTTTGCAATGGTCTGATGCAAAGAGTCTTTGGCTGTTGTGGTGGTTTTCTGGGAAGAATCTGTCTCTGTTGAAGCATTTTGTTGGGAAGAGTCTGTAACTGCTATAATGGGTTGCTGTGAAGAGTCTGTGACTGTTACAGTGAGCTGCTGGGAAGAGTCTGTTTCTGTTCTAGTGGGCTGCTGGGTAGAGCCTGTCTCCGTTGCAGTGGGCTGCTGGGTAGAGTCTGTCTCTGGTGTAGTGGGCTGCTGGGTAGAATCTGCCACTGTTGCATTGGGCTGCTGGGTAGAGTCTGTCTCTGGTGTAGTGGGCTTCTGGGAAGAGTCTGTTTCTGTTCTAGTGGGCTGCTGGGTAGAGTCTGTCTCTGGTGTAGTGGGCTTCTGGGAAAAGTCTGTTTCTGTTCTAGTGGGCTGCTGGGTAGAGTCTGTCACTGGTGTAGTGGGCTGCTGGGAAGAGTCAGTCTCTGGTGTAGTGGGCTTCTGGGAAGAGTCTGTCTCTGGTGTAGTGGGCTTCTGGGAAGAGTCTGTTTCTGTTCTAGAGGGCTGCTGGGTAGAGTCTGTCTCTGGTGTAGTGGGCTTCTGGGAAGAGTCTGTTTCTGTTCTAGTGGGCTGCTGGGTAGAGTTTGTCTCTGTTGCATTGGGCTTCTGGGAAGAGTCTGTTTCTGTTCTAGTGGGCTGCTGGGTAGAGTTTGTCTCTGTTGCATTGGGCTTCTGGGAAGAGTCTGTTTCTGTTCTAGTGGGCTGCTGGGTAGAGTTTGTCTCTGTTGCATTGGGCTTCTGGGAAGAGTCTGTTTCTGTTCTAGTGGGCTGCTGGGTAGAGTCTGTCTCTGGTGTAGTGGGCTGCTGGGTAGAGTCTGTCTCTGGTGTAGTGGGCTGCTGGGTAGAGTCTGTCTCTGGTGTAGTGGGCTTGTGGGAAGAGTCTGTCTCTGTTCTAGTGGGCTGCTGGGTAGAGTCTATTTCTTTTCTAGTGGGCTGCTGTGTCAAATCTGCCACTGTTGCATTGGGCTGCTGGGTAGAGTCTGTCTCTGGTGTAGTGGGCTTCTGGGAAGAGTCTATTTCTGTTCTAGTGGGCTTCTGGGAAGAGTCTGTTTCTGTTCTAGTGGGCTTCTGGGAAGAGTCTGTCTCTGTTCTAGTGGGCTGCTGGGTAGAGTCTGACTCTGGTGTAGTGGGCTTCTGGGAAGGGTCTGTTTCTGTTCTAGTGGGCTGCTGGGTAGAGTCTGTCTCTGGTGTAGTGGGCTGCTGGGAAGAGTCTGTCTCTGGTGTAGTGGGCTGCTGGGTAGAGTCTGACTCTGGTGTAGTGGGCTTCTGGGAAGGGTCTGTTTCTGTTCTAGTGGGCTGCTGGGTAGAGTCTGTCTCTGTTCTAGTGGGCTGCTGGGTAGAGTCTGTCTCTGGTGTAGTGGGCTTCTGGGAAGAGTCTGTTTCTGTTCTAGTGGGCTGCTGGGAAGAGTCTGTCTCTGGTGTAGTGCGCTTCTGGGAAGAGTCTGTTTCTGTTCTAGTCGGCTTCTGGGAAGAGTCTGTCTCTGTTCTAGTGGGCATCTGGGAAGAGTCTGTCTCTGGTGTAGTGGGCTTCTGGGAAGAGTCTGTTTCTGTTCTAGTGGGCTTCTGGGAAGAGTCTGTCTCTGTTGTAGTGGGCTGCTGGGTAGAGTCTGTCTCTGTTGCATTGGGCTGCTGGGTAGAGTCTGTCTCTGTTGCATTGGGCTTCTGGCAAGAGTCTGTTTCTGTTCTAGTGGGCTTCTGGGAAGAGTCTGTCTCTGTAGCATTGGGCTTCTGGGAAGAGTCTGTTTCTGTTCTAGTAGGGTTCTGGGAAGAGTCTGTCTCTGTTGTAGTGGGATTCTGGGTAGAGTCTGTCTCTATTGTAGTGGGCTGCTGGGTAGAGTCTGTCTCTGTTGCATTGGGCTTCTGGGAAGAGTCTGTTTCTGTTCTAGTGGGCTGCTGGGTAGAGTCTGTCTCTGTTGCAGTCGGCTGCTGGGTAGAGTCTGTCTCTGTTGCAGTCGGCTGCTGGGTAGAGTCTGTCTCTGTTGCAGTGGGCTGCTGGGAAGCGCTTGTCTCTGTTGCAGTCGACTGCTGGGTAGAGTCTGTCTCTGTTCTAGTGGGCTGCTGGGAAGAGTCTGTCTCTGTTCTAGTGGGCTGCTGGGTAGAGTTTGTGACGGTTACAGTGGGCTCCTGGGTAGAGTCTGGGACTGTTTTAGTCGGCTGCTGGGTAGAGTTTGTGACTGTTCTAGTCGGCTGCTGGGAAGGGCCTGTTTCTGATGTAGTGGGCTGCTGGGAAGAGTCGGTTTCTGTTTGAGTCAGCTGCTGGGAAGAGTCTGTTTCTGTTCTAGTCAGCTGCTGGGAAGGGCCTGTCTCTGTTACAGTGGGCTGCTGGGAAGAGTCTGGGACTGTTCTAGTGGGCTGCTGGGTAGAGTCTGTGACTGTTACAGTGGGCTGCTGGGAAAAGTCTGTGACTGTTACAGTGGGCTGCTGTGTAGAGTTTGTTTCTGTTCTAGTGGGCTGCTGGGAAAGGTCTGTGACTGTTGCATTGGGCTGCTGGGAAGCGCCTGTCTCTGTTGCAGTGGGCTGCTGGGTAGAGTCTGTGACTGTTGCATTGGGCTGCTGGGTAGAGTCTGGGACTGTTGCATTGGGCTGCTGGGTAGAGTCTGGGACTGTTGCATTGGGCTGCTGGGAAGAGTCTGGGACTGTTCTAGAGGACTGCTGGGAAAGGTCTGTGACTGTTGCATTGGGCTGCTGGGAAGAGTCTGGGACTGTTCTAGAGGACTGCCGGGAAAGGTCTGTGACTGTTGCATTGGGCTGCTGGTAAGAGTCTGTCTCTGTTGCAGTGGGCTGCTGGGAAGAGTCTGTCTCTGTTGCAGTGGGCTGCTGGGAAGAGTCTGTCTCTGTTGCAGTGGGCTGCTGGGTAGAGTCTCGGACTGTTGCAATAGGCTGTTGAGAAGAGCTTGCTCCCAATACAGGTGGTTGTCTGAAAGGTTCTGGGGAAAGTTCACATTTTTGAATGGTGTCTACCACTGATGATGTGGACTGCTGTGAAGTGTCTGTCTCCATTGCAACGAGCTTTTGAGAAGAATCTGTTTCTATTACAGTAGGTGGTTGAGAAGAGTCTGTGACTGTACCAGTGGGCTGCTGGGAAGAGTCTGTGGCTGATGGAGTAGTCTGTTTGAAAGGTTCTGCACCCGTTGAAGTTGGTTTTGGGTAGAGTTCACTTTCTTTTGCAGTGTGGTGTTGGGAAGAGTCTACCACTGATGCAACAGACTGCTGAGAAGAGTCCAGCTCTGCTGCAGAGGGGTGTTGGGAAGAATTTGCCCTCATTGCAGTGGGATGTTTGGAAGAGTCTGAAGATGTGGCAGTGCACTGTTGGGAAGGTTCATTTATTGCTGAGTCTGTCCCCATTACAGGGAGTTGTTTGGAGATTTCACGTTCTGCTACAGTGGAGTCTTGGGTAAAGTCTGGCCCAATTTTAGTGGTGAGTTGAGAGTCTTCCTCTGTTTCAGTAGGCTGTTGGGAGGAGGCTGATTTTTTTGCAGTGGAGTGATGTGATGATTTACTTTCTGCTGCAGTTGGCTGTTGGAAAGTATCTCCTACTGTTTTAATGGGGAAGTTTTGTGAAGTTTCACTTTCTGAAGCAGTTGGATGCTGAGAAGATTCTTCTCCTAATGCAGTAAGCTGCTGAAAACAGTTTGTCTCCGATGCAGGAGGGTGTTGAGAAGAGTCAGCCTCTGTTGAAGTAGATTTTTGGGAAGGCTTACTTTCTGACATATTGGGTGAGCTCTGTGCAATAGTTTGGGAGTAATTTGCAAATAGACAGCCCTCACTTTGAGTGGTGCTAAGGGGTGACATACACTTCGTCTGTGGTAACTTTACAGGCGGACAACTCTCTGTCAGAACGGCATGGGAGGGGTCTGTTTCTTTTGGACCCCGAAATTGGATGAGACCAGATTCATTTGAGGGAGTATTGAATGCAACAGATTCTACACGATTTTGAGCCTCCAATGTAGCACTGGCTGTTGAAAGGGAGTTTTTTGAGCAAGGTTCTGAAGATGAACTTACACAAGGATCAGAGGACTCACCAGACAAAGCATAGGAGGGCTTTTGTGCAAACATTTTTACAATGGGGGAAGTCTGATTTTTAGCTGTAGATACTGTTCTTGCCTCTTTAACAGGTTTTAGAGTTGGATCAGTGTCTTTTTGAAAAAATGTTAAAGTTGAGCCAGATTCTTCAGCAAGTTTTTTCTTAAATCTAATTTTTTCAGCATCAGTAGCTCTATGCATGATGTCTTTACTTGATTCCTCACGTTTGGTGTCTTGACAGGTTTCTTTGATCTCTGGTGCTGGGACAGTGGTATTTTTTGACTTGAGTGTAGTTTCTGGGGTCTTGAAAACAGGCCCTACATTTTTATCTGCATCATTGGTGCCCGGTTTTTCTGGTAAAGCAAACTTTTGGGTGGCTTTCACCGGATTGCTCTGAGGAACCTTTGCTGCTGCAAGTTTGCGTTTGGCTGCCAACTCTTTGAAATACCTCAGTCTACAGTCTGGGTCGTCCATATCCATGAAAGAAGAGGTATTTTGCAATAGATTAGATGGGCATTCATCCCTTTGGCTTTTTCTTTCAGGAACTGCTGTTTGAGGCTGGTCTTTTTCTTGCAGAGGACCCTTTTTTTGAAGATTTGGGGAGTTTTCAACCTTATCTAAATCAGAATTTTCCCCCTTTTTGTTCAGTTCATCCTCAGGTTGTGCAGACTCTATGGTGGAGTTATCAAATGTGTTTGATTTTACAAAATTGCTCCACTGAAATGGTTGAAATGGAGAACCAGTCCTCCTTTTATCTAAGATGTGTGACACACGAGGTTTTAAAGCTTCATCCCCATCTTTTTCCTCTGCAGTATCTTTCATCTCATCAGATGTATGCAACTCTAAATTTGAACTAAATATCAGTGAGTGTCTCAATCTGGAACCCCTCTGGAAAGGTTGGCTGGGTTTCCTCTTGAGGAACTCTTCACTAATCCGGTTTGACTCTTTTGGTTCTCTACTCTGCTTCTCCTCCACTTTGTCATCCTCAGTGGTGCAAGAAGACTCTGAAGTTGATGTCGGTGTTGTTTTGATATTTAATTGTGATAAGTATGTTGGATGATTAACTGAACTGTCAGGCACAATAGAATCTTTCCGAATCTGGACAAACATGGGATTTTCCCTAGGTGAAGGTATCCTGTTAAACTCTCTGTTTCCTGGTCTAATTTCAGCACGTACAGGACCACAAGGAGCTTCCTGCGTAAAACATGGAACGTCACCACATGTGGAGGATCCTTCAAGTTCAGCTAAATCCAGTTCTCCAGCATCATCATATGCACTAAGGTATGAGCTGATCCTCCAGTTCCGCAGGCCTTGCTTTTGACTCATATCTTGTGGTTTGTGGTTTACATTAAGGAGAAGTTTCTGTTCTGGCAGGTTTGGTTGTTTTGGTGAGCTCTGACAGGTATAAGACTGACTCATGCTATGTCTCTTAATATTGGAATGCACAGGTGACAATACATTTCTTGGACCATGTTCTTCCTCCATAGCAGATTGAGACTGCAGGTATCTTTGAACATGGTCATATGCTCCAGGTGGTTCAGCCTCATCTCCCTCATGAGGGTAGCCAGACCCTGTAAATTGATCAATGTGGTGCCCTTGGCCTCTAAACTTCCCATACATGTCATAACCAGGTTGCAATCCATCTCCCTGGTAAATATTTGGTTCCCTTGCAAAGTGGCCACTCGGAAGCATTGCTCCCTCCATGTACGGGTTTCCTCTCATTGTTGGATGGTTTTTAGGGGGCAAGTATTCATAATCAGGTATATTTCCATAGCTATGCCTTTTAAAGCCAACCATTTCATTTGGTCCTCTCATTTGCATTCCATGCTCAATAGATTGATGGTCCCCTCTATATGGTTGATCAACATGCAGGTTCATGTGCCTCTGAACAGAAGGATTTGCTTCTGCTGCACTGTGGATGGTTTCACTCCTAAAGGGTAACATTTTTTGACCCACTTTCATTAGGTCTTCTCCAGTACGTTCAGCCCATTCCATGCCCATAGTTGGATATTGTCTGTTAAACATGTGAGTCTTTTCTGTGTTGTAAAGTGTCAACATTTCTTCAGGTTCCCCACCATAGTTTGGCATATTTGCCAAAACATTTTCAACAACCAGGGGCTCTGAATGGGCAAACAGAATCCGAAACTCTTCATCAAAAGTGGTTACAAGCTGTCCCAGAAACAGATGAGCAAGACAGCGATGTATCTTCTCAAAAGACCACATGAAGCTGCAACACAAAGTGAGAAAATGTATTAACCAACACATTTTATGGACACCTTGATTAAACGCAACCTATAAAGTTTAGATTTATAGTAAAACAGTAAAATGCACCTACCTATAGTTGCCACTTAAAACAGCTCTGCAGTCTACCAGTATAAAACGCTCCATCATCTGACCTTTAAAGGTCTTTCCTGTGCGGCAGGAATAGGTACTTCCAGACACAGTTCTTACCCGCATGAACTGCAAGTAAAAAGAATATTAAAGGTGTCATTAATTGTTTTTTATTTTATTTTTGTATACTGTTGTCTGGGGTCAACTTATGACGTTCACGTGGTTTTTACATTCAAAAACATCATAATGAATAAGTAATAGGCTATTTTCTGCCATGGTTTTGAGGCTCTCTGAAAAACGCTCGGTTTTGATGGGCGTGCTGCACTGAAGACTTGGAAGTAAATGCCCACGGCTAGGATTGGATAAGATTTGCATATTTAATGAGCTTCAGCTCCCTCAGTACATGTGGGGATTGTTTTGAAAGCGTCTGGGGAAACGCTCACAGGACTCGTGAAATGTCCTTATCAAACAAACACAATGATTCATCTCTCATCCACCTGCGATTGATTGGAATGTTATTTTTGTATTTTGGCCCGCCCGATCGGTGAATAACAGCGACCTGTACACACACACGCACGTGCGCAAGAAACCGGGACGTTGGATGATCACGAATGAACCAATAACACCTTCTCCAGCCTGTGACAGCGTGCTAAGGTATGCAATCAATAGATATCAAACGATCTGTAACAATGCAATACTAACACATATAAAAAAAAATGTTTTACTCACATAAGTGTGTTGCACCATTCCTGTCGGATCCAATATAGAAGGCACAACATGTGTTTTAATCTCAATATGTCTGCAAATCCAGTCTTGACCTGTATCTTGTTTACAATCGATTCTGCAGTGAAATGAAGCGAAAAAACGCGCAATGTCTTACGCACGTGAGCTGCTCTGTAGCGCGATCCGTTTAGCTCCACGAGATGGTGGGCGGGCTTGAGGCAGCGCTTCTGCATCCTATTACGTCAGTGGTCGACATACTCTAAGATCTCTATTTTTCTGGGCGTGGTGTCAATAAAAGCTTTTCTTTGACTAACAAGGACGTTTTCAGCTCTGAAACGTACAGGATATTCTTATATCACGATGAACTTTTATATATCAAAGGCTCAAAGGAAAGTTGATTTCTCAATTCATCACCCCTTTAATGAATTTGTACTCATTTGAAACAATCAAATAAAAAAGTACCTACTTTTATCTCATCCAGATTCACCCTACAGTTGTTCACCATCCCAACAAAATGTTGAGCATTCAGTTCATCAAGAACAATATAAACAGCCACACCACGTGTTGCTGCACCAAGGATATCAGCAAAGATGTCAACATCTGTAAACATATCCATCACCACAGCGATAACCTAGAAAAAGAAATAAAAAAATATATTACCAAGTATATCAAGTAAAAAAAAATGGATTGCAATGTCAGAATGAGTTTCAGTTTCAGAATGAACTTTCACAAGAACATACTTTTACTATTAATCATCTAATAATTTTTTTTTTCAAACATTTAAAAAAAAAATGTAAATGAACTTTTCAATGATTTAGCATATTGTATGTATAGATATTAAAATGGTGGGATTACCATGTGTGCTTGTAAAGTGTCAACATTTCACGTTTCCAGCAGAATAACCAAACATAAATGACAAAGAGGTGAATATCAGATGAAGAGAGGTGGAGGGCAAACAAAGCTGTCTACTTTTATGTTTGCTTAGACTTCGTTTTACCATTATTGTTAACAATTATGGCAGTTTATTTTATAATTAAGCAAAAGTTCAATCATGAAAGAGACTGCCAAATTAAATCACCCCAATCTGAAACTCAAACGGCCTCAATAGAAAATTAAATGTAACATAAGAAGAACATTTTGGAAAGAAAACAAGCCTGCACGATATTCATGATAGTTTTACAGTACAGAGGAATACTGTGAATGGCATTTCTGCAGGCAACAGTGCATGTAATATCAGCCTTTTCACTGATCACATTTTATGATAAAATTACAGAACAGATCTTGTGACAATTTGGCATAAAACCAAAGTGTTTTATTCAGCACCTTTAGGCAATTTGAAACGATACACTTGTATCACTTGTAATTTAATTAACCTGTAGTTATAATATCTAAATTGAAAAAAGATAATTTGGTTGTGTATTTAAATCGAAGTTGTCAATAGATACTACAATCCTAAAAAGTGCATAATAGCTGTCATTGTTAAGCTTAGAATGAAAGACCAGCTGTGAAACTAGTGTGACCAGTTTGCCGTTTGTACTAACCTCTTACTGCCTACTTGTGAAAACAGTACCTAAGTGATTAATGAGGTAAGACAGTCGTATTTATTGACTTTTGTGATGTATTAATAAGTCTAATTTTATGAGTGCACTAATAATGCTTATTAGACAGAAAGCAAAACTCACTTGTTGTGCATTCTTGATCATTCTGCGGACTTGCTCTTTGATGCTGGGCATCTCGGGGTCAGACGGGTTCACCAATGTAGTGACCTCAGTAGGTCCAATAAATCTGCATTGCTGTGGCCAGCCTAAGTCCAGGTTCGGAGCATCATGGTCTGAATGTACCGGCCAGTATGTGTCCGAAGAGCCATCTACATCTTCAGCCATGCATCTCCTCTCTAGTTGTGCGGTCTGATGTGGAGCTTGCACCATGCATCTGATATACTCAATCTCTGATCGGGATAAGAAATCAACCACATCTACTTCATGAAGACACCCATAGTAGCCCTCCAATTCAGCTTCAACCAGGGCGTCGATAGCCATTCGGTATTCCTCCCGGTAGTGAGGGGGCAGGTAGTTGGGGTCCAGGGGATTGTCCCCGGTGGAGGAGCATTGGGAACGATGAGCCATATTTACACCTGGACCAGTGGAGACAGAGTGAAGAGATTAATTATCATCAGAAAAAAATGGTAATGCACATTATTTCCACATGAGGGCAACCACTCTGTCCCCCCAAATACATTAGCATGAGAAGTAAACATGTGCATAGATTATTGTGATTCACATATTTTTTAATTAACAACAAAAAAAAAGTTTTAATAATGAATAAAAAAACGGTTTCAAATGCAAAAATGTAGGGGGCATTTTTAATTTCAACTTAACCCAATATCTATTTCAATGGAGAATTTTCTTTCTTGAGTTTTTAAATGTTTTGTCATCCAATGAATGACAACACTAAAATGGACGCTAACTCAATCTATGAATACTGCAAAAAAGCCAGAAATCTAACATTATATTTATCCCTCAAAACTACATAAATTATAGTAAGGGAACTCATAATATCTATGATTTCAGTAAATGAAGTAAATTTTGTCTGGTATGTTTAGAAATAACTTAAAATGGTCACAAACCTTTATTAATATTATTATCATGTATTGTATGGTAATAATGCATTTAGAAATCAGGCATAGGCCTATTTGTGTGTCCCTGGAAGGTCTGAAAGGGTTAAATACAATATGGATACTAAAACAGAACAAATAAATAAACGAACACCGCGTCCATTTCTTTAAAGTCTACATTCAAGTAGTCTTAGTTAAAACGTCAAGTAAAAAAAACCCTCTGGAGTTAAAATTACATTTGAATTCAATAATAATGTAAACCAAATACCATTTGAATAGTTTCAGCCTGGTAGAAAAGCACGAATCCTGTGCGTTATTATTATCAGTCAGCCACTGAAATGAATCTGAGTGAGGTCGAGAAAAGATCTCACATCAGCTTCAACAACCTCTGGGTGTGTCGCGAAAACAGAGAGCCCACCATTTATGGACTAAACTTCAAATCTCTCTCTTGTGTTTTTAAAGACAAATCACTATTGTTAACTTCATCACAAACTGTTTATTTCCCATAAGGATCGACGCGACCCCGTTAGATTTTGACGTCGCGAATTATGAAGCTTTCAAATTGCGCAAATTTACAGCCAGACAGAAAAAGTACAGATTATGAAATCTAACGACGCGTTAAAGTTTCCTCACGTGCATTTAAAGTCAACTTACCTATTTAAATAGCAGTTTTCCTTGATTCCCTGTGTGAAATCCCTTTATCGACTACATTAGACCGTCATGACAAACGAGACGCTGTACCTTCACTCGTTGAAGAAGAGGAATACACACATCTCAGCCAACACACGCGTTCACGCACACACGCAGGCAAAACCTGTTTGTGTTCGCCCGTCAGTGAAGAGAACGATCTATTCCTGCTCAAGATAAGCGTTTTATCCATTATTCCAAAATACATTTGAATTAAATAGGCTACATTTCAGAGTTAAAGTCGATAAGCATATTTCATGACAGGATTCCTTAGGCTAACATTATTGATTAGCCTACCATATGAGTATTGGGTTATGTAAAGTTAATAATTCTCAGTCCTAGTCAATCTTTAACTATAAACACATGGTCCTGATAATAAAGACTTGATCTGGAGCTCAATTGAACACAAATTGTGGGTTGTGGGTTGGCTGTGGGTTGGCTGAACATACAGTCAGTCAGAGGTCACTGCAAACTCCCATTCAGCAAAAACACTGATACAGCCACTGTCATAGGCCTAAATAGCCTAGGCTACATATTATTAAAGTCATCGGTATATTAAATTAATTTAATGCTCTTAATTTAACTATAGGGCTAATTAATGCAATAGCAAACATATTTCATATCAAATGTTTCAATTTACTTACAGGTCACTCTAAAAAGTAATTCAGGGGACCTGTTACCACAACTTCAATAAATGTATGGTTGCAAGTTAAAAATTCTAATTTGTTGTTTTAATTAAACCGTTTAAGTTGCAAACATTATTTGGTAGAGTTCTGTTGACATAATAATGTTGATCATTACATCAATTCAGATT
The DNA here is from genome assembly GCF_949357685.1 of Gobio gobio. NCBI lineage: Eukaryota > Metazoa > Chordata > Actinopteri > Cypriniformes > Gobionidae > Gobio > Gobio gobio. The sequence goes on from NC_137111.1 coordinate 41,091,910, forward strand.
TCTGCGTTAATTGACTTTTGTTTTTAAATTAGGTTGTAATAACTTAATGAAATTGTCTTAACTTGGACTGGTTAAGGAGAATAAATATTGAAATTAATTGTTAATTTATTTGTTTTTAGTGAAGGGAAAGACCTGTTAGTGTTTTTTTTTTGTTAGTAAGTTTTTGTGGTTACCATTATGCTTGAAGAGAAGATACATGAAGGTAAACACTACATTGACTTTATAAGCAATGACTGTGTTAATGCCAGTGACAAGTAATATCTCACTTGTTCATTACATATACATGTTAAATAAGTTATGTTAGCATGTGTTATGATATCTGTTGATAATTGGTTCCAGGGCTACAACTCTGGTAGTTGGGGCGACTTAATTTTTTTGAGTAATCAACTTAAAAATTGTGTTTATGCTACAAATTATTACATTTATCTAACTCAATGTAGCTTGTTGGTTGAATGTAAATTCACTCAAAATTAAGTAGGTCTGAATTGTGGGAATCTGACTAGATCCACATTGACCACCCTATTGCACACATATAATACTGATTACAGTAATATAATTAAGAACTTATAAAGACAAGATTATACACAACTGTTATAAACATTCTGTATGTCCAGTATATCATCTGCCATCAATAAACAGTGAATGATTTCACTTTGTATAAGAGAACATTTTTATGTGTGCAATCCAAGTGCAGATAAAATAATGGGGTCACATGAGCCTGTGTGAACTTGTTTTGCTGGAATAGAGTAACTTCTGTAAAGACAGCATGGTTGGGGGGGGGAAAAGTACATGTGAATAAAACTGATTAGTGTGTTTTTCTCAAAATAAACAAAATTATGAATAATTAAGCTACATATACAATTTTTTTTGCTGGTAATAAAACATTGAAAGTGAGAACATTTTTCTTTTTTGCTAAGTACACACACACACACACACACACACACACACACACACACACACACACACACACACACACACACACACACACACACACACACACACACACACACACACACACACACACACACACACACACACACACACACACACCACACACACACACACACACACACACACACACACACACACACACACACACACACACACACACACACACACACACACACGTTCATGTTTTATGGGGACCATAGATATAATGATTTTTATACTGTACAAACGGTACTCTATCCCCCCACATACATTAACCCTACCCCTAAACCCACCCATCTCAGAAAACTTTCTGCATTTTTACAGTTGTAAAGTATGATTTATAAGCTGTTTTCCTCATGGGACCAAAAAATGTCCCCACAAGGACAAGGATTTTGGATATTGCCCTCTTTTTAGGGACATTTTGTCCCCATAACGTAGGGTTTACCCGAGCCACACACACACACACACACACACACGTCTAGTTTACTCTCTTTGTGGGGACATGAGATGATGGCAGGATTTTCTTTTCTCTTTTCAGTTTAAAGCAAATGATCTGTGGAGGGGAATTTATATATTTGAATGTGCAATTTCCACCACCTTGTTTAACAAAAACTCTTTACACTTTAAACACGTTAAAACCTAAAGCACTTGTGCAACTTATCAAAAGATACCAATATTTTTTTTGGAAGTTGCATTCAAAATCCAGTTGGTTCAAACACCCGAAGGGACTTTATCTGAATGCGCATGACTTTACTGCCTGTTTGACATGTATATCTGAAAGAACGCATAATGGTCTAAGATAACTTACAGATAATGCTATTGTTATTATCTTGTTTGCTGAGTTTCAGAATAAAGGCATGACCTTTATGCACATATCAGCGTCGACCAGGACAACAGAGATGACGCTTGAAATCACATAGAGCTCATCGGGTGTTTCTACGGCAGAGGGTCTGTGCTTTTTCTCTCTGGAAACGATTAACCTTATAGCCACCGAAGTACGATTAGTCCCACTCCCTGAAGCAGGCGCACTCTCTAAGAAACCTTCACTCTCTTACACCAAAAGTTTCACCTCAAAATGCTTGTGCATTTTTCAAACCTCATTGTCAAATATACCTCTATTGTTATAACAGCTATATTTTTGACAGGCAGTTTTGATTTATTTTCCGCACACAATCACCTCAAGCTTACATTACAGTAAGCGCTGTTGATTCAATGTTTGTAGAGCACCAAAGGCTTGTGTTCTATAATTGTGTTGCATATGAATTCATGTTTCCCTTCCGAGGAAAAAAGGAGAACTTGGCTACTGGAGGGCTACAGGATATGATGTCATTTCTCAAGTGCATGCCTGAACAATCCTGCATTGTTTCAACAGACACCGCCTAAAGCACATATTGCAAGCAGTGTTAAGGGTGAAGATGTACATGACCTCATATCTAAAAACATTCCAAGTACAAAAGTCACATGTTATCAAAGCTATCACTGCGCTGCTAAGCTGCATGTGTTTATACCTGTTATGCTCCTCACAGTTCATTAAAACCCTAGGAAATGAAATGTCTTGACAAGCAGAATGTTCTTTTTATGCTGATATATGAAAAGGATATGTCAAAGGCATTATTAAATAATCAATAGCCATTAGTTGAGTCACAGTCAATGTTTTGTTGAAAGTTACAGGTAGGGTTATTGAGGGTGAGGCACTCTTATCTTAAAGAGAATTTGATTGGACAAAACTATATAACTATGAATGCTAAGGGGTCAAGGTTTGGCTTGGGATGGTTAGATCACATTTACACCGATCAGGCATAACATTATGCCCTAATATTGTGTTGGTGCCCCTTTTGCTGTCAAGCCCTGACCTGTCAAGGCATGGACTCCACTAGACCCCTGAAGGTGTGCTGTGGTACTCGGCACCAAGATGTTAGCAGAAGATCCTTTAAGTCCTGTAAGTTGCGAGGTTGGGCCTCCATGGATCGGACTTGTTTGTTCAGCACATCCCACAGATGCTCGATTGGATTGAGATCTTGGGAATTTGGAGGCCAAGTCAATACCTCAAACTCGTTGTTGTGCTCCTCAAACCATTCCTGAACCATTTTTGCTTTGTGGCAAGGAGCATTATCTGCTGAAAGAGGCCACAGCCACCAGGGAATACCGTTTCCATGAAGGGGTGTACATGGTCTGCAACAATGCTTAGGTAGGTGGTACATGTCAAAGTAACATCCACATGGATGGCAGGACCCAAGGTTTCCCTTTTTGCCTTCTTCCCATAGTGCATCCTGGTGCCATGTGTTCCCCAGGTAAGTGACGCACACAAATCCCACGTGATGTAAAATAAAACGTGATTCATCAGACCAGGCCACCTTCTTCCATTGCTCCGTGGTCCAGTTCTGATGCTCACGTGCCCACTGTTGCCACTTTTGGTGGTGGACAGGGGTCAGCATGGGCACCCTGACTGGTCTGCGGCTATCCAGCCCCATACGCAACAAACTGCGATTCACTGTGTATTCTGACACCTTTCTATCAGAACCAGCATTAACTTCTTGAGCAATTTGTGCTCGTCTGTTTGATCGGACCCCACGGGCCAGCCTTCGCTCTCCACATGCATCAATGAGCCTCGGCCGCCCATGACCCTGTTGACGGTTCGCCACTGTTCCTTCCTTGGAGCACTTTTGATAGAGACTGACCACTGCAGACCGGGAACACCCCACAAGAGCTGCAGTTTTGGAGATGCTCTGACACAGTCGTCTGGCCACCGCGATTTGGCCCTTGTCAAACTCGCTCAAATCCTTACACTTTCCCATTTTTCCTGCTTCTAACACATCAACTTTGAGGAGAAAATGTTCACTTGCTGCCTAATATATCCCACCCACTTACAGGTGCCGTGATGAAGAGATAATCAGTGTTATTCACTTCACCTGTCATAATGTTATAATGTTTCAAGTATGATAATTTAATTATATTATTGTTATGACTTTTACTAGTGTCCAAATTATGTTTGAAGGGCTCTTAAAGGGATAGTTCACTTTAAAATGAAAATGAAGTCATAATTTACTCACCCGGGTGTTGTTCTAATGCCATACGCCCTTCTCTCTTTTATGGACCACAAAAGGAGAAGTTTTTTTTGCTTGCTTGTCCATATAAAACTAATGACAATGAATCAGCATCAAGCTTTTTAAAAAAGGCGCAAAAGTAACAGAATGTTCCATGTGACACATGCCTTATGTTCCAAGTGTTCTGTGGGTATACAATAGGGTTGGGTGAAAAACAAACCAAAATGTAATGTATTATTTAACAATATTCTTGACATTGGCCGTTGGTCTTCTGTGCACGGCTGCACGACGTGAGCATTCGTGAGAAGCATGCAAGTTGTGAGAAATCAAGATTTACAAAAACACAACATAAAATACAACCCATGTACGTTCTTCTCAGAGGTGAATATAACCGTTGTGTTTATCGTAACAAGAAGTTATCACATTTACATCTGTCATCTGTCATTCTGACTCTCATCGAACAAACAAAGTTCCAGTCTGTTGATATTTCACTGAGTGAAGAAAGTACACAGATATTGTTTTGGGATTTCTAGACGTTGGATCTCATGTCATATTTTTGTTAAAGGGCTAGTTGACCCAAAAATGAAAATTAGCCCATGATTTACTCACCCTCATGTCATCCTAGGTGTATATTTAAAAAGTCCTGGCTCTTCCAACCTTTATAATGGCAGTGAATCGTTTTTTAAGTCCATACAAGTGTATCTATCCATCATATAACTGCTCCACATGGCTCCGGGGGGTTAATAAAGGCCTTCTGAAGTGAAGCGATGCGTTTGTGTAAGAAAAATATCCATATTTAAAACTTTATTAAGTAAAATATATAGCTTCCGCCAGATCGCAAAAAAGCGTAACGGGTGTGCAATGTTGTCAGACGTAGCATAAGCATTTTGAAATGCGAGAGGCGCTACACTTTTTCCGTAAGTTGAATACGGAAGGCAATCTGGCGGAAGCTAGATATTTTACTTTATAAAGTTTTAAATATGGATATTTTTCTTACACAAACGCATTGCTTCGCTTCAGAAGGCCTTTATTAAATCATGGGCTAATATTCATTTTTGGGTGAACTAACCCTTTAATCTTGATTTCTCACAACTTGTGTGCAAGACGGAGTGAACTGCAGCGCTAACAGAGTCTCACGAGCGCGCACGTCGTGCAGCCATGCAGAGAAGACAAATGGCCAAGGTCAACAATTCCGGTCTGTTTTTCAGCAAACCCATATCGTATACCCCAAGAACATTTGGACACATGTCGCATGGGATCATTCTGTGATCTGATTTTTTAAAAAGCTTGATGCTGGTCGCTATTCACTGCCATTATATGGACGAGCTCAAGCTTCTCCTTTTGTGGCCCATAAAAAAAGAATGGCATACAGTATTAAAACAACACCAGGATGAGTAAAAGATAACTTTGTTTTGATTTTAAGGTGAACTAACCCTTTAAAATTATAAAAATGACTTAATTTGTATGCATTTATAGATGGTTGACAGTTATAGTGAAAACTTTCATAACTAAATCTGTGAAAAGTAGTGAAATAGTGAAAGTGCGAAAAAGACTGCACAAATGGTATCAAGGCAGTTTGGCCAGCTAACATTCTGCATTGTGGCTGCATATAGTTCTCCATCTCTAACTGCATCTACAACAAATGCAGCAAGCCTTTGCACTCAAATAATATGAAAATAATGTTTTGGCCAGCAGCCAGATCAATGCAAATGAGGGCATGAGCACTTCATCAGTTTGTAGAATCCGGCTGAATATTATTTGCATGCATTAAAAAGAGAGGCGGGACTATATTAGCAGCACTAATCTTGGGTGTTTCTTCAACTATGCACCTCTGGCCTCTGGCCCAACGGACTTCTTTTTCCCACCCAAATTAATTTAAATATTTACAACGGCCGTCTCCTTGACCTAATCAAAACTAATTTCAGCTAACATTTCATGCATCTAAAACACATAATTATGCATTTTTCATTTTGTCAAAACATCTTGATTGAAAATGAAAACACTTGCCTTGATTTTTATGTTTTTTCAATATATATCACATTCCATTTCAAGCATTTCACTGAAAACCTAATTAGAAATGAGCTAAATTACCCTCCTGAGGAAGAAAGACTGAAAAAAATGAAACAGGATTTATCAGACAAAATTACATTTTCACATCTAGTTTCTAATTTGATTTGTGAACATGTTAATGGTTATGAAATAATTCTGCAGGTTGTCATGTAGATATAATTGGATATCTAACATCCTCATATGACTAACACACAAACTGCTTGTCAAGTTCTTAGAGCTACTAGGCAACATTTTATGTTTTGGTTCGATATTTCCAAGTTGTTTGCACTTTTGAATAGGAGCTCGCCATATGTTTTTTTTGGTCCCATTTTGAATTAAAATGCTTCAAATGAAATGAGCAGTGGGGCAGGTTTAGTTTGGTCCAAACATAGGTGTAAAGAGTACCTGAAAACCATACTTGAGTATGGTAAGTATAGATACATTGCAGCGAAAATGACTCCATTACAACTTCCAATACGAATTGAGATGTGATATTAACAGTTCTTAAGTATTTGACTTGTACTGAGGCTCAAAGATGCACTAGTTCTCAACAACTAAGAGACGTGCCAGTGAAAAACAAGAAACCGCTGATTTGTGAGGAGAGCAAGCACTTGTTTATTTTTCCCAAAATCAAAATAAAACCCAAACACCTCAAAATTTAAATAAATCAAGGTCAACAAGCCTCTTAAACATCTACCATCACTCAAGTCTCATTTAAGCTCAAGTGCTCAAAAAAGGAGTAAATCAATATCCTTCAATATAACAGATAAATAAAATAATGTTAAGTAAAATGAAATAGTCCCCCACTGTCCGTTTGCTGCGGGGGCCTGGTGTGGTTGCACCGGTTGCACCGCCCTAAGGACAGCCCTGGTGAAACACCTGCGATTCACTTGCATTCATGTAGTTTTGTTGACAAGTTTGGCCAGTACAAACAAGTATAGGTCTCTGCAGGATAGTAATAGGAGTTACTAGATCAGTGGGCAAGGCCATAAAAAGAGGGGCGTTTTCCACTGCGTTACCTGATTTGCCCACGTCACAGTGTGGGTAAGGTTTAGGGTTGGGGTTGGGTGAAGGGGATCATTTTCCTTGCGTGATTTATAAACACCCATCAGTTTGACAACACCCACAAATTTAGAAACACCCCCTTTTGTTCTGCAGAGACCCCATACTCTAAAATAAAATACAAAACAAATAGTACCTTAAATGCCCTGTAGATGGCGATATCACTTCTTTTGTAGCTGAAATAAAATGCTGCAGAAAAAGTTAGGTGCCATGCAAGTAATCATAGGCCCTGTCCCAAATGGCACCCTAAACCCTCACGGTCTTCCTCTGAGTCCGCACTTTCACGACGTAATGCCGCTTTGACTGCCGGGAAGAAGTCCGCTGCGTAGGTCACACCAGTGCGGGATCGGCAGAAGTGTGCATCAAGGGCGCATATCGACCTCAAAGGAGGCGCTCGCGAGCACCCTTCTGAGACCTAAAATGACAAATGGGACACCCTGCGGTCTAAACGGACTTAATGGACACGCGCACGCAGTGGCCATTGTAAGTCCACAAGACCGAAAGTGCACATGAAGTGTGCCATTTGGGACAAGGCCATAGAAATACATTATAAAGGCTAGATGTCTCGTCCGAGGTGCTGGCCAATGGAGGTCGACGCCCGCACCTGGCGGCCATCTTGTCACAGTCAGCTCGCTCACTCGTAACATTGTGTTTTAATGGTGCATGTACTTTTTAAATAACCATAACTTGCTAAATTTTCTACCGATTTTCAAACTGTTTGGTTTGTTATAAACGTCAGAGATGTAGTCATGACACTGCATACGTATGAATAATTATTCATAATTTGTCCTAGCATCCACAATTATAGCCACGTTAATAACGTTTGTAAGAAACCATTTGTAAATCCGTCAAGATTTCAGCGAGATAAGAGTATTTGTGTTCGTGCAGATCACTCGCCTTACATCAGGTACCACAGAGCCCGCCAGAAAGCTTGCCTGTGACAAGATGGCCGCCGGTGATGACGTTAGAGACTCCGCCGTAAGACATCTAGCCTTTATTATGCCTTATTACTAGCCTTAAGTAATTACAAATGTACTGAAGTAAAAGTTGCTAATATCTTTGATACCCAAACAAGATAATGAAGTACAGTAACTAATTAGATGTACTCAAATTCTTTACATGCTGCATTTGGTATCCCTGAATGTGCCTTCTACAGTACATTAAAGAGTACAGTACATTAAAACTGTGACATGTATGATCTCAGAGAAATTCGCTGAAATATAATGTCCTCTACAGAGGACAAAAGTCTATGGCTGTGTCTCAGGAGGATAACCTGGGGGCATGATGACACAATTACATTTTTGCCATTGCATTAACAGACATAGGGCCCTGTCCACCAGGCGTGATGCAATTGTTTTTTGCTAGTTTCAGCCCAACACAGTTATCATTTTCGCGTCCAGCGTCACATTTAAATAGCAAAGTCATTTGCCCATCTGTTCGCCCATGGGCATGCTGGTCTGAAAAAGAGGTGTGTTGAGGCGCATTTTTGGCACGTTATATTTTGAGGCAACTGGAAACTAGTACTATTTTGAGGCTAATGAAAATTAGCCTATAGGGGGTGCACAACGTGCGTACACTCTGCTTATTACACACACAGGGATGCGCAGAAGCACACAAACATTTTTAAATATTTAAAAAAAAAGGATTCCACTCTGGAGAAGCGTTCAGTCTTTCCTCTCGCAAATTCCGGCATGGTGCAAGCGCATCTGGCTTTTAAAGGGAATGGGAGAGGAGACTCTGATTGGTTTATTGCACATTACGCCCAAAACACACCAATGACAGATTAAGAGACTATGTACAACCCTTTTAGACCATGCACCTGGCGTGCTGACTATTTTTTCAGTCTTTAAACTAGCAAAAGTGGATTCGGACACGCCCTAAATGCCCCTGAGCCATGAGCTTCAGACCATGCACTCAGAATGTTAAAATATGGCCCTAAAAGTTAAAATGTTTCATTTGAAAATCATGTTTTTAAACAGTGTAAAAGGAAACACAACCCAGATGCATATCAACAGATTCAGCTTTGTTACAAGTGTGACCAGTTTTGTACTAAGCGTCTGGGAAAATGTGCTTCAAAAATCACATTTGTCTAAAGATCATTGAAGACTGTTATCTCTTTTATCTCTTTTATCTCATCTCTTTATCGCCCAGGTACATGTATGTGCATGTGTTGTGCAGGTGAATACAGGCAATATGGGCTGCTCAGGTTTTTGTAAACTTCCTCCTTTCCCCTCTGTATTTCCCCCTTTAGCTATTCAGAATGTTATTGTGTGAAGAGCTAAGCCATGTAATATCTTTTCAAATAATGCAAGTGACAAATAACCAGAAAGCGTCCCACTTTACCCATGAATACCACACATATACATACGTTACACACACCTCAATACAAGTTTCCTACAAAAGGGTGAAAGCAGAGAGAAACACAGACTGACAGACGAGGAAGGCTTCATATTTACAGAACACACCTCATAAAATAATGTGACACGGCATTCCCCTTCTCGGGTTATATGCCTTCATCAATCTTCATACTGTGTGTAAACAAATCCAGGTTGCTTGAAGCACCGGTTATAGAAATATGCATGTTTGAATAGTATAAACAAGTGTTGACTGAATATGAGCTGGTTTCTATTGGACACAATGCACATTGTCATGGAAAATATAAGGTCGTTATTGATTTATGAACTGATTTTCTGCAAACCATTTAGGGACCCAGTTCAGAAATCCACAACTCCCCTTTGATAAATTGTTCCAAGTTTTAAAGAAAGTTAAATTTAGCTCCTAGCTTTAAACCAATGCGGAACAGAGGTGAACAGAAAATCTAGTTTGCAGTTTTCGAGAAACCTGTGGGAGAGACCTGACTGGAAATGTTGTGCAAATAGTTTCTTGTTCAGTGTTGGTCAGACCTGTTCATACAGCAGGCCTGTAAAAAGAGTCAATGTGCCGCTGAATTCAGTCCAGCACACAACAGACATGAAACAATGTTGATGAGGATTTACAGGTCAACCCAGAGGGGAAAGGAGCTGGTTTCGGGTACTTTTCAGGTTACTTTCATTTGCATTCAAAATATGAAAGAACAATAAAACTAAATTCCTCACATACTTACATGTAAGCAAGTGAAAGAAGACATTTATTCAACCGCAGGGAGTGTGGGGGTTGGAAACACTGGATGTGACTATTATCCATTTCTCTAAAACTTCTCTGTAATTGAAAAGGATAATGAAGAGTCATTGTAATATTTAAAGGGATAGTTCACTCAAAATCAATAATCTCATTACCTTCAGGTTGTTCTTTCCTTTGTGGAACATAAAAGCTATATTTTATGCATTATATTTTGGTTTGTTTGTCACATAAAGCTATCATTTGGCTTAATTTGTGATACTTTTATGGTGCTTTTTCATAATTTTGGAACTTGTGAGTCCTAGTACTTGTTCACTTCCATTATATGAAAAAGATCAGAAAGTATAGCCTTAAAATATATTTATGTTCCACAGAAGAATTAAAGTCATTTGAGTTTGGGATGACATTTTAACAAAATTTTAACATTTTGAATAAACTGATAATTTTTCAAATGGATGTTTGTTAAAATAAATGATTTAAGACCATTAAATGAAGCTAAACGAGACATATACTTTTAACACAGAACAGTAGTGGCCAAAAGTGATGTCCGGAGGGGATATTTGTTTTTAATGACACTAAAAATTCAATTAAACCATCAAAATATGAGGAAAATATTTTAGATTTTCAGAGGAGAACAAAACACTAAACTTGGTTAAGGCATTTATCTGAAAAACTAGGCAAAAAAGGCAAAAACTAGTTACAGGTTTAAATACTATGCGAAAAAAGCATATAAAACAAAAAGCTCACAGGAAAGGCGTACGTTGACTACTCCAACATAATCAGTTATTGATATTTCATTGGATCTCAAACACAAACTGGGATGTGTTGCAAAAAAAAAAAATGACTCAAAGCACAACTACGCAATATGCTTACAAAACTGATTTTTAAACATATTTTAATAAACGGTGAAGATGTCACTTTTGGCCACTACCTTCTTATATTCATGAAACATAAAATGTCTTATTCTTTAAACAGAAAAAGAAAGAAGAAAACTAGATGAGATTGCATCATGGTCTATGACTCACTGACTAAAGAGCCTGACAGTAGAATTTTTATTGAACTGGGTCATCTTGAACCATAAATCACAGCTTCCTCCCTTTAACCAGGAAACATTACAATACACAAGCACTCTTGTCTTCTGCCCCCTGCTGGCTGTTTTGTGATGCTATGTTGAAGTAATTTAGTATCAAATCTATTGCTTTGAAGGCAGGTAAATATCACGATGACAGGCCAAAACCCATATTTCTTTCATTATGCACAATAAATAAAAGAAATGACTGTTATTCTGTTTCTATAACATGAATGGATTAACTAACAAACACGGACGCTTTGGATTCATAACTAAATCTGATGATATCTAAAAGAATCACAAGAGAATCACATTGTGCACATCAGCAGACCGACAGTGCACACATGTGGTGTGGATGGCGGTATCAGCACCTTCTCCACATGGATAAACTGCTTAAAATAGCTGACACAGAGCAGTATTTCACTAGTTGTTGATCCCGTTTCCTCACCAAACCAGCAATCTGCAAACCACTTATGCATAATTCATACTGAAGTCTACCATAAATTAAAGCAACAGCTCAACATTTACATCAGACGCATCTTCAACATATCAACAGTTAAATCCAACAGGTTTCATAAACCATCACCATGATGGTGACATCAATAAGGTTGGTCTTTAAATACTGTTCGGATACACACACAAACACACACACACACACACACACACACACACACACACACACACACACACACACACAGAAAACTTTCTGCATTTTACATTTTCTAAAAAACATCACTTATAATTTATAAGCTGTTTTTCTCATGGGAACCAATGTATAATGTAGGGTTTACCAGGCCACTATTTAGTAGAAGTCCTTAAAATATCATAATTGGGACTTTACATTCACTTTTTTTTATATTTGTTTACCAGTCATTATCATATTTTTATTTATCTTTTTGGTAACACTTTACATTAAGGTTCCCTTCGTAAAGGGTTCATAAAGGTGTTTTTAAATGACTAATAACTCATTTACAAATGCATTATAAATCGTTGATAAGCAGTTATAACTGCAGGACTAAAAAGGGTGACTTTAACGCAATGCCTGCCAAATAGTGAGCCATTTTTAACTCACATGTTATAAATGCTTAATAAATGTATTTATTCACACTTATTTAACTTCTGATTTATTTCATGATGCAGCAAAAATAGACTATCATAGTGAGACTGAAGGGTGTTGTATTTGTGGTTTTCTCGTTAATATCTCAATGACTGCCACTTTTCTTAAAAGTGTAAAAAGTATGTTCCTTACCAAAAGTTACTTCCATGATATTCCACAAACAGCTCATTATGCCTATCAAATTCTTGTGTATCAAAATGAAATGATCAAACGTTATTTTGGAGAGAAAAAAAACGAGCACAATAACTTGATGATATACTGATAATGAATATTTTAATTCCAATATTAGTAACTTGTGAACCTTAAACATGTGAACCATGTATTAATGAGTTACAAACATTAATAACCTGTGAAAGTTAACACATGTGGATCATGTAACTCATTAATAAATGGTTCACATGCTTTCACTTTACATTAAGGTTCACTTTCACAGGTTATTAATGTTTGTAACTCATTAATAAATGGTTGAGTTAAACAAGTGTGAATAAATACATTTATTAAGCATTTATAACATGTGAGTTAAAAATGGCTCACTATTTGGCAGGCATTGCGTTAAAGTCACCCTTTTTAGTCCTGCAGTTATAACTGCTTATCAATGATTTATAATGCATTTGTAAATGAGTTATTAGTCATTTAAAACACCTTTATGAACCCTTTACGAAGGGAACCTTAATGTAAAGTGTTACCATATTTGAGTATTATTAACAGCAACATTTTACATTAGTAAAAAAAAAAAATACTGTATTTTGTCATGCATGTGAAACCATTTCATTTTTTGGATGTATGTGAAAATGTCCTAACAACCCTTAAACGCATACCTCAGGTCTTTAGTGACCCGGGACTTCATTCACTACCCTCCTCCTCATTCATTTTGTCATCAACCTTCTTAGTATTCCTCAACCAATTCATTATTAACAATTTAACAAGGAAAAAAATGTATATATATATATAAATATTAAAAAATGACTGTTTTCCCCTTCATTATTTGTAAAAATTATGAGGTGTGTAACAGTGTAACTATATTTTTTTCTGCACAACAATAATTGAATCTTTAATGACGGAATAAGTGCAATTCACCTTTATTCTACAAGGTGACAATGTCTCATACACAATGATGAAGTGATGTTTCACTCATAGTTACCGCAGGCAGAAAACAAATTAATAGGAAGAATCATCAGCAAAACTTGAAATGGTTCAGGGATTTACAAGTACTGTATGCATTTAAATATTAGTGTCGCTGTAACTTGATGGTGTATCTGGCGAAGAAGCTGTCAGCGAGCAAAATATTGATTTTGAAAATGATCGTTTTGAGAATATGTTAGAGATCCCGAATGAGACATCGAGAAATGCTGGATGTAGGCCTATTGGGAAATGAGCCCTGATGTCAGGACAGTGATGATTGTATAAAACATCTGCTCAAACTGAACCCCCAGGGCCGGCCCAAGCCCTTATGGGGCCCTAAGCAGAATTTGATTCGGGGGCCCCTCGGTGCCACCAATACGATTGACTATTGTAAATTCTTGATAATTCGCACACCCAGTATCAATGTTAGTTGTAGCTGTGTTCCTTACATCATGTATGGCTATCATGGTTTTACCCTTATATGTTTTTTAATTGTAACAGTAGCAAACCCACAAGAGTGCTCAGGTGTTAATATTCAAAACCTTACAGTACAGTTCAGACTGGGATATGTACCTTTTTTTTTTTTTTTTAAAAGTAGTCTCTTATGCTGAATATGCTCACTTTTCCCCAGGATTCTTTGATGAAAAGAAGGTTCAAAAGAACAGCATTTCTCTGAAATAGAAAGCTTTCAAAAAAACCTAAAAACATTGTACACAACTGTTTTTAACACTGATAATCATAAATGTTTGTTGAGCATCAAATCATCATATGAGAATGATTTCTGAAGGATCAAGTGACACTGAAGACTGGAGTAATGATGATAAATTCAGCTTTGATCACAGGAATAAATTACACTTTACTATATATTCACATAGAAAACAGCTGTTTTACATTATAATAATATTTCACAATATTACTGTTTCTAATAAATCAAATAAATGCAGCCTTGGTGAGCATAAGAGACTTATTTTAAAAACAAGAAATGTTGATTTCTTTCAAACATTAAACAGAGCTTTTATTTTGGCGGAAATACATTTTTATTTTTTTGCATTCCATTCGATTGTTTAGAAGGACAAGTTCCAAAATGTAGGCTACACAAATTATAACTCCAAGGGGACGATATATCACTTGCAGAAAAACATTTACTGAGAAACTGGAAGCTATGCTGTAGCCTACTCCGTCCAAAACATGCACGATATTCGCACTAAACCATAGCGCATTCTCAAATCTATCCATTCATAAAAAGGTTACCGGGCAAATGACGACTAACTTTACCTTTTCTGGCACTTTGGACCCTGGCTAAAACAGCTCGTGCAGTGCTGTCAGAATCAATCTGTGCATATATTAGAAAACTTAACATTTTGCAGTTTATTTAGTAGGCTAATTGTTTAAGGCCATTTCGCAATTTCAATCATCATAAAATAATAACATACAGCAAAAAGTAATTTCATGTGCTCTTGGGGGCCCCCTGGTGGCCAAGGGGGCCCTAAGCAGCCGCTTAGTTCGCTTATGCCTTGGTGTGCTCCATAAGGTGACAAAATATGCAGTGGGTCCACTGACTGTGAACAATACAAACAAATATTAATGGAGATCCCCATCTTCTCACCTGTGTGTCATCTTCTACTCCTTCATTGTTACAAATATATTATTTCAATTGTTTTGAATTCCTTTCATTTGATTTGTTTCATGTCCATTCCTTCTGTTGCGTGTGGTGATTAAACTTGCCTGGACTACCACACATGAGTGGAAAATATTTAAAAATCTTATTTATACATTATATTCGCCTTAGTTATGCACAGTACTTGGTTAAAACAACTGTTTATTATTATCATTTGAATTGTCTGGTTGGCCTTCAGCCAGCTTTGACGCTTCGGTCTCTACTACTTCGGGCATGACGCCAAAGTCCCTAAAGTAAAAAAGATGTTGACCAACCGCCATAAAAAATAAATAATAAAAATAAGAAGAAGTCCCTAAAGTCTTTGGTTACGTCGGCGGATATAGTTCTTACACCAGCCATTCACAACACTCGGAAGGCGGGCGCTCGCCATTCGCGCCTGAAGATCCGCGGGTCTCGTGTGTGAGACGTAAACAAACATTCACGTGCTTTTGAATGAGATTATATTTTATGTAGTGAATGAGTGACAGTTTGTGTGGATGTGTTTGTGTTTATCCATCATTTAGTGAATGAGCGAGAGTTCATCATGGCGGGAGTCATCCGCAGACTCGACGAGACTGTAGTGAACCGCATCGCAGCAGGAGAGATCATCCAGCGGCCTGCCAATGCCATCAAAGAGATGATGGAGAACTGGTGAGACCTGTATTCAGCACTGTAATAACTTATACCTGATGATATTTGATCAATTTACGTCTTATAAATGCTGTCACTAAGTCTTACCTCTAATAAGCAAATAATAATGTACTGACTAAAAAATATAGTCACACATGTTTGATGACACTTTATTTATTCACTGGTGTCAACTTGTGATGTATTATTATTTGGCACGACTTCACTGATGACTAATAATTGGTGACACTTTTATATATCACTAATTCACACTCATGTTTATTGTAAAATAACACAAATGGCACCTGTTTGGCAAAATGACCCTAACATGTCAACCTCATGCGACACAATATGAGACACTATTTTGTTTTGACTCCTCAGTTTGGATGCGAAGGCCACAAATATCCAGATAACCGTAAAAGAAGGTGGACTGAAGCTCATCCTCATTCAGGACAATGGCACTGGCATCAGGGTAAGTCACTTAATTTTACACTGCACACATCGATAGACATTTTTTAAATGCCAGACTTCTTGTTTTAAGCATTTTTATGTTTCACAGAAAGATGATATGGAAATAGTCTGTGAGCGTTTCACGACCAGCAAGCTTCAGACTTTTGAGGACTTGGCATCAATAGCAACATATGGATTCAGAGGCGAGGTATGCATCGTTTCAGCTGATCGCTGTGAGTTTACTGATCAACTCGGCTAAGTCAACTCTCCTCTTTTTTTATAGGCTCTCGCCAGTGTAAGTCATGTAGCCCACGTCACAATAACCACAAAAACAGCTGATGCAAAATGTGCCTATAGGTAATTTATTTATTTATTATACTATTGTACAATTATATAATATTATATATTTGACCAAACACACAGAATGTAGTGTAAATACACTGGCGCTCTATTATTTTATTAATGATGTATTATTTTCTTTTGTTTACAGGGCTAATTACTGTGATGGGAAGCTGAAATCTCCACCCAAACCCTGCGCTGGAAACCAGGGGACGTTGATTTCTGTAGGTTTAACTGACAGCAAGTACTTTTTCTTTTTTATTCCTACAAATCCATAAGTAATAATTACCTCCATTTTTTTCTCCAGGTAGAGGATCTGTTCTATAATGTGTCCACCCGACGGAAAGCCCTGAAGAGCCCCAGTGAGG
Organism: Gobio gobio; assembly: GCF_949357685.1. NCBI lineage: Eukaryota > Metazoa > Chordata > Actinopteri > Cypriniformes > Gobionidae > Gobio > Gobio gobio. The sequence goes on from NC_137111.1 coordinate 41,108,861, forward strand.
AATATTCTAGAATCATTGAGGTTGTGAGCAGGTGTGTTCATGAGATCTAGAAGGGTTTTGTTCTGCTGTGAGATCCTCCTGAATAACTGTCCATGTCAACCTGTATGTATTTCCTGTCATACAGATATGCCATTCACAACTCTGGGAAAAGTTTTGCTGTCAAGAAGGTGAGATACTCATTTCTTAGCAGTTTTGTTATCGTTATCTAAATATATACACTGGTCAGGCGTAACATTATGACCGGTGAAGTGAATAACACTGATTATACAATACAATATTTATTTATAAAGCACATTTAAAAACAACCAAATTATCAATCATCCCTTCATCACGGCACCTGTTAGTGGGTGGGATATATTAGGCAGCAAGTGAAACATTTTTTAGAAAGAGGAAAAATGGGCAAGTGTAAGGATTTGAGCGAGTTTGACAAGGGCCAAATTGTGATGGCTAGACGACTGGGTCAGAGCATCTCCAAAACTGCAGCTCTTGTGGGGTGTTCCCGGTCTGCAGTGGTCAGTCTCTATCAAAAGAGGCCCAAGGAAGGAACAGTGGCGAACTGTCAACAGGGTCATGGGCGGCCAAGGCTCATTGATACACGTGTGGAGCGAAGGCTGGCTCAAATTGTTCAAGAAGTTAATGCTGGTTCCTATAGAAAGGTGTCAGAATACACAGTGCATTGCAGTTTGTTGCGTATGGGGCTGGATAACCGCAGACCAGTCAGGGTGCTCATGCTGACCCCTTTCCACCACCGTAAGCGCAAACAGTGGGCACATGAGCATCAGAACTGGACCACGGAGCAATGGTAGAAGGTGGCCTGGTCTGACGAATCATGTTTTCTTGTACATCACGTGGAGGGCCGGGTGCGTTGCTTACCTGGGGAACACATGGCACCAGGATGCACTATGGGAAGAAGGCAAGCTGGCAGAGGCAGTGTGATGCTTTGGGCAATGTTCTGCTGGGAAACCTTGGTTCCTGCCATCCGTGTGGATGTTACTTTGACACGTACCACATACCTAAGCATTGTTGCAGACCATGTACACCCTTTCATGGAAACAATATTCCCTGGTGGCTGTGGCCTCTTTCAGCAGATAATGCTCCTTGCCACAAAGCAAAAATGGTTCAGGAATGGTTTGAGGAGCACAACAACGAGTTTGAGGTATTGACTTGGCCTCCAAATTCCCAAGATCTCAATCCAATCGAGCATCTGTGGGATTTGTCGAACAAACAAGTCCGAATCCATGGAGGCCCCAACTCACAACTTACAGGACTTAAAGGATTTGTTGCTAACATCTTGGTGCCAGATACCACAGCACACCTGCAGGGGTCTAGTGGAGTCCATGCCTCGACGGGTCAGGGCTGTTTTGGCAGAAAACAGGGGGACCAACACAATATTAGGAAGGTGGTCATAATGTTATGCCTGATCTGTATATGTATGTATAAGCATATCACCCAAAAACGAAAAATGTGCCATCACTTACTCACCCTCAAGTTGTTCCAAACCTGTATGAGTTTCTTTCTTCTGCTGAACACAAAAGAAGAGATTTTAAGAAATGTTAGTGACCAAACAGTTGATGGTAGCCATTGATATAATAATATAGACGTCAATGGCTACCATCAACTGTTTGGTTACTAACATTTCTTACAATATCTTCGTTTGTGTTTAGCAGATGAAAGACACCCATACAGGTTTGGGTAAGTAAAATTTGAGATGAAAAATTTCCTTTAATCATAAACAAACTTTTCAAACTAAATAGACACAACTAAATGACACAACAAACTAAAACTGAATATAAAAAGAATTAAAATTATTATATACTATAATGGTATATTAATGATACTCAGAAAGGAAATATTCAAAATTGTATAATATATTTTCCGTCTATCTAGCAAGGTGAGATGGTTGCAGATGTGAAGACCCTTCTGAACGCCTCTGTGCTGGACAACATTCGTGTGGTGTTTGGTGTAGCTGTTAGCAGGTACTTTTTTTTTATTATGAACATTGAACCTCATTGTTTTGATGGTAAATCATGGCATAAAGCTGCATTAATGTGTTTCAGGGAGCTGATTGAAGTTGAGTGTGAGGATCAGAAACTGGCTTTTAAAATGAAGGGCTACATCTCCAATGCCAACTACTCTGTCAAGAAATGCATCCTTATCCTTTTTATCAACCGTATGTCGCATGAGTTTGTTTCTATCTCCGCTTTTAAATGCAATATGTCATTTCATTTGAACACTAGACATTGTACACTGACATTTTGACGTTGTTGTCTTTTAGATCGCTTGGTGGAGTCTAGTGCCTTGAAGAAAGCTATCGAGACTGTCTACACTGCTTATCTTCCCAAAAACACTCATCCTTTTCTTTATCTTAGGTAAATCATAGCACTTTATGAAAGTTTTCAAATGTTTGGGAAAAGGAAGATTTTTTTGGGGGAAAGAAATTAATACTTTTATTTAGCAAATATGGATTAAATTAATCAAAAATGACAGTAAAACATTTATAGTTTTATTTTCTATTCATCACATAATCCCGAAAAAATGGTTTCCACCAAAATATTAACCTGCACAACTGTTTTCAAAATTGATAATAAATATTTCTTGAGCACCAATCAGCATATTAGAATGATTTCTGAAGGATCATGTGACACTGAAGACTGGGGTAATGATGCTGAAAATTCAGCTTTGATCACGGCAATAAAATACATTTTAAAATATATTAAAATAGAATATAAATATATAATATAAAATGTAACAAATAACTGCAGCCTGCAGCAAAAAAATCATCCTGACCCCAAACTTTTAAAAAGTGCAAGTCACACAGAATATTTTGAATATCTGAAAATGTTTTACCCGTTCTGAAGTTTAGAGATTGCTCCTCAGAACATTGACGTGAATGTTCACCCCACCAAGCACGAGGTGCACTTCCTGCATGAGGACAGCATCATCGAGAGCGTTCAGAAACACATTGAGAGTAAACTGCTTGGCTCCAACTCCTCACGCACATACTTCACACAGGTGAACCTTCAATTACAGGAAATATTTGATATATTGTCTAATTTGAGCAACACTTGACGGACTTGCATGTTCCTTAGACTCTGCTTCCAGGACTTTCGGCGTCCGCCAGCGTGGCCAAAGCGTCTTGTTCTGCAGCAGATTCCCAGGAGCGCGTATACGCCCATCAGATGGTCCGCACTGACAGCAAAGCCCAGAAGCTGGATGCGTTCCTCCAGCCGTCTCCTGCTCAGTGCAGGGCAGATAAAGCCTCCAGCCCCCCCACTGTCGAGCCGGACGACTCAGAGCTTCTGAATGCTGTGGAGGCTGTGGAGCCATGTGCCTCAGAGGATACACAACCAGACTTTCAACCTCCTAATGAAGCACCACCAAGGTGATATGCAGAAAACGGGATGTTTCTGTTTCTGCCAATCTCATGTTAATCTTGAGTAGTGGTATTGCAACCTTCATATCTCCGAAGAGTCTTTAGTTTTATCATATTCATAAAAGACAGATATGCTGTACCGATTCTTTCCCGAAAACAGCCGAGCTCATGCAGGCGTGCAGTGGGCGGAGCTAAAGAGACACAAACACATGCAGACACACACAATACATCATGGCATTATCCCTGGATAACTTTCTATTCACTATACGTGTTGTTTAAATTATATGCACTTACGTGCCGATTGCCAACAAAGCAGACATTTGATGCAGTTTTACTCACCGCCTGCGGTTTTGACTCATGACCGGGAACAAACAAACTCACTTGCAGATAGGGCTGGGTAATGTGTTGTTCAAAATCTTTCGATCCGGTTCCTACTGGTTCCTAACGATACTTTTTTTCGATACCATATGTTTTAAAATCCATTTAAACATCAACAAAAGTACATTAAACATTAAACACGAAACTTTTATTTTTCACCTTAATTGAAACAAATTCTGGTAACACTTCTCACTCAGGGTAACATTATTAATAAAACTGGTTGTACTTTTTGGATAGGGGTGCGCTTTTGTATCCACTTTTATAAAGTTTAGCCACACTTTAGACCTCTTTGGCATTGTAAAACGACGCGGTAGAACACATGAGAAAAAACAACTACACTTGTGTTGTGTGCCTGACTGCGCGTATCTTCAGAAATCCTCCCCATCACGTGGTGGTGGACAGCCAATCGCCGGTGCTTTAGGTCCTTACATAGTATCAGAGTTTTTCGTTCGGTACCATAAAAGTATCGTCGTTCGGTGCCCAGCCCTACTTGCAGAACTCCGTTGCTGCTCCGGAAAAACAATCCACTGTTTCCTGAACGCTGGGTTATTTGGGAAGCTGAAAAAGGTTATCCTTCCTTCACAACCAAAAACACACTTCAAAGTAAGACATAATGACAGCGTTACTTCACTTCTGTAACCCGAATGAAACTCTTTGATGGGCACGCTCTTGCTCTTGCTCTGGTTGATGTGCGCACATGCTCATCCGGGAGAAGTGCCCATACAAGGAATTCTGCCCTTTATGACCACATACAGGGCCATTCTCGGAAAAAAAAACGTTCTGAAACTTGTTTGAGTGTATTTGGCACAGAAATACTTCATTTTGGCCATGTTTAGCATAAGAATCCAACTCTAACTGTGTAAATAAGTCAGAATGCATGAAATGGCATTAAACCCCCCTTTAAAGTAGAGGAGACTGAGGCAAGTTGCCATCTCTGAGGTTCTCACAAGCGGAAGTCTTCATAGTTGGCTAGACTTCTATAGTGGTGAAAGGAAACTACAGAAGAAAAAAATCCACAATAGCAAAAATATAATATTGATTATGTTGGTCAGAAGAAAGAAATGCCGTCAGTTCTTCAGCCGTTGTGTTAGAAACACTCTAACAGCAACGGTAACTAGTTTTCTGTCATTTAATGCCAAGATCGAAATGTTGCAAATAATGAAAAATGAATTAGTCATCAAGCAACTACTATTTCAACTATTTAGGGCAGTCGTGGTCTAATGGTTAGAGAGGCAGAATGATAACCTGAGGGTTTGATTCTCAACACCAGTGGGAAATGACTGAGGTGCCCTTGAGCAAGGCACCAAACCCCCAATCGCTCCACCGGGGCGACACAGCAAAAATGGCTCTGGGTGTGTGTGTCCACAATTTGCGCTGTGTGTTTGTGTTCACTACTCACTGCTCCTAATGTGTGTGCACTAACTTGGATGAGGAGGACAAATTCTGAGTATGGGTTACCATACTTGGCCTTTACGTTACTTACACTTTCTAGTTGAATTGAACAGTTATCCGACACACCCACATTAAGATTATGGTTTATTGTAAACAGAACATTTAAAAAAACTAGACTAGATGTCAATAACTGTGGAAATGGCATCATCACAGTCTGTGAAAAGGGTCCATGGACACTTGCTTGTTATTGACACTGTTTTGAGAAGAATATCTTTATTTCGACATTAAATAATATTTAAATTGTGCAACGTCATACTGAGATAACAGCCCAAGTCACAAACCTTTTTGCTATCCACGATGTACTCTCTGTAGTCAGAGGATCAACCTGTTGTCTGTTGCGTCTTTCAGGAAAAGGCCTCATGTCGCGGAAGTGAAGGAGGATTTGACAGCCGCCTCTCTTCCCAGGAGACGCGTCATAAAACTGTCCAGCATAAAGGAGCTTCGGGAGGATATTGAGAAGCAAACTCACAAAGGTCAAACAATATACACTTTAGAAATAGAACAGATTCAATTTTAGTCTTAGTTCATTCAAATCTCCCTTGACTATTTTAACAATGGACAAGCCATTGCAGTCAGCAAGCATCTTTCTGCGCTATATACTCTCCTCTAATGTTATCTAGAGTTATCTCTCCCGCTAAAGACGCTAAAGCGATGATGCGGTTGTTTTAACAACATCAGCAAAAACACAGTGAACGGCAAAATAGATTGATACTTTTGCTTAAACAATGCAGAAAATAAAGATGCAGCAAATACAATTATGTTATGCATATGACTCCGACTGTTCAAAAAAGTGTTTTTTTTTTTTTTTAAGTTAGCATTATTAATCTGCAGAATTTCATAATAAACAATGTTATAATTTGGAAAATGATTTGTAGATGAAAGATATCTAAAACATCTTGGTGCCAGATACCACAGCACACTTTCAGGGGTCTAGTGGAGTCCATGCCTTGACGGGTCAGGGCTGTTTTGGCAGCAAAAGGGGGACTAACACAATATTAGGAAGGTGGTCATACTGTTATGCCTGATCGGTGTGTGTATATATAAATGTATGGTGTATATATAATAATCAATAATTTAATAATTGTCAGCATCATTACTCCAGTCTTCAGTGTAACATGATCCTTCAGAAATCATTCTAATATGATGATTTACTGCTCAAGAAACATTTATTATTAGTATCAATGTTGAAACGGTTTATTATCAATATTAAACCGTTAATATTTTTTGTGGAAACCAAGATACTTTTTCAGGATTCTTTAATGAATAGAAAGTTCAAAAGGACAGCATTTATTTGAAATGTCTTGTCTGTCATTTTTGATCAATGAAATGCATCCTTGCAGAATAAAAGTATTAATTTCCCCAAAATCGAAACTGTGTGTATATTTAAATATATAATGAATTGATTTGTCCAGTTCATCAGCACTCAGAATGTGTTTTGTCCTCCACAGGTTTACAGGAGCTGCTCCAGAATCACTCGTTTGTGGGTTCAGTCAGTCCTCAGTGGACTCTAGCGCAGCACCAGACCAAGCTCTACCTGCTCAATACAACCAAACTCAGGTTAAACCAGATCAATTACTGACATCATTACTGTACTTCTAATATATATTCCTTTATTTTCTATATTTGTTGAAACATACATTTCTCTCTCGTTTTCTACAGTCAGGAGCTGTTTTATCAAATTTTGATCTACGATTTTGGTAACTTTGGGGTTCTTCGATTGTCGGTGTGTTATTGCATTCATTTTATTTCTGTTATACATGCTATTTAAAGTAATAACAATTTTTATATTTTTAAGTAAAAATGCTCTGTGTGAAGCATTTGAGACATTAAAACTAAAGTTGTGTTTCTTCAGAATCCAGCTCCGCTCTATGATTTGGCCATGTTGGCCCTGGAGTCAGAGGAGAGCGGATGGACGGACGAGGACGGACCAAAAGAAGGACTGGCCCAGTATATTGTGGATTTCCTTAGGCAGAAAACCGAAATGCTGGAAGAGTACTTTTCCCTGGAAATAGATGGAGTGAGTGACACATTTTACACCTATAATTAAATTATATATAGGTATGGCGCTTTCCTATATACACGACTGTAATGCAGACACTAGTGGCTTACTGCTTTCACAAAATGCTGGCAACAGCAATATAATGAGACAAAGATATTAACCTAAATAAACATTCTGGTGCTTCATAACTGAAACTGCATTTCTTCACAGGAAGGGAACCTGACTGGTCTGCCAATGCTGCTTGATAATTACACTCCTGCCATGGAGGGACTTCCGATGTTCATTCTGCGTTTAGCCACTGAGGTGGGCATTTCATGGAACTGTACTTTATTGGGTTTTGTACATAAAATAGGCATTTTAAATACAATTCAGATGCAACTAAATGACTGCTGGATGATGCAGGTGAACTGGGACCGAGAGAGGGAGTGTTTCCATGACTTCAGCATAGAATGCAGTCACTTCTATTCCATAAGGAAACGCTTCACACTGGAGCCGGATGCAGAAGAGCCGCAGGTAGTGCTCATGCTACACACAAAAATACAATTGTGGGAAGTAAATTCGCACAAACTAAGAGAAAAATAATATGTGATTCTTAACTTGCATTCAGATTTTTTGTTGTTTATGTCTATGATTTTTGATTAATAGAAGACTGAATCCCAAACGTGTAAGACTTGATGTTAACTGTTCTGTAGGACGCAGAGATGAGCTGGCAGTGGAAGGTGGAGCATGTGCTTTTCAAGGCTCTCCGCTCTCTCTTCAGTCCTCCGAAACACTTCAGTGAAGATGGCAGCGTTCTCCAGATCGCCAGCCTGCCTGAACTCTACAAAGTGTTTGAAAGATGCTGAAGTTTAGCACTTTGTTGTTCTATCAGAAATTGCTGCTTTTGTCACATTATTTCAGACGACCAGCTAATGTTAAACTGAGGACTTCTAGACATTTGTACTGCAGATTAATAAAAAAACTATTTTGTAATATTAAACAGTTTTTATTATTGTGAACTGATTGACTGAACTGTCTTTGAAAGTGTAAAAGAGTCTTATTTCCATAATGCACTTCTCTTTTAAATCACATTACACGTTTGCCTTTGGCAGATGCTTTCATCCAAAGCTACTTGGATAAAGCAAAAATATAAAACGGATATCAACAACATTTCACAAAATCATATTTAAAGGAGAAGTATGTAATTTTTGCACCACTCAACCAAATTGAAGGCAGGGAAAGCGATTTGTTCCCGAAACTTTTTGTAATGCTGGTTTAAAGTCTCTTCACATCCTGATAGCAATCACTCTAACTGAGTGTCTAACTGAGTGTTCTCTTCGTGTGGCCGAGCAGCTGCATCCAAGCCTTACATCACCAAGTGCAATGCAAAGCGTGGGTTGTAGGGGTGTAAAGTTCAGTCACGGTCACGAGCACGAGCACCGAAACAGCAGCCACCTTTTTCAGTTCCCCCTGAACCAAAACAATGAACTTATGCTGCATTCATATCATAAGTACTGTAATTTGAAAGATATGGAAACCTGTGACGTTATACCCGGAGTGCTTCATGACTGCGTTTCAATAGCAACACTAAAAACACCTTTAAAAAGTCCTAAAACAATTACTGAAAGAGGGGTCAGTTTGTAAATCGTGTAATTTATTTACAGTATACTTTGCAGTTGCTTTAGTCACAATCACTGTGTTCGTGAAGTGTCAGACAATTTGTTTCTAGTGATTAAAAAGTTGCACCAAACCTGAATACAACAGCGTGGTGAAAGGCATTGAGTGGCATTGGTACATGAATCTGAAATCTCACAATGTCACAGTAGAAACGTCGGCCTCTTACTGGGAGTTAATATCGTTGCATTTAGTGTAAAACAGATGTAGTCCATTGTGACAAAGCACTTAAAAAATCCTAACAAAAGTCAACGTGCCCTGCAAACGATCACAACTCATGAATCACCCACCCATTCATACTGCATTCATTTACACATTTATTTTCAAGAAATATTTTAAATATTTGAAAAACAAAAACACTTAATTGAAACCATAGCAGACATGATTGATTTTCTATAACGTTCAACTCATGGCTGTACCCTTTATTTAACACATTAATGTTTTTTGTACCGGTAGAAATACGTTTTCCTGTATAGTGTTATAATGCATATAACCCTCGTCCCCCTTGTGAAGGCACATTGCTGTGTAAGCATGGATGTCAAGGGCCCTGCGGTCGAGTCGATTTACAATTTAAAAAGCGCTTTTATACTCGTTCAACTTAGAAAAGAGAAGCGGGGGAAAAGCACCCAGTCTGAGCAATGAAACCTCATCAGCTACCGTGACATACAAAGCTTTTAAAAACAACAAAACCAACAATATTCTCGGATTCGGAGAAGAAAGCACAAAGGTTTAGATGTTCCCTCCCTGACCGTGTTGCCTTAGTAAGGTGTAAATCTGTGTTTTACCACGAGAGGCAAGGAAACAAGGTAAAGGGTCTGCAGATTTCTTTTTTTGGTGTCCTACTCAGTTGTTGGAGAGTCTCTCTTCACTGCTGGGATAGAAGAGCGTTTCTGTTTGCTTTCATCTTCTCCAGCCGCTTTACAAGATGGTTGTTGGTCATTTCCATTTCTTCGATCTTATCCAGGGCAGTACGCAGCTACAAATGGAAAAGAGATGCGTGAGGTTAATTCTTGACGATGACTGCTAATATGACAAAGAGTGTGCTTTTCTCTATGCTTGGATTGGGTTACAATTGACCTATCGGTAAGCCCCTCCCCTCGAACGCAGATGAGCCAATAGTAGTTGAGTATCAGTTGCGCTGGGACCGGAACTCGGACATCTTTAGGTGTCAGCGCCATAGAGAAACATTGGAAAATCCGAAGCTCTCATCGGTTTGATGGTGTTTATGCTACAAAAATGCTAAAATGTCGTGCCTGAGGTATTGTAACACTGATTCCAGGGATCCTGAGAGGATTTTCTGGTGGTCATACTCTCGTTAAGTTACAATTAAAGTCCCTGCTAACATACAAACCGAAATAACTGTTCTCACCTCATGTAACACTGTAGGTCAAAAACACGAAGGTCTACATTTCAGTGCCTCTCCATATTAAACTGGTTATATGTAAATTAATTTCATTTTAGATATGTTTAAGGTCTACATTATCTGTCCTACTAAGGAGGACTCCTATTTTGATGGGTATTATAGTCTACGGGTAGTGAAAGGGAAAGCTTGCACGCAGTTTATCGGAGTTGTTTTGCAGATTCAAAGTTTACCAGTTATTAACTGCACCCCCGAAAAGTCAGAAGCGTGTTTTTGTGTAATTTGCTGTGTATGTTAATGGTAATGCAACGGAGAGAGATTGTGAATGAGACGTTAGTGCAAACTTTTTATGCTTTGTTTGTTCAGCTCTTACGATGATTTTTTTGGAGTGAAAAAGGACATAATAAACTCGATAAACCATCAGTAATGTTCGGCCATCATTCGGACGGGGTATACGCTACATTCTGTGTCCAAAAACATAAGGTTTTCACACTGACAGCTGTCATTGTAAGATATGGCAACTACGTTTGTTTGTCCGAGTTAGCAACAGTAACTAAGGGGAGCGGGGCTTACCGATAGGTCAATTGTGAGAACCCTGAATGTGTCATGTGCGTGCGTCTAGGTCAGTAGCAGAGATGTTTGAGCAGCAGATTTCTTAAAGTCCCTGTAAAGGCAATTCTGAGATTTGTTTCTAAACACATTTTACATGTTAGAAATGTATTGCTGAAACGCATTACAAAGACTGTGAACTATGTCGTACTGAATTCAGAAGTTAGACCGCTAAACAGTTTTTCACCGTTGCTGTGTTTAGGATTTTCTGGGCTGGGCTAAAACGGTGGCTCGATGACGCACTGGAGCCACCGAGCCTGGCTCCTCCCCTAACACGATCATAACTAGAGCACATTCGCATCAGTTTGCCCGCTCGATCGCGAGTTACTGTTAGTTATTACAGCCTACAACTTACAAAACAGCTTTCAAAACAAAAACAATGATCAAGAAGAGCTGGATTAATTTTGTGAACAGCTGCCTTGATGGAGAGCTGAGGATCACCTGCCTCTGCAGTGACTTTACGCCGGATAGTTTTACAAACTGGGATTCACTGATAATCCGCTGCAGAACCGACTATCCCCCGCCCCGGCCTTCATCCTCCCGTCCCGCCGACATCTGGTGCTTCGTGACTCGTGATCATAGACAGTCGTGATCAGTACGTGAGTGTTGTCTTGTGTGCTACGGCAGCTTTCCCGCGACTGGGCGTGGTTTCGGCGCCGACAGCGGACACACCCCGTTGGAGAGCAGAGAATGCTGCTAATTTTTTCAAGTTTTTGATAAGCTATTTTATGTACTTGCCGGATTTTTTTATGATTTCAATTTGACTGGGTGGTTAATAACACATTTATCTGTGGTGTGAGGAACTCAGAACACATGTTTAGTTTTAACTTTACAGGGACTTTAAGTGTTGGGTTCATACCTCCCTCTGAAGTTTTCTTTTCTCTGCTTTAAGTTCATCTTCTATCTTTTCTGCATTATCTGCTGAAGCTTTATATCTGGACACCTGTCCTTCAAGTCTGTTTACCTGCAAGACGTACAAAAAAATGACAAGTTATGCTAATTAAAAACTAAATCAAATTAAAGGGACAATATTTGCCATGTTGAAAATGATTTCATTCTAATTACAAACTCACATTTTGTTCCATCGTGGCCATTTCCTGATCGGCCTTTGAGAGCTTGAATTTGTATTCACTGATCTGTCTATTGGCATCCCCTACAGAGAACAGACAGTGTTAAAGCATGTAAAAGCACATGTGAAGATATTAACTCAGACTTCAGTGTGTTTGTGTGTGTAGCGCTTCAGAGGTCGTACTCTGCATCTCGATGAAATGCAGGTCAGTGCCGTTCTCCATTAGCTCTCCTTCTGTGTAAACGCTGTCGATCTTTGAGTGTTTTTGTCTTTCTTCCTCCAGCTGCATCTTCAGTTTTCTGATCTAAAAGAGCACAGATGTGTTACTTCAACTCATCTATGCCAATAATCCATTTGAAATCATTTCATGTACAATCATACCTGGGACAAAAGTTCATCCTTTTCATCCGCAAGCTTTCGTAGTCTTACATCTGGGGTGCGAAGACAGGAAATAAGCTTTTTCATGCCATTGCTTCAAACTAATATAAATATGCTTGACCGTGTATTCGGAGACTCACCCAAAGGTCCGTCTCCTGCTGATTCCAGCACCTGCGCTACCTCTTGTTTTACCACGGTGATGCCTGAGGTAGGGGACTCGTGGCTGATGTCTCCGTTGGGCGTGTCCTCAGGTATGATGACCAGCCCATGTTTCTGTGAGAGAGACAGTATGAGTATGATGTATAAAAGCAGTTTTAATGGACACTGGCAATGTACAAACTGGAGTACAAGTGTTGCAAAATTATGCTTATTTATAAGATATCTTATTTAGGATAGATTCTAAGGAAAAATGGCATGCATCCTTTATAAAGCTATTCCATAGTATACTGTGACAAGCTTAGTGGGAAAATAAATATCCCAGGCGGCCAAAAATGACATAAAATAGCTAAAAAATAAAAATAATAACTATTTTAACATTGAATGTCACAAACAAAATGTGTACATGTCCTGTGAAATGCAGATCAAACAGATACAAACCAAATAAAAGGAGATATAAGCAACACGCCAAATACTTTCCATTCAAACGATCTGTTTATACAGAGCTGTTATACAGAGCTGATGTTAAGCTTTCATCCCCTGCAGGACCACATAAAGGACGTACCTCTCCCATTCGGCTTTTCCCCTTGAGGTCAGCCAGCTCATCCCTGAGCTCATCTCTCTCATTCCTAATGCAATCAAAGTATTCTTTCTGTCTCTCTAACGCCTGGCCACACAGAGGGCAGGAAAAGAGAGAGGAGTGAAGAAAACAGTAGACAAAGAGACAGCAGCAAACACACGCAATGAACCGCCTTCAGTTAGGACTGGGCAATATAGATAAAAATAATATATACATTTAAAAAAAATTGGAATAAGGCTGTAATATAACAAAATGTGGAAAAAGTGAAGCGCTGTGAATACTTTCCGGATGTACTGTGTGTGTGTGTGTGTGTGTGTGTGTATATATATGTGTATGTATGTGTATGTATGTGTGTATATGCGTATGTGTGTATGTGTGTGTGTGTGTGTGTGTGTGTGTGTGTGTGTGTGTGTGTGTGTGTGTGTGTGTATGTATGTATGTATGTATGTATGTATGTATGTATGTATGTATGTATGTATGTATATATATATATATATATATATATATTATAATATAATGTGACTTATAAGTGATTTGACTTTTTCTTTCTTAAAACCGCAATTTTTATATAAGTAGCGTATTTCTTAACCATGCAGCAAACATTTTAAAATATCTTAATTTAAAAATAGCTTAAATTACTTTTTAAACCGTTTAACTGATAGTATTAATTGGTCAAAATTCTTGTTGGTTAACCAGTTAATTATGGGCATCCCTATTTGAAACTTTGTATTGCTGGCACTTCTTGTGTAATTGCCTCCTTAAGATGAATCATTTGTAAGGCTTTGGATAAAAGCGTCTGCTTAATGAATTAATGTAAAATGTAAAAAATGGCATTGATTAACCCATCACAAATGTTTCAAATATTGCCCAGCCCTAGCTTTAGTCACAGGTGGCAGGATGAAAATAGACCATGCTGACAGATGAACAGTACAGGAAGTGAAGGAGTGAGTTATTAGTCTGTATAGTGTTGCCTGTGCTTTTCTTCCAATCATCTTCAGCAATTCTTGGATTTCATGCAGAAGTGAGTATTTCAAAAGTAAAACTGACATTCTTCTTCAAACACGCAAGTCCAGATGTAATCAATTTTCGTGCATTATGTTCCTTTAACGGGGTTTCAACTCGACTGTGTAGTACCCAACACTTCTGGTGTACACAGCTGAGGCTTATGGGATACCAGCAGAGGGCAGCATCATGCATTTACAACTATTGAAACTGCCAATCAATTTATGTAAACTGTTATGGGTGTGTATATATATGTGTGTGTATATATATATATATATATATATATATATATGTGTATATATGTTACCTTGGAATTATAAGGTTCTATCTGACATTTTTTTCAAAATTGAGTTATTCACATATTCTTATTCTGTGACAAGTTATGTATATTATGTGATTTTTTTTTATGTTGTGTACATTAAGGGACTTTTTATTTAGAAAACAAAAAGGTTCTATCTACAAAGTTGAATGGAATGTAAACACTTTGAGCTCAATATCTCAAAACTGCTCAAAACGCAGATAGAACCTAATAATTCCCAGGTGGCTACATATATCCAACATATATGTGAAATTTGAACAGTCTTTTGAGAATCAATCCAAACAGTATCTCCTAAAACCGGCATACCGCAATCTTTTTGTCCTTCCAGTTAACAGTTTCCTGCAGGTCAAACACCTCTCTTGTGAGGGTATCTAACTTTTCCTGACATTTCTGGTTCTCCTGGAGTTGCGTTTAATAAAGCAGAGGAGGAAAAAAAAGAGGACAGATTCAAAAGACACGACAAAGAAGCAATGAGACGGAACATATGAAGGAAGATCGCAATGGAGGAGTGTAAATGATATAGAGAATCTAAACCTTCCTATTTCATCTATGAAGAACAGAAATAACAACACTTTCACTCAAAAAGATTCCAAATCATCTATAACTTGATTACTCTGCAAAGCTTTGAAACACTTTGTCTAATGCAGATTTTTTTTTTCCCCACATGTTTTAAACTGAATTTATGGTCGATAAACCATTTCTGCTCTGGTCTCTACCTCGATGAGCTCATCTCGCTGGCGGATGCCCTCCTTCAGCTCCTCTTGTTTGTGTTGTAGGACTGAACATGTGTGCTTCTGTCGCTCTAACTCCTGTCAATCAAAAGAAAAAATACATTCACACAATCTGCCAAAGCTTGTGTTTAGGGTTCAACATCTACAGCGTTCGTCAAGATTTTAAATCTCACTTCAAGCACTTTCAAGCAGTGGCAGTGGTGCTTTTCAAGGGTGGGTACAGGTGAATCATAAAGGGTTCAGTGAATAATTAGATGTACATTATATGCAAAACAGCTGAGAAGTAGACTACAGTAGGATAAACTGCTATATAAATTGGAGACTATGGCAAATGTAAGTTTGTTTCCATTTGCTGCAACACAATAGAAAAAAAATCCATTTAGCATTTCCAGCTGTCATATATACGGTCTCATGTACAACTTGGACCTGTTGAACTGTTGAAGTGACATCAACACAATGATGATCTACAAAACGATCTTTAAACGTTATTTGTGTTTTTTCTTTTTTTTTTGAGACGTTCTAAGAAAAATTATCAAGCATTTTCAAGGATACAATTTAAAATTCAAGCACATTTCAAACCTTGAAAACATAACGGTTAAAATCAAGCATTTTCCAAAGTTTCAAAACTCTGCACGAACCCTGCATCTAATAAATACATCATATATTGCTAAAAAAAAAAACTTCTGACAATGTATGGTCTGTGCATCGTGGCAGTAAACATAGCTGGACCATACAATGCTTTTTTGTCCGATTAATTATTTTCAAATGAATCAAAACAGTTTTATCAAGTTACACTTTTCTAGAAATGACAAATTCAGTATAAAGTACCTTTGATTTGTCCTCCGTTTCCCTGCGCAGCTCTGACATTTGCTCTTCCATCTCCTCTAAAACATCTTTGAGTGTGTCCACTTGGTAAATGAGGTTTCCCTTTTCGTTGTCTAGTTGGGCGTTGGATACCATGGCCTTCTTGTACTTCTCCTCCACTTCTGACAGAGATTCCTGATGAAAAGGAGGAACAATCCTTAACGGAGAAGTACTGGAAAAGTAATACATGCTACAAAACCACTTCAAAACTTAACGACAGGCAGCAAAGCAGACTCTGATCACTGCACTGAAGATTAGATAAAAATGTGAAGTGCGGGTAAAAACTGAAGAAGTAAAAGTGTAATACAACTGAATGCTATCCATAACATTGGATAAAACGTCAATGCCCTTTTACTAAATATATTCCTTGTCTTTTTTGTAAGCTTGTCTTTGTAACTCTTTCTAAAAAGGTAATGAGTTGCTCCTCCTCTTCAACTCCTTTGCTCCAATCACCTGTCCCATTCCGGTTCACTACCGTTCAAAGGTTGAGGTTGATAAGATTTTTAGTGTTTTAGTTTCTTATGTTCACCAAGGCTGCATTTACAGTAAAACTGTAACATTGTGAAATATTAATACAAGTTAAAATAACTATTTTCCATTTGAATATTTGCAAAGCTACATATTCAGTATCATTACTACAGTCTTCAGTGTCACATGATCCTTCAGAGATTATTCTGATATGCTGATTTGATGCTCAAGAAACAACTTACTTATTATCAATGTTAAAAACATTTGTGCTGCTTAAAGAAAAACTGTGATGCAGGATCAGGATTCTCTGATGTATAGAAAGTTATTTTGTAAAATGATGTCTTTACGGTCACTTTTGGCCAATTTAAAGCAACCTTGCTGAATGAAAGTATTAATTCTTTCAACAACAAAAAAATCTTACTGACCCTAAACCTTTGAACAGTAGTATATATAATGGCGACTTCTTAAAATCCCATCACTTCCCAATGGATAAAACCAAGTCTTCCCCTGCATTAACACTTGCTCATGTTCATGTTAGGCTCCTTCACAGAGTCTTACTAGTATCAGAATATGTAATGCTTTAAATATATACAGCATCCAAATGTGAACTGGACAAGCACTAAAAAAAAATCTTCACACGGCTACAGCTTAAAAATCCAGAGTAAAGGTGTGTTGTCCTTCATCTTCTTTAACGGCAGTTTGGAGTGAGGCAGAAGACTTCCGTGTGACTTCGGCGCTTTGGAGCAATTACCTCTTCAGGAAACACAACTGTGGGATAAACGTGACTGTAAAGAGCTAATGTAGTGATTGAAAGACACATGCAAGGCTCATGCTTTCAGACTAAAGAGTGCTAAGTGTCTGGTGGGTTAGTGGAGGATGAGGAAAGGCATGCATTGAGCTCAGGACCCTCTACCTTTAGCTCTTTAAGACCCTGCATGTATCGGCCCTCTACATCCTGAATCTGGTCCTTTAGATCATAGATGTCCTGTTGAGATGGATGAATGAATCATGGGAAAGGTTTGGCATTCACTGAAGGTCAGAGCGGTGACCTCTGATTGTACATTTTTTACATACAGAAAGGGAAAGAGCTTCCCGAAGGCATTCGAACACAAAGAGGAGAGAGAGGAAAACATTAACACAGACACAAATAAAACCAAATGATGCTGTGAAATGATCAATTGGATTCTCTGAGATCAAATGCATTCAATAGGAAAGTATGAAGGTCTATGCTTAGCCAAAATATGTTCAAAGGCAGGTAGATTCCAAGGCAATCCCTATTACAGAGAGTTTGTGTTGAATCTGTAAACCAGCTGACTGCAAACATCAACTGCATCTATGCAGATAATCAACATAATTACCCTTAATTCGCTGATAGAAGCCTCCGCATCCATAATGACGCTTCCAGCATCTCCGCTGCCCCTTCTAGAAGTGCTTCCTCCCAGAGATGCCAAGGTAGCTGCGGAGAGCGCCGGGGTGGCACATCGAGAGGATGGCTGCAGGATACGAGAGCACCCATCAACAATGAATTAAAAGCTGATTCAACAACCTTAACACCTGTTGGTTAAATTTATTTGCAAAAATGAATTTTGGAGAAGATTTGCTTGCGGATGCAAATTGGTTTGATATTTTCTCATCAAAAGCAAAGATATTTTCAGTGTGACTCAAGTGTTCAAATATTTTTTGAGGCTGCTGTATATTACCAAGAGTTTTATTGATTGATATTTAGAGGAATTAATTTTGTATTAAGCAAACCAAAAAAAATGTGCACTACAGTTCAAAAGTACGTGGTTGGTAATTATTTAAACTTTTTAAAAGAAGTCTCTTATGCTCACTAATGCTGCATTTATTTGATCAAAAATATAGTAATAACAGTAACATTTCGAAATATTATTACAATTTACAATCAATGTTTTGTATATGAATATATTTTAAAATTACTCCAGTCTTCAGTGTCACATGATTCTTCAGAAATCATTCTAATATGCTGATTTGCTGCTCAAGAAACATTTATTATTAAGATAGATTAATTTTTTATAATTTATCATTAGTTTACTTCAAATGTATTATTAATACAGATTTATAATTTTATAATATTATGATTCTTTGATTAACTGAAAGTTCAAAAGAACAGCATTTATTTGAAAACAAAATATTTTGTAACATTATAAATGTAAAAATAATATAAAATGTAAATGTATCTTCACTGCCACTTTTGGTTAATTTAATGCATCTTTGCTAATTCAAAATGTATTAATTTCTTTCAATAAAAATATCTTAATGACTGAAAACTTTTGAACGGTAGTTTAATCAGCTCTGATCACAACAATAACATAAATCACTTAAAACCTGCTTTAGCTCTGGAAATACTGTAATGCTGACTGAAAAATACTGACTAACTTTACCCTAATGAGAAGAGTCAAATCAACTAGGGGTCTTAATTATGGGTCAAATGTCAGTCTACAATGGAAAATGGAAAATGGAAAATGATCTCTCTTCCTCTTACCCGACTGAAGGTGTCTGTAAACTGCTTGTCACATTTCTCATCGAGCTGAAAAAGAAGACGACACCATTACTCACATTGAAACTATTAGAAATATATACTTGGCGCAATACGAATGGCTATTAACAGGGTTTTGCATTAGTTAGTGGGATTCTACTTGCTGTAGTTCCAATAACAGTTTTAGGCTCATGTCACGGCACATAACAATTTAACCAGCAACATCCAGAGTCAGTGCTCTGGCCAGACGTTACCAAACATCTGCTTTAACACAAAATGTTGACAAGTTACAGATACACATGCAACAGTGGTAATGGTTAGATGTATTTGTACAAGGATGTTTTTCAGTGTTATGATCAAGGCAGTCCAGAGCTGATTCACTCATTTTTAGAATAATACATGTAAGTGAAAGTTGAACAAATTCAACTTCATTTGATACCTTCCTAAAAACAGTTGTTGAATAATCATAGTCGTCCAGTCAAAGTATCAAGCCATGCAAAGTAAAGAAACTTTAATAAATAACCCATCCCTTTAAATCACCATCCGGTGGTCTTTAGTGAATGTGTCACATCGGTTAAAACGTCATGCAAGTCTCGACTCACACTATCCAGGTCTGGGATGCTCAGATCATCAAGATCAGAGACAATGCTGCCCCTGCGATTAGAGCGGCTGAAATAATCAGCAGCCGTCTCAGAGATATCTGAGAAATCAGACATCTACACACACAGAGACAGACAAGAACATGAGAGAGACAAAGGAAAAAAAGAAGTAGCAATGGTGAACCTAAAGAACGAAGTTGTTTTTATGATACATTATTGTTTTAATGAAAACAATATGTGGTTGCGTTGTCTGAACAGTTTTTTCTATTCTGGCTCACCACACTATCCCTTCTCCCACGTCGACTTTGGGACACAGTGCTGACAGAATCGTCATCAGAGGATGACTAAAAGTTTAAAAAAGGGTGATTACAGGGAAGAAAAGAACATTGCACAGGAAATAAAACCAAAAACCATCTGTCATAACTGTTAAGCAGAACACGCAACCATTTCTTGGAAAAAGTCACTCTTTTAATAGCACTCCATTCGTATTAGTGACTAGTCATCAAACAATGTCATTGCGACCATGATGTTTAGGCAAATGCACCACCACAGGAGTAAGAGAGACACCAGCTGCATTCCTGTCCCACCTTCAGAGAACAAACTAACAAGACACCACTGATGCATCCAAATCTTCAGAAGATGCACTGCATGCAATGAAGAACTTGGTACATTTCTGGACATACTACATCCAGCATGATGGCTTTAAACTTTTGACAGGAACGTTCTTTGCACAAAGATAATTCAATCATGTGTCGTTAAACAATTTAACCATACTTACAAGCACTTACACTTGAAAACAGCCATTTGTCTTATATTACCCTCTCTAACATTTTAAATATAACAGCTTCTCAGCTCATGTGGCCTCACAGAATAGAGGCAATTTGTGATCATGAGTGGTTGGTTGCCAGAGTGTTAGCATGTTGCTATGCAGTTGCTAAGGTGACCTGGGTGGCTGCTTGGTGGCCAAAGTCAAAAAAGTCCACCTGGAAGTCTGTCATTCGTTCAAAAGTTTAGGGTCTGTAAGATTTTTTAAATTAAATTTTTTTAAGAAATTACTACTTTTTTTTTTTAGCAAGAATGCATTAAATTGATCAAAAGTGATAGTAAAATATTCATAATGTTACAAAATATTTATATTTCAAATAAATGCTGTTCTTTTAAACTTTCTATTCATCAAAGAATCCTGAAAAGATGCATTATGGTTTCAACAAAAATATTAGGCAGCACAACTGTTTCCAACATTATCAATGTTGGAAACAGTTGTGCTGCCTAATATTTTTGTAAATGGTAAATATATTTCTTGAGCAGCGAATCATAATATTAGAATGATTTCTGAAGGATCATGTGACACTGAAGACGGGAGTAATGATGCTGAAAATTCAACTTTACCATAACAGGAATAAATTACTTTTTAAAATAGAAAACGGTTATTTTAAGTAGTAACAATATTTCACGATTACTGTTTTTACTGTATTTTTGACCAAATAAATGCTGCCTTGGTGAGCATAAGATACTTCTTTCAAAAACAAAAAAAATCTTACCAGCCACAGACTTTTGAACAGTAGTGTATAGCTCAGTCCCTGCTTCAGTGTAGGTCTGTGAAGGGTTTTTTCATAAACCTTAAGTTCAATTACTTAGAAAATGAATGCCACGCCTTTCCTTAACATGCCAGGTATCATTCATGTTTGTTGCACATCAAAATGCAGGATGAGTTACACACTGAAGTTCAATACCTGGAGTTAGAATAGAGGGAAAATGTACTTTCAAAATGTCTATAATATTAGTTAAACACACACTGGCCTTTCAGAATCAACATGAGCAGCTGCTGTGCGACATGCGGTAGCTCTAGACCAGGGGTAGGAAACTTCGGTCCTGGAGTGCCACTGTCCTGCAGAGTTTAGCTTCAACCCTGAAAAAAAACACCTGCCTGTAGCCTTAGGCCTTGTCCACACTAATAGGTTTTCCTTTGAAAATGCATCTTTTTCTCTCCGTTTTGGCCGTCCGTCCACACTGATGGCCTTTTTCTTATCGAAAATTGGTCTTTTAGAAAACGCACTCCAAAGTGGATACATTTAAAAACAGCGTTTTAGCGTTGTAGTGTGGACTGTGAAAACAGGGTATTTATAAAAACAATGACGCATGTTTAGTCATGTGACATATTGTATCGATATAGATATTCATGTTCACCAGTATTGTGCCTATTATGTGCTGTTCACTTTCACATAGTTAGTTTGTATGTTACTTCGCACACTCTTCATATCACAGTACTGCAAAGATGACAGAAAATTTTAGATCAAACATATTGGTGACTGAGTGCGACTTGAACGAATCAGTGAATGGTGAGAAATTATTATGTCTTGTTCTGTCTGTATCAGCTGTGAGCTTTTATGAGAGTTTATTAAAGGTGCATTTTGCGTTTTACGATGTTTCAGTGTGGATGACGAGCTTTTGGAAAACGCTAGTGTGGACGGAGAGCTTTTTGAAATGAAAATGCAATTTTTTTCAAATGTCTCCGGATTAATGCAGACGTAGGCTGTGTCCGAAACCTGGAAAATGCTGCCTTCGGAGGACACATTTCAAGGCAGGAAGGCACCAAGGCACGTCCGAATCTAATGTTAGCTTAACTTCCTGTCTCCTGAGATACCTTCCTCTGATCGATTTTTGAAGGCAGCATATTTGTATCCTTCGCTGCCTTTGATATCCCACAATCCTGTGCTTTCCATTCTGTGACAGTTGAGCTGGAAAAAAAAGATTCCTTCCGAAAGTTGCGTTTGCTGGTCAGTTTGTGTGTAAATGTACGTTTTTTACCTACATTTTCCACTTCTGATGTAGTAATTAAACATTTGTTTAGTTCTCACCAAAGCTCTCTCTATTTTGCTGTACATCATTAAACGATTACACTGCCTTAGAAGTCTGTCCGAAATTAGTTTTGTGAGGTGCCTTCATGCACAAACACTGCCTTACAAGCCACTGTCTGATAAGGCAGCGAATCAGCTGCCTAGGTTTTCGGACGCAGCCGTAGCCTTAGTGATCCTGAAGACATTGATTAGCTTGTTCAGGTGTGTTTGATTAGGGTTGGAGCTAAACTCTGCAGGATTGATGTTGCCTATCCCTGCTCTAGACACACGTGACGCTCACCACAGGGCTGCTGCGGGTAGAGCTGGCAGCAGAAGAATACCAGCTGCATTCAGAGGGCTGCAGGGAAAAACACTGACCACTGAGCTAACCCTGCTCCCGGGATATGGCATGATTATTGCTTCAAAATATATACAATGACATCACTTACAGCTCTGGAACTATATGAACCATACAGACCATCGTCACATATGGAGGCCTGTGAAGACAGATCTCAATTTTCAAATGAACAGATGTCAAAGAGGTTTATAAAACATCACAGTTGCTTGCATGTGATCGGATCATCCGATCACATGGCAGACGTGCTGAAAATCAGACTGACCACACTACAGCTACGCGTCAGACCTGCAGAACTGCTGCTGGACGGAGCCTGTGAAGGTCAAACAATCAACAGCTGTCAGATATCTCTACTAAACCACTGACTCAAACATATGATGCCAGGCTAGCTTTTAAAACTGAAGGAACAACCAATACTGGAATAAAGCCATTGACTAGGCAAGAGGAACGAACTACATAGCCTACATTATTTCACATCGTAATTAGAATGTAGGAATTTTCCAGGAGGACTTAAAAGATGTTTCCAACAAAAGTTTTGCAATGTAAGAGAACATGCAGAGAGCAAGCAGACAAACCCGTGGTGTATAGGTAGAGACAGTAGAGGGAGGAGGTTTGGAGTTCTTTAAGCTGGTGTAGTTTCTTTGGTCATGATACAATCCCGTCTAAAGAAATGATGTAAAGCAATGGAGAATGAAAACAGATATCTGACATGGTAGTCATTTGTCTGAAATATCATGCTCGTAACCAGGAAGAACATGTTCAAGATGATGCATGAAAATGAACCAGCACTTGGGTGATGATCAGAACTAACCAGAAGGTCCTTTTTGGAGCTACTGCCAACATGTTTTTTGTGAAGATCATTATATACAGAGCTCTGGAAGAAAAGAGCACAAACGTGTAAAATTCTTCACATTAACAGGCTTCCTTTTGGAAGCAACAGAATCTAGAAGGGATGTACTATTTTGGGGAAAATCCTAATTCCGATTTTTCTGATAAAAATTATGATTGTGATTTAAACATGTGATTTACATTTAGGTTTGCTGTGCTTGTCTGTAAGGCTGTGCAATTTGGCAGAAATTGCTTTAAAATAATATTTTTTATCATGATTAATAAATAAATTAAACAATAAGAAATATTACTATTGAAATATTTCACTGTAAAATAAAAAGATCAGCTCTTTAGAAAAATAATTCAATTGATTCTACAGTACAACTGTAAATGCACAAAAGATTCTATGTTTTCACTATTTCATGTTTAAAACTTTCTATTGCAAGCACTTATTGTGCCTCTTAAAGATTGTTAAAACACATTTGTAAATTGCTTTGGATTAAAGGCAGCACCTGCTAAGTGAATAAATGAAAATGTAATGTAATATTTATGGCTCTAAATGTTCTTTATTTACACGTCAATCTATAGAGCTTTTATTTTGGCAGAAAATCGCAGCGAGCTCTTCAAACTTCTCTTTTGTTGACAACAGTTGGCTTATAAGCGATTCTCATTACAAGTTTGGGAAGTGGTTGGCACGTTGTGTTCCCAAAATGCACGTTACTCTGACAGATCAAATATATGCAGACAAATATATGCAGCGCATATTTATTTAATTAAATCACAGCCTTTGCAATTTGATAATTGCACTAACCCGAATCACGGTTTTAGTTTTATTTCGATTAATCATGCAACACTAGAATATATAAAAATCACAGATATACAGTTATGCTCTCACAGGAGAATGCTGGAAAGAATGAAGATCTGGCCCTTGTATTAGTCAAACAGGAGAACTAACACTTAAATGCAGAACTACTGACACTCAATGGAGAATAGCAATAAACTGGTATAGGTACATACAGTGGAAAGGGAGCTCTTCAAAGTGGAACTACTGGAGACACCAGACTGCAGAGAAAACAGCCGTCAAGACAATCACAATCTGTGCTGAATATATTATATAACATGAATTGATCCATACCACAGACATGCCATGATGTGCACTAATAAGTGAGAGTTATGTGTTAGTGCCACAACAAAATGAGTCAGTGCTGGTATACTTCATTTATAGAAAACCACTCAACTGTGCTAGTCATCAACAGCACAAAATCTGCCCGTAATGTCCACGCATATCAATGTTGACGTAACCTGCATGCAAATCAAATGTGGCTCTCAGAACATTATGCTTTAGCTGCCTTTTCAATTTGAAAATTAGCTTATTTCTAGGTTTTCCGTGACCATGGGAACCCTGCATATCTTTATTAATAATAAGCTTTAGAATTAAGGCTGCCCCCTAATAGCTGACTAAACGTTAGTCAACAAAAAGAGGCTTGGTCGACTAAATTTTAATTTGTTGGTTAGTCAGAAGGAAAAAGAACTGCACAGGAATTGGTAAAGGCACGCAGTGACAGATTCCTAACACGGCTGGTCCATGCAGTAATATATGTCGGGCAGAAAATCCAAAGTGTAGGAACATTTTGAGAGGGTAAAGAATGACCACAAAAAGCTGATGTGCAACCTCAAAAATTATGTATTTAAAGCATGTAGTCTAACTTAGCCACTTTACATGACCGCTCGTTCTAACGTTAACGTGAACTTAGATAAATGTGCTTTAGGCGGAGTTCATGCGGAGTGTGGAAGCTAAATTAGCCACGTCCATGCCATCAGAGCACAGCTTCTCAAAGGTTATTTTCATAGTGAGCAAGACACTGAGCTCACTTCTCCCCGACAATGTGCACAAACTCGTGTTCCGTTCTCATAAGATCGGAGTGACGGGGAGTCAGGTATAGCCTAATTGTGTCCATATTTATTTGTTTTTAAATAATGAACATTTATTTTGTTTGTGTTTTGACCTCAGATTTTTCATTCAATGATAAGGCTACTTGTCCACCGGCCTATTTATGCTTGCACTGATATTTAAAATAAAATATGATTTTTATAATTTATATTGACGACCAACATTTAATATTTTTTTAAGGTTTATATTATAGGTTATTTATTTTGTTTGCGTTCTAGTTTTATGCGTGTGCTGGAGTGCTTAACTTATATTTTAAATGCTCATTATTATGGTTCAGTATTTCACCCCAACTAATGGCTTAAATGAACAACTAACAGTCGATTAGGAAATGTTTTTGTCGGGGGCAGCACTATTTAGAATTATATAATTTCAATCAAATAAAAGCTGAATTAGGTGTTACAAAGACACACTTTTTGCGAAAGAGTGCACACCATGTTAGTATATACATTAGTCTAATTTAGGGAGTCATGACAGTCACAAAAGAGAAAACCATGTTGCCAAAACACACACACTGCAAAGCCTGGAAAAAAACACAGTGACGTACCACCAAGTCTCTTCTCTTGGAAGAACTAACCCGACTGGAGTGATGAGAACTGCTCAAGTCTCGTAAAGATGACGAATTTGACTTTGAAAGAGAAATCCAATATGCAACCATTAATTTGCAATTTCCATGACACGATAAAGCATTGTAACACATGTTGCCTCTAAATGAGCTTTTAAAACTACTCTCTGAATACTGGGGAAGATTTCTATTTGTACAGGTACCAATATTTCAAATGAAACCATTATTAGTGTTCAAATGTCTCCAATATGACCCATTTCACACAGGCTTGAGGGTAAATAATCTGAATAGTCCTGAAAATTAGCAATGTATCTTTGTAAGATGCATATAAAGTCTAGAATCACACACCCTATAACTTCCAACACTCCGAACCGACGCGGTGTCATCATTTAATCCCTGTCGATGAGAGATTAGGAAAACAAAGGAATAAGACAGAAAACAGAGAAAAAGAGAAAGAGCAGGAGACAGACATCAGGAGAGCAGGAGATACAGACCCGTCGGCTTTGGCTACTGGAATGACGACCATGACGGGCCTTTTCTGCATCAGCCTGAGATGACGACATTGAAGGAGACAGAATTCAAACAAAAGAACGCTGCAGGTTTTAGGCTGTGTTAGTGTTATTCTTCACTGGCAGTCCTAAACAAACTCTAAACACACTTAACATGCTGATATTCTGCAAGGATAAGGCCTGTTCAAATTTCAGGGCAAGCATACAAGCTTACTAGCAGCAATATGACAATAGGGGCTGGGCAATAGGGTTGGGTATCGTTTGAATTTTAACGATTCCGATTATCGATTCCGATTCTTATCGATTTCCTAATTTAGATTCCAATAGGGTAAAAAAACCAACAAAAAAAAAACAACCTTAGATATCATTCACATTTATTATTAGGCTACTATTGCAAAACATTTCATTGTAGCAGCTGAATAAAATGAACAAAATCAACAGGCTAGTAACTTTTTCCACAATGTTATTTACTGAATGAACATTAACATTTATTTATTTTGATTATTAATTTAAAAAAAAAACACAATAATTTTAGTTAAAAATAATTTTCATTGATATGCACCAATATAAAAATCATTAAAGATTAAACAATTTAATATATGAAAAATACAGTGCAGGGTTTTGAAAACATTCATTAAAAATCTAAATAAAATAAAAACATTTATCAAAATCCTTGCTCACAAGTTACAGATACACAGGAATATATCATCCAGACTATAAAGTAAATGCAGCCTATAGGCAATAATTGTTATGCAGACAAATTTGAACTCTGAGATCTGTTTTAACTGTAACACACACACACACACACACACACACACACACACACACACACACACACACACACACACACACACACACACACACACACACACACACACACACACACACACACACACACACACACACACACAAACACACAAACACACAAACACACAAACACACAAACACACACACTAAAGCAAACAGATCACGGGCAAAAAAAAAAAAAAAAGACTCCTGTAAAAGTGAATCCAATGCTATCCTACCAACTACTACAACAACAGGACCACAAGGGTTCTTTTATAAATCAAAAGAGTGTAAGTACTATTAACAAAACATGCTTGTAAGCCAAATTCAAACAACTGAGTGTATGAGAACACAGAGAGCACACTCCCATCTGAAAGCGCTTTATTAGTTAAAAGGCAAAGGTACATGCATGTCCAAACTGGCCTAATCTTTCTCATACCATCCATTGGTGGATTTGCCCCCATTTCCTGCTAGAGGAGGAGTGCTGATGGTAAGACAGCTGTGAGAGAGAGACAGCCACAAGACAAACACAAAGACTTCTATTGCACTTCAATGTGACAGTGGATTGTTTGGTACTTGTGAATTTCTGACAGTGAAAAATATTTCACAAAGACACTGATGAATAAACCCATTAAGAAGCAATTACACATACTGAAAGCATGTACTTTGTAAACATATTCTTCCAACCAGATCTGTGAGTGCAGGACCTCATAAGTACAGAAAACACTGACAGATACAGCTGACATCGATAACCGAATCATTCACATGTGTCTGCAACCCTTTAAAACACACTGTATTGTCAAAGGCCTGTTTCCACTTATAAGCTTAGTTAGTCAGCTAGCTAAATCTGGGTTTTGAATCTGAAACTATTTGTAAACAGTGTCATACTTGGTCTTCAGAACAAAAATGGCAAGCAAATACAAAACAGACAAGCAAATTACTCAAAAATCTACTCATAAGATCTCTAAAAACAATCTTTCAGCGCTGGCTTCATTGCATCAAAAGAGAGGTGATAGTCTGTAGAAGACCAGGCGTATTCTGAATCAAATACAGAGACTTTGTTCCAAAACCTAGTGAGTAGGGTTGGGTACCGAACTCTGTACTTTTAAGGGCACTGACCGAATTACGTTGTTACTACCAGGTACCGATTCACATTAAATGAATCGGTACCAAAGTTCGGTACCTGAGAACGCATTTGGTGATATAGACTAGTCTGTGAATATTAAACCGCAAAAAGACTATTTAAATATGAATCCTGCGTGTCTCTGTGCGAATGAATGCCGTAGAAGTGTGGTTTACCACACACACTCACACTATCGCGCTAACTACCAATATGACGGTGGCGTGTTTCCATCTCTGCCGTCTCATATGAGGACATGAACGCACAAACGTCATCTCCAGAGCCACTGAGAGTCACTTTATGAACATTTTACCGTTTCATTTGAGAAAAACTACCGTCATATCATAAACACACAGAAACTCAAAGGTCTTCACGGCAACCCGTCAAAATAAAAGTCTGGTTTATCTTAAAAAAAAACATGACAAAAAAAGTTTAATTCAATTAAAAGATAAATTAAATTAATGTCATATGTCTTCATTTAATTACCAAAAAATACACAACACATAATTTGTGGGAAATCTTTTCATAGAAATTAAATTAAAAAGAAAAAAATAATTTGGTTGTTTCAATTTAAATTAATTAAATTTAAGTAGCTAGTAGCCTCCTATTTACTAGTAAATATTACAGTATACAAACATCACAGACAATGGCAGACAGAGACCAGGGCAGCTCTGGCATAATGTCAATAACACTTCTATAAATGACTATAAATGACGGTTGGTTAGTTATTTTATGGTGAGATGGTTATTTAAAGTTATTGATGTAAACATCCCTAAAGTACCGAAAAAAGGTACCGTTGGGTGAACGGTACCCAACCCTACGAGTGAGCTGCCTTGCTGTTTACTGCCTACATAGCAGCATCCTAACTGAAATGGAACTTCATAAGTGATCGATTTCGAACAGAGCTAAATAGTCAGCAACCCCACCCATCATACTAATAGTGCTCATCGTGCAAGAGACTCGGCTCAATATTTCAATAGAGTTTTTGCATGATCATTTTTCTAAGGTAATGGCCCGTCGCAATGCATTATGGGTTTTCCTTCTCCATGAAAGATATATGTGATGCTGCATCAATTTGCTGCTCATCGAAAGTGTGCTTATGATGCCTTACAATGCTGCCTATACACGCAGTTCACGAGGTTTTGGAACAGAGGATCAATGAAGGACAGATCTGCAGGTCAACAGACCTAAATGAAATAAGTATAGTAAACACATAGGCATGGTTCTGGATTTGGGCAAAGGCACAGGAAAAGAGTTATGACGCCCTTTAGGACCTGTGCATTATGTCGTTCTTTAGGCAGTAAGTTCAAGTGCCTTTTGTCAGCTTGTTTTCTTTGTAAATCTCACCTCTTTCTGCTGTCGCTCCAGTTCTCTCATTCGGATGTCCCGGGCCTCTGCACGAGCAGCTCTCTTTGCAGCAAGTCTAGCCTCCGCCTGCACAACAGAAAACAGAATTCATCTGAATAGCTGTAACACTAAACAGTCTGAACAGGAAGCACTCTGTCTGGACACTTAATGGTACGCAAGACCTGCAATTTTGGAAAAGAGTCATCACTCTGCATCAGTCCTGGATGAATCGGTCATATTATTCTCTGCCTTACAGAATATATATATATATATATATATATATATATACACACATACACACACACAATTTGATTTCTATTCACAAGCTTTCGATTAGATTCAATCCCGATATCGATTCAATTCGATTCGATATTGATTATTTTGGATATATATCAGGTTCAGTAGCTACATAGTGTTGTAGTACTCAAGACTGGTCTTGGTCTTGAGACCGGTCTAAATACCCTTTTTTGAAGATCTTGGTCTTGTTTCAGTCTCGACCACATTTGTACTCGGTCTTGTCTAGGTCTCAGACTTAGAGGACTCTGGATTTTGTTTCAAGACCAGTCTAGACCACAACTGCTGGGATATTAATAAATTGCCAGTGCATTGTCTGATTTATTTATTAACATCATTAATGTAATTGGGTTATTTCATTTGATTGGTAACAGCTCTATATAGTGTCTTATTCTAATTATATTTATTGATTAAAAATAAGTCATTTATTAGGCGGTAATGTGGATCTTTATGAATTTACTGAGTACTGGTCTCGACTTGCCTTGGTCTTGTCTTGGTCTCAACACACATTGGTCTTGGTCTCGACTACAACACTATCTCAACTGTAAACTCTACAGGGAGTCATGTTGGTACTATATTACTATAATATTGATGGTTAAAAATAACTGCTTTGTATACAAATTACACTCAAGGATGTTTTTTTTTTAAAATAATAAAGTTATAATACTAACTTTACAGTTACCTAATCATAATTCTACTCCAAGCTGTTTTTTCTGAGATATAAACAATTAAAAAACTTTACTGATTTATTCAAACATGCATTAAATATTGAACAACATTAAAAATTAGGATGAATATGTAATGTGGTGCATGTATTTATCAAAA
Source organism: Gobio gobio (assembly GCF_949357685.1). Lineage (NCBI taxonomy): Eukaryota > Metazoa > Chordata > Actinopteri > Cypriniformes > Gobionidae > Gobio > Gobio gobio. The sequence goes on from NC_137111.1 coordinate 41,139,762, forward strand.
TGCTCCTCTAGTTCTCTAGAGTTAATTTTTCTAGCTCACTAACGAGTTAATGGACACTCGATACGGTTTTTCTGAGGTTGTGTGAAATTGAAACAAGCTGTTTTATTGACATCTTTCCGTGGTTGAAACACTGATTGAGCGATTGCATGTGAAGTGATACGAATTTCAGTAAGTTGTACTGTATCTTTTAACACACCTTCAGATGTTCATTCATGTTTACTTCGCGCTGTAACTGGTATTAAAGCGGAGATGATCAGTTCACGTGTGCTCCGCGCTGCCGCTTCTCTTGAACTGGGGCGCTAATCTGATTTGTCATGCCACATTAAACAGCTCCAAAACTGTATTTTTTTATTTCGTAATAAAATGGACGTAATTTGAAATCTTTGTTTCATATCAGAAATAACAAGGCATAAAGATTATTGCGATTTATTGGGTGAGAAGCGCGCTACAATGTCCCATTCATTCATCAACTGAAAACAGGATGACTAATCGATTCTTGGGATTAAAGAATCTATATCGGTTCGTAAAAATGAGAATCGATTAAAATCGAGAAATTGATCTTTTTTACCCAGAACATCTTCACTGCAGCCTCAACTGTTTAAGGCTAATGGTTAAAAAGTCAGCAATCATATCAAGAACAATCATCAGAGCTGTGGATAGAGCACATGCTGATGATATATATAAGAGCAGCTGGCTCACGGGACCTATATTCAAACCAGAGTCACGTCTTGATCCCATTGGCTATCTTTCTCCCACAACTTTCCTGTCTCTCAATAGTCCTATAAATAAATGCCCCAAAACAGCCATAAGAAAAATAAAAAAAGAGGGGGAAGTGTCATATTTTCCATGCTAAAACAGTTGGGGAAGCAACTGCTTCATAATACATAGATATATATTATACTTCACAGGACTGTATAGGAAAACATTTAACAGCTTGAAAGAAGGCATCTATGAGTCCTGACACAAATCACTCAAATGAGTGTCCTGGGAAACCACACCTCTGTGAGAGCACTAGGTTCTGCAAAAAAGTAGCCCACTCTTTTCAGCTTTTCTTAACTGTTCGTGTTTGCTGACATGTCTTAGGAGGGTGAGGTTTGGTAAGTGAGGGGGTGTGGTTATAATGCACATCTACCAGAAGTTCGGCTGAACTCAGTTACACCATCTTTAACTAGGTGAAAAAACAACAAACATGATTCAGCAGCAGTGTCTAATTTAAGATCAACACATACACAGTGCACCAGACTCACACTCCAGGTAATCACAAGCTGGATGATTTCTGACGATCACATTCCTCATGTGACAGTGACACATGCGACATGACCTGCTTACATTTCCTAATACCCTACACAATAATTAATTACATCACATTCCAATGCAATTAAGCCTTGACGGAAAGGACAGTGACTTTGCAAAGTAGTATGCAGCCTGACAGCAAACATTTAAACAAGGCTTACGGGAAATCTTTAAACATATGGTGAGGTTATAGAGGGTTGGCTCGGTGTGTGTGTGTGTGTGTGATTCTTCTGCACAGCACCTGTTGAGCTGTCTGACAGTTTGACCAGCTCACCACAGCAGCTCAGCTGAGCCCAGTGTCTCCAGCTCTATCTATAGACCAGCAGAGCCTCCGTCATGAGACTGCAACAGGAAATCTGAGCGAGGGGAGACACTTACTTCACAACCTCCAACATAGCCCTTCATTTATTAGAGACAGTCTTACTGTATTCTGCAGAACAAGTGAGCTCTATAGTGGGATTGTCCAATGAGATGCCACAGACACACTACACAATAAGCTTATCGAAGTCGGATATGGAAATGTTTGCAACTGTTATCGACAGTCACAAACTAGTGCAAATATAGACACTTTGCATTTTATTGTTATTAAAGTGCAGGTCTTGACGTTTAACATGCATCTAAATTTTTAGGAGTCTACAGGCCACGCCAGAGTTTTTTGCATCACTTGAACGTGATAAACTATTACTTTAAAGGATTAGTTCGCTTCAAAATGAAAATTTCCTGATAATTTACTCACCCACTTGCCATTCAAGCTGTTCATTTCTTTCTTTGAGGAAAACATTTCAGGATTTTTCTCCACATAATGGACATAATGGACAACAAAATGTTGAAGTCCAAATCAATGCAGTTTCAAAGGGCTTCAGAGGCTCTGCGTGATCCCAGACGAGGAATAGGGTCTTATCTAGCGAAACCATAGGTCACTTTCTAATTTTTAAAAAACATTTATATAACCTAAATTGCTCATCTTGTGCTGCTCTGCGGTGCAGATTACGTAATCATGTCGGAAAGGTCACGCTAGACATAGGCAGAAGTACCGCCCCGTGTTTACAAAACCCTCGTACGAAGACTAATACAAACATTCTTTAGCAAAAAAAGTCTATACAACGATGTCGGATGATTGATTACACAATCCGTGGCACGTCGCAGAGCAGCGCAAGATGAGCAATTTAGGTTAAAAAGTATATATATTTTTATTTTTTTCTTGAAAATTACCGATAGTTTCGCTGGATAAGACCCTTTTCCTCAGCTGGCCTCTGAAGCCCTTTGAAACAGCATTGATTTGTACCATCAACATTTTGGTTGCCATTAGGGATGGACCGATACCACTTTTTTTCAGTACAAGTACTTACATTTGGGTACTTTCCGATACAGAGTACTGATACGAGTACTTAATAATACCATTAAAGTTCTTCTAACAATGTTTTATTTTCATCAGATGTTTTTCACTTTCTGACTGTAACCAAGTAAATACACAAATTGATGCTGTTGCTGACATTTTACATTCAACTGGGTGTTTTCCTAAACAAACATGGCACTGCTGCCCATTTCACATAAATGTAACCTGTAACATTCAGTGGATTCCAGTACCACACAACAAAGTAGCAGAACAACTAAATTAAATTATGTTATCATAGCCATACAGTCCTTTTCGGAAAAGTGAGAGGCAGGTTCTTTTTGATGGAAAGAAGCTTCTCTGCATTATCAGCTATGAGCCTGTTTCTCTTTTCATCTACAATGTGTGACACTGAGCTAGGGATGTGCGAGACTAGTCGATTAAACGTTAGCGCTGCTGCTAGACGACTTGGAAAAACATTTTTTTGGCACATTTAAGGTTTTGCTTATATATATATATATATATATTTTTTTTTACAAAGGCTATGTTTAAATTACTGTCGTGTTAATGTTATATCTTTAAAGGTCCCATGGCATGAAATTTTCATTTTATGAGGTATTTCAACATTAATATGAGTTCCCCTAGCCTGAATATTGTCCCCAAGTGGATAGAAATGTTGATCGGTGTAAAACCGAGTTCTGGCTGTCTTTCTCTGCCTTTGAGAAAATGACAGGCCAGACTAGCCAATCCTGAAGTCTCCTGGTTTGACGTCCAAGCAGGAGCGGTTTCCTCCCTTTCCCCCGCCCAGAGAATCTGGCACGCCCATGCAAACGCTCCAGAGATCATTAATGTTACTTGTGAACGAGTGAACACTGGCAGTTTCTCAGTGTTTGGATGTAACTTACAAATGAAAACAGAAGTCTTTCTTCAGTTCCTTCTGATCTGTGATCATTGATTTCTTATGTGTAGCTTATTATTTATTATTTGTGGACACGCAGCGGCTTCTCTCTCTCCCGACAGAACAGTGTTTTCGTGTTTTCTATCTTGTGAGTCAGTGTTTTTGTACGTCCTTGTCGCGTCTATCTGTTCTAAAATGTGCATACAGTCTTTTCTGTTTAACATCAGCAGTCACATCTTTAGAGATAAACTTCACACACGCCGAAGCTCGGCCTCCAACATCCCCGACCCCCAGTACTGCATCTGGCCCACAGCGGAGGCACCAAACGCGGCGTGAGATTAAGCAGAAGGGGGGTAAGCGTGAGGGTATCCGGCTAGGCTAGCCAGCTTTCCCCACAATAAACTGGATTACATTCGATTACAGCTGTTGTGTCTTTGTTTGCGCTGTGTAACGTTACTCAATGCGCGTCAATGACGCTATTCATATGATTGGAACATATCTAGAAATAATGCTATACTCAACACTTACTAACTCGTTCATCTCGCTGTAATGGTACATTGCATGTGTTACAAAGTTGGTAGAATAATGATGAAGAGGACTCGGTGTGACTGGGACTCGTGTTTATTCAGAACTCTCAGATACAAACACAATAAACTCGCGCTGACAGACAGCGCTCTCATAACTCAGTAGTTACTATAAATAACTTTGTTAGCAATCGCTTCGTCTCCGTGATGTCCGGTTCGCGAACGAATCATTCTTTTGAATCGGTTCTTTTTAGTGAACCGAACCAGTTCACCAAATCGGACTGAATCGTTCTAAACGGTTCGCGTCTCGAGTCAGCGCTGATCCATAATTTACTAAAGTTACTAACTTTCTGACATGAGTGACAGCCCCTCCGACTAGAAATAAACTAATAACCTGAAGTATATGCTAGTAACTACAACAGTTCACCCTGAACTGAGACATGCTGAGAGAACTGATGAGAAGTGAACACAGGTCCATCCGTCTCTCTGGCAGACTCGTGCCTGCTCGTGCCTCGTTAAACCACGCCCCCTCCGCTCATTTAAAATGCAAAGATGTCAGCCAATCACAACAGTGGGCGTTTTTACTGAAGTCTCACAGCAGACACGCCTCTTGAAGCAGGGCATTCAGCCACAGGGCAAACAGCAGTATAGACAAAATGCCTTTTAATTCTAAATTATGACATTTTATGATGTAAAAATCTTACTAATAATATAAGTACACCTCAGAAAACACTATAAAATAATAGAAAAATGCTATGCCATGGGACCTTTAAATTAATATATTATTTTGAAAATTGTATATCTGCAGCAAAACAAAATAATACAATTTTACCTCAGGTTTTGCATGCTTTGGTTTTCTCTGGCGCTCGCGGAGGCTTCAGATAAATCTCCACTCGGGTGAAGAAGGATTTTGAAAGCTTACACAAAACTTTTCCATTTTCTTCCATGCCATGTCAAAATAGTATAACAATTAAGCTTGCTTAGGCTTGTTACACTACCGGGGTTAGGCTAGTCATTGCGCACATCCCTACTAAAGAGCCTTTCACTTTCAGCACTCACTACCGAGAGGTATCTGCCTCACGAGCGGTTAAAGGGTTAGTTCACCCAAAAATGAAAATTCTGTCATTAATTACTCACCCTCATGTCGTTCGACACCCGTAAGACCTCCGTTCATATTCGGAACACAAATGGAGATATTTTAGTTGAAAGCTGATGGCTGAGAAAGGCTTCAATCAGGCCTCCATTTGCATTCAGTACATTGACACTTCCAAGATCAATGAAAGGCACTTAAAACGTCGTTACAAAGTCTATCTCACCACAGTGGCTCTACAATAATCTTACGATGCGACGACAATAGTTTTTGTGCGCAAAAAAAAATCTAAATAACACCTTTATCCAACTTGTTCTCGACTTCCGTGTATGCCTCCACGACGCATGCGCGAGAATATGACGCAGATCCGGCGTTCGGACATATGACCCAGAAGCGATTTGTTTACGAGCAGAGGAAGACGCGCGTGTTTAAGCTGTTGGATTCTACATTCATCGTGCTTTAGGTCTCGGCGTAGTGCTCAAAATGGGGCTTAAGTGTGTATTTCATGGATTCCCGAACACCGGCGCTACGTCATATTCTCGCGCATGCGTCGTGGAGGCACACACGGAAGTCGAGAACAAGTTGGATAAAGGTGTTATTTTGATTTTTTTTTGCGCACAAAAACTATTGTCGTCGCATTGTATGATTATTGTAGAGCCACTGTGGTGAGATAGACTTTGTAACGACGTTTTAAGTGCCTTTCATGGATCTTGGAAGTGTCAATGTACTGAATGCCAATGGAGGCCTGTGTGAAGCCTTTCTCAGCCATCAGCTTTCAACTAAAATATCTTCATTTGTGTTCCGAATATGAACGGAGGTCTTACGGGTGTCCAACGACATGAGGGTGAGTAATTAATGACAGAACTTTCATTTTTGGGTGAACTAACCCTTTAAGCTTGGTTTATTCTCGCCGTGTCCGCACTAGTAGCGCTTGGGTACGTGCGGCAAAAATAAAGCCATACTATGGCAGTCGTGCGCTTTGAGAGCGTGAGACCCCGTAGGCACTTGGCGCCGCGGTGTGCGGGTGTGCACGGCGAATAATGTAACTTTCCGCGCGGCTCCGCATCCGAAGATGCGTTGCCATAAAGTGGTATCGGGTGCGGTTGTATCAGGGTAGTTTTACGAGTACGAGTACTTGACAACAGTATCGGACCGACACCCGAGTACTGGTATCGGTATCGGTGCATCCCTAGTTGCCATTAAGAAAAATCCTGGAATGTTTACCTCAAAAACTTAATTTCCTCTCCACTGAAGAAAGAAAGACACGAACATCTTGGATGAGATGGGGGTGAGTAAATTATCACGAAATTTTCATTTTAAAGTGAACTAATCCTTTAAAATAACGACAAGAATATTGGGTATAAAATTGTTATTTTGGGTCATCTTTGTGGACTGCAGGCAAATCAAAGCACAACCGCTGTAGCCCGATTCACGAACAAAAGATCTTTTAATGAATCATTCAGAACAACTCACAAGTTGCCAGTCTGACAAATCCTTAAGAGAATAAACTCACCGAATCCTTTAAGAACACTTACAGAATCAACATCTGACTCAAGTACTGAACTGTAAGTTATGATATTTTCAGTGATGTCTGAAATTGTGTGTACTTTTGTGAGGCAGTGTTTGTGCATTGTGCAATAATAACATTATTTAGCCTAATGCTGAGCTGATCCTTAAAGTCAAAATGAATCAGCCAGTCAAGTTAACATTATTTAATAAACGTATTTCCACTCTAATCAAAAAGTATATAACAAATACGATGAATGTAACCACTTAAAAGAAAAAAAATGCTTTGTTATAGCTTTTGCAGAAAGGGTGCGGCCATCTTGCTGTCATCACAACCTGTGATGTCGCAGGGATGGTTGTCTTGTCTGAGTTCAACGGATACAACAGTAGAGAGACAAGAAAGACAGTGGAGGACAGATAGTGAAAGATAAAGACAGAGACTGTGAAAGATGGAAACTGGAAAGCCACAGGGCATCAGAAGGCAGAAGGGAGATCACTAATGCATTGCTGCTGGATGTAAAAAATTGACAAGTAAAATTGCCGCTGAAATGGAGAACAGTAATGCTTCGCTTCCCGATTCCACATTCAGGCCCATTGCCTCAAGATTTCCATAGCTATACAACATATTTATACAAAATATGCTGCCAAAATGACTGTAAGAGATTAAAATTAACCACAACCATTATAAACACCTGTCTGTCATTCCACAACATACAGATATCAAAGCTGATGCAAAAATATTATTTTACAGTGACTCCAGGTTTACCAATCAGGACTCCATATGTTGGATAATCTCCAAACAATATCCCTAATCTTTTTTTGATCCTTTTGCATTCCGTGCAATCAAGTTTAACCAACTTTTCCTTCACTGCTGGAATCCTGACTTATTTTTGTTCGCCTATTTTTATAGGCGCCCAGAATTGGCTTGCAAATAGCACTTGAGCCCTCTATTTGTCGCCTACTTAGTGACAGATATTATGAGTTTATCTATTACTAGTAACGATTGCAGCAACTAATCCGAAAAATCACAGACCAGAATTGAAACTATAATAATTTTCATTAATCCAACAAAGCCAACCAATCCCGTGACATCGCAGGTTCTAGTACTGCAAAACAAAACATTGTTTTTTTTCTTTTAAATGGTTACATTTATTATGTTTGTTATATAATCTTGAATTAGAGTGGAAATCCATTTACTAAATAATGTTAACTTGACTGACTGCTTCATTTCCACTTTAAGTAACCAAACCACTTTAGTGCTCCCAAACAAAAATGTAAACATTTAGATACAAATACTACACTTTTTTTCTTGCATGTTAAATTATTTTTGTCATTGCATATGCATAAGGCAAGTATTGACTTTGAATATTAGGCTACACCTGGCATTATAGTATGTTGGCCTATTTAACCTCACATTAAACCTTAGACACCAGTGCATGCCAGTAAATAGCTAAAGAAATCTCACACCTTGCCCTAGATACTCCAAGATGAGGGGACAAGCTCATTCTGTTGCTTTGTGACTAATGGACCATGCAAATCACTGGCATTTCAAAGTGAAGAGACTGGCCAGAAACATAAGTGACCTCCACAGGGGGTTGCACGGCTCAAATTTACCCGAAGTAACCTGGACCATGCACAGGCAAATCAAACGGCATGCTTTCAGTTAACAGAGATTTCTGTTAACCATTAGGGAGTTTCCTCCGCAGAAGGCGCGAAATGGGTGGATCCAGAGGCAGGTTCAATGAAACAAGCAAAGGATTTGTGTGTGCTGTAGGTGGACCTTGTTTCATAATCTTTGGACTGCATGGGTGGAGTGACTCCTGAACTTTTAGATACAGTCGATCTAGCAGTGTATGCCCTAATGTAATGGATCAGCATGCATTCAGCTTCTCTCAACTGTAAAGACGCGTGACTGACTCAATGGGTTGAGAAGTACGTGAATTTCAGCAATGCACAGAACAAAATGCCAGATCTTTCTCACTGCAATGCATAAATATTTAGATATTTAACAAACATCCTGAATGTGGCTGCAGTTTCACTTCTGTATTACAATTCATACCCTGTAGCATTAGATTTCGGTTTCCTCTTTTAAAACCTCCTTATATGGTCCATATTCAGATATTGATGCATGAATCTGCTTTAACAGTGAGAGTGCCAAAAGGAAATGACTGCATTCCATTTCCTTCATGTTAAACACTGAACAAACCCTCTACTTGACCCCCCCAAAAAAGTACATATAATGTGTCAGCAACCCACCCTTGTTTTTCCTTTTCTTTACTAAACCATGGCGGAAAAAAATACTGTTATTTATATATCAAACCCTTATTTTAAAGTCAGCACAAACTGGAATTGCAATTATATTTTCTTCCCTATTGTGACGATCCGAGTAAAACGTCTTCTCGAATGAGAAAAAAAAAAAAGTAAGACAGGACTTGATTTTGTTTATCGGGAATTGATAGGAAGGATCATTTGCAAACTGCTGCGATCTCATGTGAGGTCAGCAGGTTGCTGGAGAGGAGGTTTTATTGCCCAGCCCTCATGCTGATGCACACATAATCAGAGAAGAGATGTCACTGTAATGGGGAGGAAGTTTATGCTAAGCGCACATGAGTATTAAAAATATCCTTATTTCTCATATATATATATAAATATTATTATGTGCACAGATTTATTTAGAATTATTTACAATGAGCTGCAATATTCCATAAAAAATATATAATTATAATACAATTCCAAAAAATAAGTAAAAATAAATGCTACAAATAAGAATATATTATCGCACTGTCTGTGCCAAAACCTTGTATCTTTTGTCATTGTTTTATAAAATTAAGGCTATTGGTCATCGTCTTCATCGTTACGTCTGTATGTGGGTCTTACAAATATTGAACTAATAAAAAGCATTTAAAAGAGGTTGTGACTAAACCATTGGCTCCTCAAACTGTCAGTCAAACCTCATAACTCCACCCGTGCCGCGCACAGTTTAGAGATCCGCTTGTTTGTTTGCAATGCAAGGGTAAATAAAGCACTGATGTTGGAGTAAGTACAGCGTTATCTTTACTCAAGCGGAGAATAGTCTTATGGCATTCTGGTATTTGCCGTCAAGTTGAAGCAAATATATGGTTTTAAATATCTTGTGCATAGCTTCATATTTTGATCATGTGATTTTAACAACAAGAAAACTGAGTGCCCATTAAGCTACAATTAACGTTATATCCTGTAATTTAAAAAAAAGGTAATGCGATGCACTTACTGCCTCAGATGCGGCTGTTCCAGTGACATGTCGTTCACATGCAAGTGTCTGACCATAGCTATATAAAAAATGAAGCGTGAAAGCCTAAATAGCAGCTCCAAACGAATTGTCTTGATTTCGACCACGGTTTTCATCAGGTTTCTGCCCGACAGCGACGGTAGGCCTATGGAAATCACCAACAACATCATACCATTGTGTACCTACCTGACTTAACCTCAAGTTCACATTAAATCCCAGTACTACTTTTAATATAATATCTAGTTTTTATATGCCATTTTTTTTTAACTTTTTTCAAAACTATGCCGTGGCAAAAAGTTGGGAAACACTGCTTTAGCTAAAACAATACAACAATAAATGCATATGTTACTGTTATATAATGAGCATTGCAAACAAACAATGACAAAGGATGCAAGACAAGACATCAAACTCTCTCACTTATGATTTTATATCTGCTTAGCATCAAGCTCATCCCATTGGGTCACATGAGGGCTCTGCAATTATAAATTTGGGTCATACAAGTTAATTTCAGCTTGAAGTGTCCCAGAACATAGCACTAATAGCAGTTTTATACTTGTGAGAGTGATGGGCTCACACATGTGTGCTGCTGAAAAATCTGAGACAAGTCCATACTGGCTGCTCCCTGTTCAAGCTGTGAGTCAAACTTCATCAGCTGCAGCTCCAACTGGCAGAACCTGAACCTCCACATATCAACACATCACAACAGAGCAATGAGGGACTGACCAACAATATAATGCATATCCAAACCATTCAGACTTAAGTATAGAGTGTACACAGCAGACGTTAACCTTAACCCTATAAAGCTTTCTGTATCATATTGGATACATGAATTTCTAAGGCCTCTAATTTACCAACATGCTGAGAAAACTTTTGTACACAGATCTACTACATGCCTTCTGCCCTCTGAATGACAATTCATACTTTTTTAGCAAGGCCTTTTAGCATAATTATAATACTAACTTTATATATTGTTAGTCATGTGTCAAGATGAACATTTAATGGACTTAAGCAACTTAGGTTACTTGCTTATTCATACATAATTTTTTAGAAATATAAAGCACTATATAAATAAAAGTGACGGCTTGGAAAATCATGTTCAAATGTAAGTATCAAATATAATAAAATAGGCTTTTGAGAAACATCTAATTGTTCATATCTCATCTATTACTGACTGTACTGCATGGCATTAAGTTTTGCCCCCTTACACACTTTTTGGCCATATAAATAATAAAATCTGCACCAAAGATTTTATTTCTCCATAATACTATATCATATACTCCCCTTACTATATCATATGGCCCATGATATATAGTATCAAATATAATACAAAACATAAAACGTTTTAAAAACTGTTAATAAATAACCTGTTACATTAAAACATTATTTTTCTGACTATGTTTTCATATGCCAGGGTGTATAGGGTTAATATCGTTATCTTGGACAGTCACTTACATTCAGTTACGCTTCCCATTTGAGATGTCATAACACGCCCTCTCTCTAAAACGCCACCCTTCGAAGACATGCCAGCAGATCTAACGTCAGCAAACCCGAACAGGCACAATGATTGACAGCTGGACAGCGTTTCTGCTTACAAGGTGTTGGTCACTACCCTATGTACTTTTTGACTGTTTACAGAGCCTAGAGCTGTCAGAGGAAGGTACACATATTCCTGTCATGTCAGGACATTTTGTGTGTGGTATTTCAAAAAAGCAAATCGCTTACAGCACCTTTAGTACTCTTCAATACCTTTAACGGGGCATTCTACTTAAAGGGATAGTTCACCCAATGAAAATGTTGTCATCCACCCTCAAACCTGTATGAATTTCTTTGTTCTGTTGAACACAAAAGAAGATATTTTGAAGAATGTTGGTAGCCAGACATTTGACGGTAGCCCTTTTTTTCTACTATGGAAGTCAATGGCTACCGTCAACCGTCTGGCTACCAACATTCTTCAAAATATCTTCTTTTGTGTTCAACAGAACAAAGAAAGTTTTAAAGAACTTGAGGGTGAGTAAGTGATGACAGAATTTTCATTTTTTGGTGAACTATCCCTTTAAGCATGTATACAATGACAGAAAAGCACTGGGAAGGATTAGTTCACCCATTACTCCTGTTGATCCAAATCTGTGTGATTTTTTCACAGGGAAAAACATAAGGAGAGAGTCTGTAGAATGGCAGTCAAACGCCAAAAAGGTTTGACATCATTGACAGCAAAAGCCATTGGTTCTCTTGTGTCATGTGGAATTACAAATGAGATTTGAAAGCTACAGTGGATTGTATAATTTTAAAGTCCCCATAAAATGGACAAATCTTTTTTTTTTTTAAATGGAATATTGCTGAATTTATTAAATAAATTATTCATCTGTGCACATCATTTTTTAATTCACGAGCCCTCATCATTTTTTACTTAAAATAACAAACTACATGTTTTATCCTTCATCTCCTTCTCTGATGACATGTTTTTCGACACAAGGTCAATAGCAAACAACGATCCAATAAATTCCCGATGGACATAATAAAGTCCCACCCTACAATTTTTTTCTCGTTCCAGAAGCTGTTTCGCACAGATTTATGTCAGAATAGGGAAGAAAAGACTATCACAACTTCCGTTTAATGCCGACTTTAAGCAAATAACGCCTGAATTTCACTATTTATCTTTTTATTTGCTTAATCAAAAAACACCATATGCTTTTGTTTTAAATACGTACTAGTCAGTCATATGAGATTGCAACAACATCAGGGTGAGAAAACAACAAGAGTTTCATTTCTGGGTGAACGCTTCCTTTATTGCGGTCACAGGAAACCACCAGCCACAAGATGACGACAGTGAGAAAAACAGGGGTCACAGGTGAACATCTCTTACCTCTCTGGCGATGCTGCTCAGAGCCTCATCCTCCGCTGAGAAACGGTCTTTAATCGGGGCCCGTTTCCGTCCTGATCCTGGTGTCCCCATGTCAGCAGCAACTCCAGAGCTGAATAAAGATCAACTGGCTTCCTGTAATATTCTGCAGATGAAGACAATGATTGGCAGCTGTCATCATTTCAGATAGTCCATGTAGAAAACACTGAATGAGAGGTTTACGGTCTCCTCTCTGAAAAGCGGCCTATTTGTGTAAAACATAACCTTAAGGACCAGTTTGTTGAGACAATGAAGCAATTGCATTGGCAGTCCTTTTTTACTATACCGGTCTATTCCGTTAAATTCAGCAAGCCATCTTAGTGTGTTATTTCATAAAACATTTCAAATGTGGGCTAGATAAGCCTGGCCTCTCACACTATCTCACACACCCACAAATAGAGGCTTTAGTCATGTGTGTCTGGACACAGAGCTGATTAACACCAGACACACAACACACACCTCATAATATAATGTGACAAAGCAGAGAAATATCACAGGCGCGGAAGTCTAACGCGTTTGATTCCTTAAAAAGAAGCTTCATTCGATCTTATTTGCTCTTTTGTCAGCGAATTAAATTATACAATGACATTCATTAACATAGACAAATAATACCTGAATGTTAAATAGTTTAAACAAAGAATTGATCGCACCATATATATCATGCTTGTCTGTTGTCTGTCTCATGTATATAAACCCAAGATGAATGTGTCAGGATATTCTAACAACAGTTCAATGTAAATACATTTATAAATACAAATCTATATTTGTATTGATACGTTACTTCTGCTGAGGTGCTAAATATAAACCAACACTCATTCAGATGCGTGACAGACTAACTTAAAGCACTTTATTTTCCCAAAAACAAATAAATAACAAGTGCGCCTCAGCATTAAACACATTTAGTATCCACCACACAAAGCTAGATGTATGTAAATATTATAAATGATAAATATGCTAAGTACAATTCAATATTAATGACTCTAGTTAGCGGTTAGCCTGCTAGCTTGTCCTCAAAGGCATAAAGTGTGTAAATGTCACTCAAGTCTCGTGCCGTTAGTTCACACAATACATTTTCGTGACCAGCCTGGACTTTCATGACAGTTGGTTCCGTAAGTGCCGGTTTCTTACCGTTTCTGTCCGTCACTATTCCGCTCGAGACTCGGGTCGGTTCTGACTGACTGGGACCCGGGGCGCGTTCCCGCTGACCAGGGAGAACGAGTGCACAAGTGCGCGCGGCTGTTAGAGTGAGCGCGCGCGTGCCTGCGTGACAGCCACAAACTGACACTGTCCGTCACCTCAAACTTTCCCAAGAAAACGGCTCAAGTTAAGTCACAAGAGGCTTAAAAGCAGCGCACCGCCGCTAGTATCAGTTTGATTTATATTAAAGAAGACAGTAAATGGCGAGAAAAACCGCTACACTCTACGTTCCTGAGAGTCTGAAGTGTTTTTTCCAGCTTCGCGCTGAAAGTCCCGGATGTTGGAAAAGAGGCGTGGCCTTCGAACACGCCTAACCAACTCTAGTCAGAAAACTATTCAGATTGTACAGAAGGACATCTGTCATGTCTTTGTGTAATATTGTGTATTCCCCCTAGCAATATTTTTTAACTCTTTAGACTAGCCTATATATGGGTATATTGTTAATGTACTTGTTGTTCAATAATAATAATATTAAAAGCTCTAGGGCCTACCCTAAACCCTAACCAATTTCATGCAAAAATCTTAATAATAATAATTTCTAATTTCTTAATGTATTTATGCCACCACAGAATGCAGTGTTATGTGAAACATTTCCAGTACAACAGTGACCTCTAGCTGTTGATTTCAAAATATTGTCATATTCAAAAAAGTCAACAGACGCGGATATGAATGAATGAATAATAATGCATTGTTGTGTCTTTAGAATTAAGGCTTTTGTCTTTCAAACACATTTTTATTAATATTTTTTATTATTATAAAATAATTTTTATTAAAAAAATATATGATTTATTTAATTATTACTCACAACCCCCCTGCAGTTCCTTTATGAACCCCAGTCTGGCAAACGCTGATGTAATGTTTAATGCACAATCAGGCATGTGCAATAATTGTTTACGATCCATTGAACTATGAAAACCATTTCCAATAAAGCTCTATAAAGCTTATTTAGATTTTACATAATTATCTTTAAAATACAGTATACTGAAAAAAGGGTTCACACACACACACACACACACACACACACACACACACACACACACACACACACACACACACACACACACACACACACACACACACACACACACACACACACACACACACACACACACACACACACACACACACACACACATATATATGGCCCATCAGTAAAATATATATTTTTAATAATACTTTTATTCGACACTGGCCATATATACTATATTAGTTTATTGTTTGGGACTCCATAGGAATCCAGTCGTTTTCTAATGCGGTGTGTGTCCTCCAACACTGCAGGTGACGCTAATGAGCTCAGTTCACTGCCATTGAAGCAATGCAAGAAAAATATCAAACGTCGCTTTCCTATGACGCACAGCCGATGTGTGTGTGACATTGGTGTAGTGTGAGTGAACTGAGCAGGTAATAACGTTATTTATTCACACTATATATCACTTTACAAGTACATTTGGACCAGTGTTTAGATAGACGCATAAATTATTTACTCCCGTTGCATTCTTTCACCGATAACTAAAGCGGTTAAATAACATGAGAGATGTAAAATGCCAGAAAGCTACTCTTTTTAAATGCTTGTTAAGTTATATTCTTTTTTATATTAGAAAGTTATATATTATTATTATTAATTTTGGATTGTTTTTGTCATTAGGATGGCCCTGTCGTTGTCCGGGGTGATTTTGCCCAAATTGATGCAGCAGAGGGCTTTCAGGTAACGTTAAACAATTTCCTCCTTTTTGAGGTTGTTTTTTAGTTTTGAAGGGTTCCCACAATCAAGGGGGAAATATTAGGGAATTGTAATATTGCAATTATTATTTTTATTATCATTTATAATCATGAGAATGACAGTAAAATCATAGAAATTAATTGGTCAGCAAGTATAGATTTATCTAAAGAGGGTTGGTGATTTATGAACCAATACCACACATAATTGTAATTAAAACGTTTTGTTCTTAATGTATGATTAATGGTTCAGTTTCACAGAAAATGATATACTTTTTAAATGGGCAGCACATTAAACATGATGAAAGATTTTAGATTTGTTTTCTTAATCGTTCAAATAAACCTTCTTGAAAGAATGTTCTCAACAAATATCATTATCAACCTCATTGTAGTGTCTCAGCAACTGTGGCCGCTATTCAGAAGTTAACACGCGTGAGGGTGGTCGACAACAGCGCTCTTGGAAATGCCCATCACCACCGTCCACCAAAAGTCATTCATGTGTACACCAAGAATGGAGTCGGTAAAGTGGGAGACAGAGTCTTACTGGCCATTAAAGGACAGAAGAAAAAAGCTCTCATAGTGGGTCATAAGATGCCTGGAGCGCGAATGACCCCACGCTTCGATTCAAATAATGTGGTTTTGATCGAAGAGAATGGAAACCCCACAGGAACGAGAATAAAAACTCCCATACCAACACACCTGCGCAAAATGGAAGGGGAATATTCGAAACTGTTAGCCATTGCTCAGAGATTTGTTTAGATCAGCATTTCTGTAATCTGGGAGGACAAATCACAAAATATGGAACTACTCATCTCTGTAAATATATAAAAATTAGCTTTCCATTCAGGAAATTTGCTTTCATGGTTACTTGTTGGAAAAAATTGTAATAAAATAAGTGGATGAAACTTCTTTAGTCATAATTTTGTAGAGATTGTTACATTATCATCCGATTTACAGCGTGTCATTTCTGTTTATAGTATTCACAAACACACATTAATTAAATTTAACACAAATCACCATTAAATGCTCCAATATGACTCGCTTGTAAGGATGTTTCAGGCTTTTGGAAGACTTGTTTTCAGAATATATTAAATAAAACAAGTTAAATTTGAACAGCATAGTTTATTCTGAAGCTCTGATCATAGTGACAATATCTACACAATTGTTGCATTTGTGCATCTAAAGCTTTTTTAATAGGATGCATTAGTTCACGTGCACTATGGCACTGTCGGTACACAACCTTTTGGCTGGTCTTATATGGCAAACCTTGAAGCTCACTTGATATTTATCCCATGCACATGATGTTTCTCAGCCATTCCATCAGTCCTTAGAGAAGCAGTGAGTGGAGGTCCTACTCTTCTCTTGTGTTTCACACTAGAGGGTTTTTCTTTGTAGTGTAACTGCAATATGTTATATTAAGAAATCCTTAAAAAACTAGCACTTTATTCTAACAAGGTTATAGTGGAGATGAGATTGTTGCATGAGGAGTTCAGCAGTGAGGCACTTTGCAGCAGGTTCTTGAGTTGGACATTGAGGAAATGGTCTACCTCAACCACACATGGTCATAAAGAGCCACTGCACAAAAGGAAAGAGTAAGAATAAGCAAAATGTTTTGTAGATGTTTGAACATTTTAATATCAAGAAATCATGCCAAAGCACCTCAGGCAAGTTCATCTCAGCCGTTCCTGTTCCATCTTTGTCCAACTGCTGAAAAGATCCTAAAAGGAAGTGCAAGAATGAAGTGTTTCAGTGCAATTAAAAATAACTGATGGGCATCGTGCGATTCAAAGAGAAACACCTACTGAACATGGCCTCGAGTTTGATCAAGCAGCAGACGAAGTTGTCAAAATCGATGACCTCGTTCTCAGCGTATCTGGCTACAAGGATCTGGTTGAGTCTGTTATTGAGCTTAAAGCCTGTAAAGAAAGTGGACAGCTTTCAGAGAAGATTTTAATGGGACTTTACAATAAGGTCCAATTAGTTAAGTGAAAGTGACATGTGAAGGCCAAGTATGTGGTAACCCATCCTCAGAATTTGTCCTCTGCAAGTCTGCATTTAACCCCATCCAAGTTAGTACACACACACACACACACACACACACACACACACACACACACACACACACACACACACACACACACACACACACCCGGAGCAGTGGGCAGCCATTCACTGTGGTGCCTGGGGAGTAAGGTAATTTCCTGCTGGTATTGAGAATCAAACCTGCAACTTTCGGGTTACCAGTCTCTCTAATCATTGGGCCAAAACTAAAAAATGCTAGTTAATGCATTAACTAAAATTAACTAACAATGAGCAATTCATTAGTAACAGTTTGTTAGCTGATAAAAAACAACTGTTTATTAGTTCATTTCAGCTCAAGTTCATTAAATAATGTTAACCCTCTGGTGCTCTTCGGTCATTTTTAAAATTTAAAAAATCACTGCATCATCAGAATGATATGAAACTTGGTGAGTTTTCTAGCATTAGGTATGTAAACACAAAAAAATTGGGGTCATGATTCGAGCATGCTAATTGGTCGTTAAAAAAAAAAGTAGCGTTTATTGTCAGCGTTCAGCGTCCATTGGAAATGAATGGGAAATCGTCAAAAACCCAAAAAATCTCCAAATATTTGTGTGTACAATCTACAAATCGGCCACGATGCTGAAAAAAAGTACACAGCAGTAAAGGGGTGACACTCTAAAACATCAACCCCCGGTTTCACAGACAATGCTTAAGCTAGTCCTAGACTAAAATGCATGTTTGAGCTGTTTTAACTGAAAGAATCTTGCACTGACAAATCTTAAAATATGTCAGTGGCATTGTTTTGTCTCAAGATGCACACCAGCAATGTTTTTTTCTTGGGCACGTTTATAAAAGTTACTTAAATGTCCTAATTGAACTAAGGCCTAATCCTGGCTTAGTCTAAGCCCTGTCTGTGAAACCGGGCCCAAGAGTGTGATATTGACACATCCACTCACACACACACACACACACACACACGAAAAACTGAACCTATGAACCACATTTTGTATTTTTAAAAATCACAGCTTCATCAGAATGATATGAAACTTGGTGACTTTTCTAGCATTAGGTATGTAAACAAAAACAACAAAAAATTGTTCAAAAGAGAACTAGGGAATTCTCAAGCCTCTCCATAGAGACCTCTAGTGATTACACCCATGGTTGCATGATTTCTTAAATTACAAAAGAGGGCGCTAATCTGCCTTCAAAAAAAAATTTTATTTTGAAGGCCTAGTATTTTAACCTGAAATACTGTAATAATAATAATAAAAATTTTTTTTTTATAATTTTCAATGGCAAAAATAGACCATAAATATAAAATACCATAAAATCATCTCAAAATATAAAATTAAAAAGAAACAATATTATTGAAGAAAAAACATTTGCATTGGTTTTACTGGGGTGGAGGAAGTTTAATTTTTAGGTGTCCGGTCGCTTATGACGGGGAAGACAACCAATGCAACCCCTAAACGAAGAGCGCCACAGGGTTAATAGATATATTATATAAACTTTTCATTTTAGTAATGTATTAGTAAATTATGACAGTACCATTAACTAAGATTAATAAATGCTTTATAATTAATTTTCACCGTTATTTCATGTTAACTAATGTAGTTAAGAAATGTTAACAAATGGAACCTTATTGTTAAGCGTTACCATTATGTATCATTCAAAAAGTGTCTTTGAAAGACGTTTCTTATTCTCATGAAGACTGCATTTAAAATATTCTCATCAAGGCTGCGTTTTTCTATTTTTCTATATTTTAAAATGTGAATATACAAGAATACACACTCTCACAAGAATATATTTTAAAATATAGCAGCCATTTCATTTACATTACACAATAAAACCAACAATAGGACAACAATATACAGTAAGTGCTGTGACTTATTACTGTACTATTTTTTCAGGATTCTTTGATGAATAGAAACTTCAAAAGAACAGCATTTATGTGAAATATAAATATTTTGTAATATTATAAATGTCTTCTATCACTATTATGGCTGATAAATATTAATGGACAGCAAATGATCTTTGAATTGATCTTGAATTCTTGAATCATGAATTCATCTTTCATTTGCAGGTGTGTCAAGTTTTTGGACCCTGTTTGTGAGTGTGTGCCAATAATGAATGCCTCTTTACCTGAGGATTCTACAGCAATACGCATCTCATAAGAGCTCATAGTCCCTGACTTATCAATATCAAACTCTCTGAAGATCCCCTGAGTGGAAAAAAAATACAATAATTATTTCTATTGCACACTATACATAATCATCTGTAATCATTTCAGAATTTGTGTGAAATACACCATAGTTAAGTCAGTGGGCTAGTATGCAAAAAGAAGAAGAAAAAAGGCCTCCACTCACAAGCAACTTCCTTATTTTGTTCCAGAGGATCTGAAACTCTACTAAGCCCAAACGTGCACTACCATCTTTCTGATGAACAGAGTCAAGAATAAAAACTGACGCACATTGTCTGATCACAACTGAAATTATGTCATTTACCACAGACAATCATTCAAGGCATTGCACCAGAATAAACTATTTGTTATACTATTACTGCTAACCTTTCAGTACATAGTTATATCCAGTATTTCTCCTGTCATTTCCATTTAAAGCCAAAAAAAAAGCTTTATGTTTCTGCCTTTATGAATTTATCAAATATAGACTTCCAATGTTTTTGCATTAATGTAAACAGGATTATTGCTTGTTTACAAACTCATAAAAGACAGGAAAAAGTCGGCACACCACAGCTCCAAAACATGTCAAAATGTAATGCTAGACTCCCACACAGGTGGTAACGTTTCGAGCATGTAGGCTTTTCGTCAGACAAATGAAAATTTAACACACCACAACTTTACACTCCCAGGTGATTAATCAAGACACGGGAGAAAAAAAATAACAAAAATAAATCCACATACACATATAAATACTAATCATAATCATAGAATGATAAGAATAGTAATACTAACATCAACTAAGAGGGAAAAAAAAGGCAAAAAGAAAAACAAAATACCAAATTCTAAATGTGAAAGTCAAAATTTTAAACACAGGATTAATAACAATTCAAATACTGATCTGCATACACCAAGCAACATATAAATAACATTGGAAGTTTTACACGAAATAGTGCCTTTAATTATGACATTTTTTGCAGTATGGGGATGTTTAAATATTTTAGTTTTGTAAGTGAAGTTTCATTGTTGGCAATTGCCACATCTATAGTTGCGAAAAGGCACCATATTTAGAAAATGTGAAGGAGAGGTTATATCCTCAAATGTATCAAAACTCAAATATTTCAGAATTAAAGGCACTATTTTGAGCAAAACTTCCAATGTTATTTATATGCTGTCCCTGCTCGAAACGTTACCACCTGTGTGGAGTTTAGCATTACATTTTTACATGTTTTGGAGCCGTGGTGTGCCGACTTTTTCCTGTCTTTTATGGTTTTTCTTGTTGAGGACCCATTTTGAGCAAAAAAATCATTTTGCCATTGATGTGCATGCTTTGGATCTGTTTTTTCTTGTTTACAAACTCAAAAATGATTTTCCGTAGTAATCGACAGAATGCTGTCAATAGAGCTTAACTTGTATCTAACCCAGAATACTCTTTTAAAAAGTGAAGGATACATCCAAGAGGTTGACCATAGTTCTGCAGGACTCCATGCTGAAGCCATCTGTCTTTAGATCCTTGTCTGAGAGAGAAATGGTTCATTCAATTTAGATAAATAGGTTGACCCCAAGCGTGAGCAAACTGTTATGTGTTACTCACGTTTGGACACTACTCTGTTGAGAATAGTCCTGAGTTCACGGACAGATATCTCCATATCCTAAAACAAGACAAAAAAATGATCAATTATATGCACAAATCTAACATTAGGACCATTTTTAATATATTCACTCACCTCTCCAGCCAGCTGGGCAAACATGGACTTGAAAGAGTCATCAATGTCATCCTCTGTAATTTCTTCCTACAAGAAAACCAAAGAAACCATGTTTATTCAACAGTCTAAACTTAGACTCTAAAGCACTTGGCATCTGTTTTTTGTCAGGAAGTTTGTGATAATGTAGATCCAAAATCTTACCTCATCCTCCAGGTCAGCAGAAATCTCATCATCCAACTCCCTTTGACGAGAAAACAAAATTTGTGAAAGAATAAACGTTAATAACCCTCATGTCATTCCAAACCCAATTAAAAAAAATTTCCCCATGGAACACTTACGATTCTGGTCTCATTTCCCATGTCTCGTGTTTATTTTGAAGTGTATTTGCTATTCCTATTGTTTCCAGTGTTCACTTGCTATGCTTAGGCCCTATTTGGACGGTAATTGTTTCTCACATGGAAGTCCGTAAAAATAAATGTGCATGCCACCTCGGTGACAAAACTCGCGCTTTCGGATGGTGATTTATTCACGGTGGTGGAGCGAGTTTGTGACCCAGCGCACCTGGGAACGCGCTGCTCACGTGGTCAATAACATGATTGTATGCTGTAAATAAAATGTCATATGCTTGGTATAATAAGAATAAATGCATATTTAATTTAATAATAGGAAAATAATATCTAATTATTATTTAATTATTTAAATCCGTTTAAAAATAGGAAGATACGTAGACACACATTATAGTTAAAATGGTTTTCTGTTTTGTATTTTATCTCAAAATAACACACGGAAATGAATGGAAATAAGTTAATACAACCTCTTATTTACTTGAGGTAAACATAATGCTGCTTGGTTATTATAACATATATAATTGCTGCCGTAATAACGGCCCATTTCAAATGTTAAAATCTTTTCTTCTGTTCAGTCCTGCAGAGTTCAACTCCAACCCTGATAAAATTCGACCTGCCTGTAACTTTCTAGAAACCCTTCAGACCCTGATTAACTTGTTCAGGTGTGTTTTATTAGGGGTTCCCCACCCCTGGTCTAGATCTTTAAAATGCATCCAAATTACAGCGAAGCGCAACCGTATGGTGCTCTGCAGTGGTCAAAAATGATATAAACAGTGAATTTTGAAGTTATATATTCTTGAAAACTCGGATGGCAATTAAATTACCACACGACCTTGGCGTTCATCAAAAAACAGTAGGTTATTCTGCCGGGGATTTTTACGCGGGTGGTGCGAGAAAAACATTCTGGATTCAGACGGCAATACAATCACTGACTAGCCCCTGTCAATTATGAAAATACCTTATGATCCCACGAGAAACAATAACCGTCTGAATAGGGCTTTAGTTTCCTTTTTGCTTTGCTTCTATAGTAACCCTTGTTTGTTTCCATAGTGATTGATTTCCATCAACTGTTCCTATGTTTCCCTTGTTCAGTGTCTTATGTTGTCCATTGTGGATGTCTCGCATGCATTGTTGTCAGTGCTGTTTTTGCCTACCTTTCCCTGTTTTTTTGGATTTACACCTCCTGTTGCCTGGATTTACTTTTGTTTTGTTTGTTTAAATAAAAGTTTATGTTGCAATTGGGTCCTGCTTCCCATCTCTCTCAAACACCCCACGTAACAGGAACACAACAGTTAATTATGACCATAGAAAATGACCACAAAACAAAAATAGCACCATGTAAGTAGTTCAATATGACTAGTGCACGATACTATTATATGCAAATGTAGTTGTATTAAAATATAAAAATGAAAAGGAAAATTCTGAAAGTTATACAATAATTATTACAATTGTCTCTCTCTTTATTCTCTTTATATAAATATATAAAGTGTGTGTGTGTTCATGTTTTTCTATCCCGGTGGGGACTTGCACACTGACTCATGGGGACTCGTGTCACCATGGGGACCTAAATTGAGGTCCCTATGAGGAAACGAGCTTATAAATTATACAGAATTCGTTTTTTTTGAAAATGTAAAAATGAAGAAAGTTTTGTGTGATGGGTTCGGGTTAGTGTAAGGGGAGAGAATATACAGTTTGTACAGTATAAAAACCATTATGTCTATGGAGAGTCCCCACAAAGATAGTGAACCAGACGTGTGTGTGCATGTGTGAGACTTTATGGTGCTATTTTGTCTTTGTCCACTGTCCATGGGAAAAAAAGCTTGGACATTGGAAAGAAACAACATTAGGGTAAGTAAACAATAACTAAATAAATGTTTTGTGTGAACTAGTTCTGTAAGAAAAAAATGACTGAAGTGCTCAAACACACTCACTCTGTCTCTGACTGCTTCTCAGTGAAGACTCGTAGGACAAAATCAGCCTCTTTGCTGGGTTCATAGGTGGAGGGGACGATGATGTATTCCCCGGGAGGGAGGCGGAGACGTGTGCTCACCTCCCGCAGGTTGATGAAGGTCTCGGAGCGGGCGCTCGATGAGTGTGTCAGGAAGAAGTCCTTTTTAAGGTGCACGTTCTGACAGCCTGCGTACTGCAGACAGACGCAAATGACAAATCTGTGTTGTATGCAACGTTATGTTTCTGTTATATCACTGTGAATAATCTAGAGGAAAATTCAATCTTCAAACCTTCCGTTTTAAAAATAAATGACCTGTTTATGGAAGTATTCAAGCTTTAATGATGTAGTCAATCCTATTTAACAAAGAAATTGTTGACATGGGATCATACCTCTTCAGGAATCTGAAAGGAGGAGAAAAAAGAAAGAAAAAAAAATATGTTGTATTATTTTTGTAATGAACAATTTGTTATTTATAAAACAAAAAAAACTATTAACTTTTATAATTAATAATTAGATACAAAAAGCACTCAGGAAAACATACCACCAGTTTTCAGATCTTTTAAAATGTCCGAAAACACATAGCTTTGTAAAACAATCAGCAAAAAAGTTAACAAATCATCATTTAAATATCCATCCATATCTATCTATCTATCTATCTATCTATCTATCTATCTATCTATCTATCTATCTATCTATCTATCTATCTATCTATCTATCTATCTATCTATCTATCTATCTATCTATCTATCTATCTA
The DNA here is from genome assembly GCF_949357685.1 of Gobio gobio. Taxonomy (NCBI): domain Eukaryota; kingdom Metazoa; phylum Chordata; class Actinopteri; order Cypriniformes; family Gobionidae; genus Gobio; species Gobio gobio. The sequence goes on from NC_137111.1 coordinate 41,164,443, forward strand.
TCTATCTATCTATCTATCTATCTATCTATCTATCTATCTATCTATCTATCTATCTATCTATCTATCTTATCTGTTCTTGCAATATTCCAAAATTAGCATATAAATATGATTATTTTATGAAGTTTGTCAGCTTGTTCAGCATAACAGACATCTGAACATGTTGGAAAGGGACCTCCTCACCTCATAGACCGCAAAGCCGATGGTATGCATGTCCTGTCCGTGGCGGCGGTGCCGTCTGCGGTCTTTCTGCATTAAAGCCACCAGTAAGCTGCAGGCCACTTCTTCATCCTCCGGGTCATCATCTTCCTCCAGCAGCGTGATCTTATACTGTGGATTGATCCAAAATGTGTCTGCCAAATAGTACAGGAACACGTACCAGTTATGAGGGTAAAGCTGGTGGCCGAGTTTGATTCATGCATTAATAATTGTTCATCTTGTTCGTGATATGATGCTTAATGCACTGCTGTTAAAAAGTTTGAATTTTTGAAAATAAGAATTTTAAAGAAACTAATAGTAAGTAAAAGTTATTTATAGAGCACTTTTCACAGATAAAATCACAAAGTGCAACCAAAATAATTAAACAATATACAATCAGAAAATTATTAACATTTAAAAAGCCCAGTCAACTAAAAGCTTATATAAATAACATTGTCTTGAGTTGCCTTTTAAAAGAATCGACAGAGTCTGCCACACGGAGGGACAGGGCGTTCCACAGTCTGGGGGCTACAGCCTGAAAGGACAGGTCTCCCCGGGTTTTATAACGAGTCTTTGGGACCATTAAAAGACTGCGGCATGAGGATCGAAGGGAAAACAACAAATCAGCAATGTATTTTGGGGCCTGACCATTTAAAGCTCTAAAAGTTCAAACTAACATTTTAAAATCAATACGAAGTTTGATGGGTAGCCAGTGTAGGGAGGATAAAATGGGTGTGATGTGTGTCCTTCTGCTAGATCCTGTTAAAAGCCTTGCTGCAGCGTTTTGAACCATTTGAAGACGATTTAGCGCAGATTTGTTGAAAAAAGTAAAAAGAGAGTTACAGTAATCTAATCGTGAGGAAATAAAAGCAAGGATAACCATTTCAAGATCAGAGTCAGATAAAATTGCCCTCAATTTTGCAATATTTCTCAGATGATAAAAAACTATTTCTGACCAGAAGTCTAGAATGGCAGTCCAAAGACATTGACTGGTCAAACCAGACACCAAGATTTCTGAGGCTCGACTGGAGAGAGGAGCTCAGAGAACCAAGGTGTTGAACTATACTAATACTTTTATTCAACAAGGATGCATTAAATTGATCAAAAGAGACATTTATAATGTTATAAATGATTTCCATTTAAAAAAAATTCTTCTATTAAAAAAAAGATAAAAGACATAGAAGGATCGTGTGACACTGGAGACTTTAGTGCATTCAAATAGAAAACATTTCTTTTAAATTGTAAAAATATTTCACAATATGACTTATTTTACTGTATTTTTTTTTTCTTTTGTATTTTCCAGAGTCTTCCTTGTAATGGCAGGAAAATGTTTTTCATAACATATGGCAATTTGTAAAGCCTAGTAGAGACTCCCACTATGACCACCAATACAGCCACTCTGTGGCCTCAACTGATAGAATCATGAACAGGGGCGTAACTCACTGGCATGATTTCGGCAGCCTCCTGCGGTACTGCCTTTCCGCCAGGCACCGTGAAACTTGATGGCGTTCCAGTGGCTCATGTCATCATCACTCAGAGCATCAGGGGACAGATTACAAATCTCCAGCCTGGAGAACTGCCGCAAAAACTCACTGAATGACATCCTGGGGACAAAGGGAACGGTTTCTTTTTGCTGTGAGTGTACACAACGCTTATTGGTCTACTGTTCTGTCAAGTTCAATTTGTATTGCTAATAAAGCTCACCAGAACTCTCCATCCTCCATTTGTAAGTGCAAGTCATCCTTTTCAGATGGATCAATCTCATCCCATTCAGAGGAGCTGAGGAGGGAACATATACAGAATTCTTACTCAATGACTTGGGCTAAACTGAATAAGTCTTTCTGTGTTATTTCTTACTTATCACTCCAGGCCCCTGTCCATTCTACCTGACCCCATGGGTTACGGATACGGATAAGCCTCTCCGTACAGCCCCTAAACTCCACCTGTCAAAGAGGAGAGAGATCTCACACACGAAGGCACACAAAATTAAACTCCAGTGTGTCGATGATCAACTGAGAGTGTTACCTGTTTGAGAGCAGTCACCGAGTAAGCGTGACCCTTAACCAGCTTCTTAAACGTCACAGATTCCATGTCAAAGGCACTGGTGATCTGGAAAACAATTATAATTAACAAAGTAATCTAAATCTAGAATTAGGTAAATAAATGCATGGAAATAAATGTCTAAAGAAAAACCAAATTGTCTATATAAAAGGGATATAAATCAATCAATCAATAAAGAAATATTGTATATATATTTATGCGCGTCAGATCCGCGTCATGTTCATTAGCGGCCGTTCTTAAAGTGACAGGAGCACTGATGATGCCTGTCATTAATGTTCATCAAAGAACAACGGTAACAGAGAAAATTGTAGCTTTAATGATGATTAATCTATATTTCATTTATTATTAATGCAGTTAAGAAAGGTGTTTGATAACTATTACATTTCTGTATATGTCTAACAGGGAAGGCCATGGGTAAATATAACATTGATTATAATGGGTTTATGTAAAGATTTTTTTAAGTTCAATTAAATTAAAAGTAGTTTTTTTAAAGCCTAATAAATGTTGAAATTGGGAGCTTTCAGTTATACTGTAATGTAATGTCATTGATGTTTCATAGAGACATTAGTATCAGTGATACTGGCATTCATTCATAAAAAGATGCCATTACAACACATATTTAAAATATACTGTCTTTAAATTGTTTCTACATTAATTTGGAGTGTAACTGAAATTACTACAATATCAAAATATTAAAAACTCACGATTAATTACAGAAAAAATTTGATTAATTCATGTTTTTTTTAATCGATTCCCAGCACTAATATATATATATATATATATATATATATATATATATATATATATATATACATACACACACACACACACACACACACACACAAACACTTCCGTTTAAAATTTAGGGTCGGTAAGAAGGCTGCATTTATTTTATCAAAAATGCAGTAAAAAAAAAAAATTTATTCATTTTAATAAATAAAAATATAGATTAATGTTTTAAAATAAATGTGTTCCTGTGATGTCAAAGCTGAAATTTCAGCATAATTTCTTCAGTGTCCCATGATCCTTCAGAAATCATTCTAATATGCTAATATGCTTAGGAAACATTTCTTATTATTAATGTTGAAAACAGTTGTGCTGCTTAATATTTTTCTGGAAACTGAGATTTTTTTTTCATAATTCTTTGATGAATTGAAGGTTCAAAAGAACAGCATTTATTTGGATTTTTTTTTTCTTTAAAGTAAAAGTCATTACTGTCAATTTTGATCAAATTAATGCATCTTTGCTGAACAAAAGTATGAATCTTTTCAATCTTTTCTGAGTCTTTCAAAAAATATAAATTGAAATGTAGTGTATATATGTGGCTTGATAGCCCCAAATAATTTTCCTATCAGCTTACACTATAAATTAACAGCAGATTGGACATTCTGCAAAATATTTGCATTAAAATTGGATAAAAAAAATCTTACTGGTTTCTAGCAACATGAGTTCAACTAGGTAACAATTGTAACTTTTGAGTGAACCTTTAAGTGAATAAAGCTCTCACATCAATAGAGCAGCCCAGCAGGGAGCCTCTATCCAGGGCTTTGCCGATGATTCGGTACAGGTCTCTTGGAGCATTTCGGAGCTCGTACATCTCTGAGACCCCTCCGGTGAAATCCTCAAAACCCTCAGTGGTGGAGCCTCCAGAGAGAGCTTCATAGGAGCCATTTAGCCTGGCACAAAACAAACACACACACACACGCACGCACACACACACAAGTGAGGAGACTCAGACCATGATCATTTTTTTCTTAAATAAGACTGAGACCGTGCACTTTTTTAAATGAGTCTTGTTTAGTAAGAACAAAATTTGCTGGTCTTTACCAAAATGTCTATCAGGACATACTTTGCATAGGCTTTTTCAACCAAGGCACTCCAGAACTCATTTCCCTCTGCTGAATGGACAAACATGAGCTCTCCGTCTTTGACCGGGAGTCGATCGTCAATCACAATGTCAACCCACTCGCCAAACTGCCAGAACTGCAGAACAGAAGCAAGCAACTGCATGAAGAGAAAGCTGAGAGGATTCCAGATTAAACAGGTCCGATTTGGCTCTTTCTTTAGTGTGTTATGTTGCTATTCGAGCATGAAAAACTTCTGCAAAGCACAAAGTCCCTCCAAAGGCAGTTATCCTCTATATCAGTGCGCACTGTTTCTGAACTCCCTGAAACGCCTCGAGTGTAGTCTTGAGTTTTCTTCAGGGAATGAACACGCCACAATATTCCTCAATTCCTGTACAAGGCATATAAAAAAAGGGGTGACGAGGCCAAGTTGATTTGCATTAGTACTATGTTGAAACTCTCAGTTATGGTAATGGCCGTGGAATTTCCGAAACACACTGTGGTTGACCAATCACAACACATTGGTCCAGGCGACCAATCAGAGCACATTTTGGGATGAACAAAACAAAAATGGATAAAGTCTACTGAATATTCTGTTTCATGTTTCTCTCCTTTCTTGCAGTATACATTGCAGAATTGGAAATGTTTGCTTTGTATCTTAAGTGAGTTTTCCTCACTATAATCCCCTTTATCTCGCTCACTGGGGCTGTAAGGCAGTGCTCTTAACACAGTACGTAAGCTTCTTATATACATTCATTGTGAAAGTTGCTTATACAAATGATTTTTAATTGAAAATGTTCTTCTTCAGGTTTATACATCCAACACCAATAGCCAATTTAAGTTGGGAAACAATATGTTGTATTTATAATGTCACAATTACTATTTATCTGTTTTTTCGTACATAAAAATAGATGGATTTTAGGAAGGGGGTCCCTCATAAAGGTTCATCATATTTGGGGGTCCTTGGCATCATAAAGTTTGAAAACCCCTGTTCTAGTAGACCTCAAAAACTAAATCAAAACTTTAAAAAGGTGCGGTCACATTTTCCATTGTTCGGTGAATTCTGCAGGCAAAATACAGTTATTTCAATAGGAATCCATATAATTAGGAATTTCATGAGACTAACATAAAGGTCAAAGAAATACTTGTGGAAATATATAATATTTATATAAAAAATAATTTTTAAAATGTAAAAATATTTATAGAATTTTTTTTTTAATATAAAATATTTATATAAAAAGCCTGGTTTCTTTTATCATTGACATGTAAAATAAATTATATATATATATATATATATATACATACACATAAATGCAATTTGTTCCTGTGATGGCAAAGCTGAATTTTCAGCCATTACTCCAATCACCAGTGTCACATGATCCTTCAAAAATCATTTGGTTCTTCTTATTCTTCTTATTAATGTTGAAAACAGTTGTGCTGTTTAATATTTTGTGGAAACTGTGACTTTTCAGAATTCTTTGATGAATAGAAAGTTAAAAAACAGCATATTATTTAGATCAAAATCTCTATTCTTTTTATCATTTACAAAAATAACTTCTAGAGCATTGCATGCACAGTGTTTTTCAGAACCTGAAAGTGGAATATTCCAGCATAGTCATCCTGAAAGGTCTGGCCATGAGGTACGACCCTGTGGAGGAGTCTTTCATTCAGAGTCAGCGATGCTATAGCAGCGAGGAGCCAGCAGTCACCTGAGCAGAGGGAAAAAAGAAAGGAAAACTATATTATATAACAGATGATGCAAGGAGAAATAATCTCACTTATTTAAAAAAAAAATATTTTGGTACTAAAATTTGAATAAAATGCCATTAATATTTTGTCTTTTAATACAACACAGCAGTTGAACTGCCCATTTACAACCAGCAGGGGGACACAAAGAAAGGGGTGGGGTTTATTTTCTCAGTGAGGCCTATGTGTTCCCATTCCTGTTTACATCCCACTCAGATCTCCACCTCAGACCAGAGGAATTTTCCACAAGGGGCTGGCGGCAGGCTGAACACACTATCAGCCCAAGGAAATGTAGGCCCAAATACATGAGAGTTTTGAATGCTTTTGGTCACTATATCATTTCCATTATTCCTGTTATGTTATCTCCTAAGTTTGATGACTTTTCTTTTATTGTGAAACATGGAAAATACTAACAAAGTATGAGTGCAGACTTTTGCCTGGTAGTGTTTGAAAGCAGTTAATGGGAGCAAACATACAGTATGTACTGTACAAGGGTGGCAACATAAAAACAGGAACATTGATTGGGATAAGTTATCTCCTAGTTTTGATGACTTTTATATTATTGTGAAACATGGAAAATGCTCATAATAAAGAACTTGTACTTTGTGTGCAGACTTGTAGTGTATTTGCTTGTTTTATAGCTTAATAGAAAGCAGACATATGCAATATAGAAGGGCGGTAACTTAGAAAAATGAAAAAAAAAAAAAATCTGAAATGCACATTGATTGAGATAAGTTGGCACTATTACAAACATGCACTGACTCAAGGTCAGTGGGAAACAGATGAGTCACATGCAGACACGCCTCAGGTTAGTTATACGAGCTGCTCTTTCTGTGGTGACTCACACTTTAAGTTTGCTGGTACAGCCACAGAATCATTTAGAGGCGATTGAGCACCAACACTTAGAAACTATGCATACTGGGTGACTTTTGTACAACTAGAACACTTACCCAGAGCTCCCTGACAGATGTCTGTCCGCGAAGCCCCTCCCACAATGAACTGAGGATCATCACAGAGCTCCTGCAGAAAAAAAGGATGGATTAGAGGGACTGACACTGGAATTGGAAAGCCTAAAGTTTTATATTTCTAGCAAGTTTGAATCAAGCAAGACTTTATAGAAATAGTTTAGCCAAAAATGAAAAAGCACCCTCATGTTGTAACAAACGTGTATAGTTGTATACTGGGATAAACTTTGAAGAATTTTGTAAACCTTTTTTTTGTGGCTTTTTGACGAATTGCCATTGAATGGAACAGTTATTTTAGTATGACTGAGGTACAATTTTTTGCATTAGTTTTTATTTTCCATTTTCATTTTAAAGTTCTAGTAATTTTGTTGTTTTTGTCACTTTTATTTGTAATTTTTTTTCATATTTATTTATACAGTTTTTAATCAATTTTATTGTAGTTTTAGTTATTTTATGGAATGTTTGGAAGCACGTTTCCACCACAGAATGAAAAATAAAGAAGTTAATTGCAACTTTTTATTTCTCAATTCTGACTTTTTCCCCTTCGCAATTGTGAGTTATAAAGTCTGAATTGCGAGATATAAATTTGCAGTTGTGAGAAAAATGGTCAGACTTTTTGTCAGATTTTTCTGCGACAGCTTCTATAATTTAGTACATTTTCAGCTTTAGTTTTAGTTAACTATAATAACCCTGGTATGGAAAAGAACATATTTTCATATATTATGGAAAAAAATAACAGTCATTGGAATGGCACGAGCGCAAGTACGGCTGCTACGTCTATGTTGTCAGAGAAACATAATCATATTCCTTAAAGGAATAACAATGACCAGTCTGAATGAGGCCTTCGTTCTTCCAGAGGAGGCATGAGCATTTTGACTAAGCGTGACTACAGAAACCTCATAATCCATGTGTATGCGACTTTAATAGTGACAACAGCTGCAATAATAGGGAGAAGGGAGGGGTCATTCTGACTATGAACTGCAGGGATTGGCGGATCCACTATGAAGAACATGTTGCTGTCCAGACTGCTATAGTATATACACTACTATTGAAAAGTATGCTGTCAGTAAGATTTTATTTACAGAAATTAATATTTTTATTCATCAAAAGAGACAGTAAAGACATTTATAATGTTACACAAATGCAGTTATTTCTACTCATCAAGGAATCCTGAAAGGAATGTACACTCAACAAAATTAAGACTTTTTTCAAGATTTACACATTTCAATTAAAAGTAAAATTCCATTACATTGAATTGAATAATAAATATTATCCATATTATGAATTAAGAAATTTAAATGAGTAAAAAAAGACCTAGAGCTTAATAAAACATTTTGTATATAAATCTTAAACTTAAATAATTTAAACATATTGTCATTTTTTATTACTAATTACATAAACTAAATTGTTTAATTCCCTTGTTCCATTATTATTTATACTAAATGTTTAGGTCTAGGTTTTTTACTCATTAAATTTTTTAAATTCACAATATGTATTATATGTAAGGATTATTCAATTCAATTTAAAAATGATGAAAATTCTGCTTTCATAAGAAAAAAAAAAGTTTTATTACCATTTTACAATATACATTTTTTTACTGTATTTTTGATCAATTGAATGCAGCCTTTGTGAGCATAAGAGACTAAGACGTAGTGAATATATAAGTGTTAAAGCCACAATATGTAATTTTTCGCCCCCAGAGGTCGCTTATTAAAAACAAAGGCGTAGCTTGATGACGCCTGGATTTCAGAGCTTTTATTATGCGGCAGATGATGGCTTCCGTATTTTCCAGTCATGTGTACGCAGCGCTGTTTTATCATATTTGATACATTATTTGAGTGTGTTGAAAGTTATATTATAATACTTCTCTGTGCGTTCACTAGCGGCTACTATGAGACACTTGTTGCACACTTGCAGTAAGCTAGATCGATATTAGGCATGCTAAAACATGGTACTCGCGGTAAATCAAGAAAAATCTTACATATTGTGCCTTTAAGAAAATGTTGACAATGAAAGTCAGTGGGGTTCAATATTGTCATTGATTTTCATTGTATGGACAAAAAAGTTTTTCAAAAGACCTTATTTTGTGTTCTACAGAAGAAGACATGAGGGTGAGTAACGTAAACCTAACCCTAACCCTTAAGACAACCATATCTATAGTGGAGCCTTTTTTCCTTACCGTAGGGCGCATCCACTCCACATCACGGGTTTTGGAGGAATACGGGGCAAGTTCTTTGAAGCCGAGAGAGGGCGGTTCGGCGGGAAAACAGGGGTCTTCAAACAGGTAGCCCCCTTCCAAACATTCCTGTTTGAGGGCCTCAAAATCCTGGTTCTGGAAGTGTAAAGCCTGCTCAAAAGAGCCCACCCCTTCTGCCTGTAGCCTGTTAGCACTGATCTGTGCTGACATCCCTCCATATGAGAACATGCTGGAGCGGTGAGATGCAGAGCGGGTATAAATAACAAAACTGATACCAAGATGATTCACACTCACTCAACATTTAAAACGCACTTCATATCACTCAAACATAATTTGTGGGCCTTTTTTTGCACATTGAGGACATTGCCCTTTGTATTTTGCCATAATAATAAGAAACAGACAAACAAAAAAATGTGACATGTAAATGTCAATCATGTATACCAGCTTTCAAAACACTATACTGTACATTAAGGTTTATGGGATCTCAGCACCAGTTTTCAATTCATAAAACAATGGACATAGGCTACTGTTCAAAATGAAGACAAAAAGTATCTGGACACTTTGTGGTTGTTAAACATTAGTGGAATAAGTTAATGTGATGACATATTAATGTGGAACATGGCAAATGCTCAATGCAATGGCAAAATCTTTTTCTCAATGTCCAGTGTTATTTACATGCCAAATACTTTTATGTTCAAAATGCCACACCATTGGCATCTTATGATATCTCTCTTATCTCAATTTAAATGAAACAACACAGACTGAGAGCCTCCCATTCATTTCAACACATAAATCACACTCATTGTAACATACTTTACATCACATCCTCAGCCTGTACTGTATTTAAACAAATGTTCAAAAACTAGGCTACTGAAACGTCCACAACTGTTTTAAAACCTCTATCAGTACATGTAACATTTTTAAAACACTTTTAGTGGCGATATATTTGTGTCCATGGCTGTTCTGTACGTTTCTTTCTCTACAATGTATGGTATGCCAAACATTTGTCTCGGTTGTCTTGCTCCATTAAACCTTCGCAAATCACTGCGATTCACTTTAATAATTAACTTCAGTTTTTAGCGATACTAAGATAGCTAGACGCTTCTATGCTTCAATATGTGCAAAAAAAAAAAAAAAATTCTGGCACTGAAAAAAGTGTCTAATGCGACAGACTAGCAGCAGGCCGACGGAGACCAACAACACGGACAGAATAAAACGAAATAAATCTCGACGTGATTCATTGAGGGTAGAAAAACAAGAACCGCAAAACTTGCCTTGCGACCGCGGTCCTGTCTCGTCTGTGAGGGGGATGTCTGTGTGATAAATACAGTTATATTCTGCCGAAAGACAGGCGATACACGAGTGTATTAGAGCTTCAGTGTATGTGTATGTGTGTGTGTGGGATAGTCCAGAGGAGGCGGAGCGATAAACGGAGACCGACAAGTGCACTTGTCACAACATAACGGAATAGTGCTATACAAATTACTGGTCCGATTTGAAAGGGTCTGTCCAACTTAGATAAGACTTGAACCTTCCTAACAAAAAAATTAAAACAATAACTATTATTTTTTCCTCTTCTTCTTCTTTTTCTTTTTACTACATTATATAAAATTGTTTATTTCATACAGTATATTATACTTTCATCAGAAATGTCAAATATTACAGCAACAACAAACGTTTAAAGTTGGTCAGAATGTGCGACGCGAACAAAAGTCATGTTTGGTCGAGAATACAATGTTAACTATATAACTTAACAACAGAACAGTTTTTGGTATTGGCTAGGCCTATTGTAGAGACAAATATTAGTAGTCTTTATTTGACACTTTATTATAAAATCATTCATGTATATTTTTGTTAAAAATGTATTTATAGTTCGCGAACAAAAGTCGTGTTCGCCGGAGAACGTAGCTATAGCAAACAAAACAGTTTGCTGCTCTAGCGATTTTTAGGAATATTGCATAGACAAATATTAGTAGCCTACTGTCATTATTTGTCACTTAAATTTACACGTCATAAATATTTGTTTATAAATGTATCTTATAGTTTGCAAACAAGTCGTGTTCAGCAGAGAACTTAACTATAGCGACAGAACAGTTTGCTACTCTAGCGATTTTTTTGTATAGGACTATTGCATCGACAAATTATGTACTGTCATTATTTGACACTTTATTATAGATTTACACATAAATATTTGTTAAAAATGAAATTTATAGTTTGCGAACAAAAGTTGTTTTCGGAAAACGTAACTATAGCAACAGAACAGTTCGCTGCTCTAGCGATTTTTTGTATAGACCTATTGCATCGACAAATATTAGTATTGTCATTATTTGACACTTTATTATGGATTTACATATCATAAATATTTGTTTAAAATGTATTTTATAGTTCGCGAACAAAAGTCATGTTTGGCTGAGAACGTAACTATAGCAACAGAACATTTTGCTACTCTAGCGATTTTTAGTATAGGCCTATTGCATCGACAAATATTAATACTGTCATTATTTTTTACTTTATTATAGATTTTACATCATAAATATTTGCTTAAAATCTATTTATAGTTGATGCGCAAGGAAAACCTTGTCGCGAAAATTCTTGACAGAAATGATCTTTAAAAGTTGAACCCCTTGAAAGTAATTGTGAATAATTTGAACACTGGGATGATTATGTTATGATAAACAATAACTTTATTTGTTTCTCTACAGCAACAAGGCTGTGTATTGTACTCATTTTTGGTAAACACAAGGAAATACCAATGCTTGCAAGGCAGCAAAAAAATTAAATTAATATTTGGTTTAAGGCTTAAATCTTGATACTCATTAAAAAGTATAAAGTTCACAATATGCTCTATTCAAATTTCAATAGGAAAAACATTAACATGACAGAAAAAAAATCAGGTCTGCAATTGGTTGTTTTTTAACATTTTCTTTAAAAATCAAAAAACAAGATGCTAGGGTGTTGTGGGTCATTGCCAGAGCATTGCTATGTGGTTTCTAATGTGTTGCTATGTTGTTGCTTACTGGCCGCTTCCAAGATTGACACAATAATCTGGTCCCTCCCTATATATGGCTTGGATCGCTCTTGGGATTTTATTCAACAGTTTTATTGTAGACCAGGTGAAAGTCTGATAACTTAAAGTAATTGCATAATTCTCCTCAACAACCCACACAATTTGGTCTATCAATCACATCAGCAGCAACTCCCAAAAAAACAGTGATGCCTTGCAAGCACCACAATAAGAGGAAAGTGCATTACAAATAAAACAGCCAACTATACTTGTATCTCTGTAGCAAAGTACAATGGACACATTTACAAATTCCAGGTGGTCCACTATACTAATTAAGCATTTATCTATATGATTGTTATCTGTGTAAGTTAACTAGCTCAATAAAAATACAGTTCATAATAATCCTCTGGCCCTTTAAATCATAGCAAATGTCAGCCACTGAAAGAAAGAAAAAGAACCATTTTAAACACTTAAACATAAAATGTATAAACACTAAGACATGCTATTAGATTGTAAGACATTGAGTACCTGGAAGAAGTCCAACTCAATGAACCCACTGTCGTCTACATCGATCCTCTTGAACACTTCTACAAAAAAAAAAAGAAAATGGTGTTGAAGTTTAATTTATATAAACAAAAATGTATGTATGTGTGTATATATATATATATATATATATATATATATATATATATATATATATATATATATATATATATATATATATATATATATATATATATATATATATATATATATATATATATATATATATATGTGTGTAAGAATATTGCCTCTGGACTACTGAAAACAGGTAAGGTGACACAGAAAGACATTTTTAAGGTCTTTTTTATACAGAACTACTTAAAATGCCCCAATTATGTAATTTTAAAGGTTCCTGGTTTTGTTTTGGAGGTCTCCTAGATTTACATGCATCAAAGGTCAAAACACACTTTTATTTTCTCAATATACATTGCACATCACCTCTTTTCTCATAGTGTCTGAAATGTTTCGATAAAGGATCCAGTCTCTCTTAACCCCAGCCTACTCTGCTCTGATTGGTCAGATGGCCCAGTCTGTTGTGATTGGTCTACTACTTACAGAACGTCGGAAACGGAACACCTATTACCGTATCTGAATTTAAGCTCTAGAGGCTTCCTCAGCACTTGTACACACATTGATATGAACAGTAACAGTGGCGTCGGTTTAAACAACTTCTTCTCAACATGTCGACAACATGAACCGAACTCTTCTAGGCCTCAGCTACAACTACAGGGTTTGACGGCGGGTCAAAGTAGATGTTGTTTGTGGCCAGCCAATGAAGACCATAGGCTGGCTTTATGCAAATTTGTGCAAACCCACGTTGGTTTGTGCAGCGAAGTAAGACAGAATGCGTTTTTGCCGTGAGAGGTGCCTTTTTTAAATGGTTTTCTATAGGCAGTGAGCATTTTGCAAGCTATTAATAAGCCCTGGGCGCCTCGCGTTTTTGTAGGAATGCTGTAAGCTGAAGTAAAAAAAAAAAAACTCTGACCAAAAAGCCACTCGACGTCATTGCGTTTTTTTTCCATTGTCCAATTGAATGAATGGAGATGCGGGCCTTCTGTTGTGGGGACGGTTACCTTGATTAGACTGACAGGACAGCTGATTCGGGGGTTGCCTAGCGACAAAAAAAACCTGCAGCGCGGCAGTGCGTTTTTAAACCTGAAGAATGCGTTCTGTTTGATCGGGGCTTAAGACTGGAATTACTGCCGACTTGTTTCAGAATCGTTTCTTTTTTGAGGAGAGAACAACTTTATTTGTCGTGCACTTTGACCTTTAAAACTCTGCCGACCTTTTTATATTCACAAACAGCTATATTACACACTGCATAAAAGGAAATATTCTTAAAAGCACAATAGAGCGTTTGCACCTACGTCACGGTTTGGTCCGTTACCCGGATGAGCGGCCATATTGGAGATACTCGGATGTAAACAACAGCATGGATTGCACTGTTAATGTACTACTGAAGACATTGTTCTACTAATTTATGATTTCTAAACCATGGGGAAAAATGTGTGAAAACTGCTAAATCATATAGAGAAGGACTTAGTAAGCAGGAAAGTTAATAGGTGGTAAAGATCCGTACGAGTTGGCTCCTTTGTCGTAGACTGACGACCCGACAATTCTTCTATTTCTTAACCTTGCATAGTGAGCTACTTTGTTTTCACGCCGCGTTCATACACAGCTGAAGACCTTAAATGTTAAAGGTTTGGAGGCCTAGAACCAGATGGTGTGTGGATCCACTGCTCTATAGCCTGTTGCACCAGCTACCTCGTCAGTTCGTTTATTAAAGAAATAAATTATTGAGTCTAGTTTGTTATTCTTACTAGCTTATATTTAGTTGTCTTATCTTTTGGAAATACTGGTTCCGTTTGGACAACCACAAACGCCTTCTTTCCTCAGACAGTTTTTGCACTCTTCTTCTTGATTTGTTATAACTTTTGGCAGTCTATAGTGAAAAAAAAATGTGGGTGGGTCCTCTCCCAGAAAAATTTTACTGGAGTAGATGCCATTTACATTAAGTACAAATATAATCGCCTTGTTTACAAAATGTCTGGTTGGGCCAGACAAAATTACGGAAAACACAAAATCATTTACAGCAACAATAGTGTAGAGGTAAGACGCATGGCATCAAGTTTTGACGCAAATCGAACCGAGGTTCGAATCCGCCTTTTGCCGAACTTGCTCTACTCCCTTTTCCCATCACATATCAGATCGAAAAGGCATTTATTTTCAATAAAAATTAAGAAAATATTAGAAAAGTGGAAATAAAGCATCTAATGTGTTTAATAATAAGTGTTTATCAGGTAGGTAAACAGACATTTGCTGAATTAGAGACGATAAAAGTGAGTGGGTCCAATATTATTGGTCTTAAAAAGTATACAATGGTTCCAACGCCCATGGTCTATTCAATTCCAAATGTTTTTTCCCAGTCCGACCGATTAGTAGAGCCCAAAACACAACAATAATTGACCATTTTCAGAAGCAATAATTCCATTCGGTTCAGTGGCATTGTTTACGTTCAGTGCCACCAATATGGCCGACTTCCGGATTGATGATGTTTAGTGAAACACCCTATAAGGGCACTTTAAAGTTTTACTTAAAATTTTTAATTTTCAAGTTAAAAACATAACGAGGCAATTCAGGAAGTATGTAGTAAAATAAAAAAAAACACTCTCAAACAATCATAATTAAGAATTCACTGCTCTTACTGAACATCATCTCCAGGCGCATCACACAGGAAACAAAGTTATCAAAGTCGATGGTCATGTCTGCGTCTCCATAGCGTGCAGCCAGATTCTGATGAATGCAGTCATTCAGAGAGAATCCTGGGAAAAGATTACACATAAATCAAGTTATTCTGATAAAAGTTTCACTTGCTGCTTGCAAATAACTCATATTATGGCTTTCAGGAATATGCTGACTGCAATGTCCCTGTTCGAAAAAAGGTATGTTTTGAAGCATGGCAGCTTAAGATAGATTCTTAGGACTAGCTTAGGACCAGCACTTGACCAGCTTAAACCAGCTCAAACCAGCTGCCATGCTTCAAAACATACCTAACCAGCATATGCTGTTTTTTCAACAGGGTTATCAAAAATCCTTCTTTAAAAACTCATTTTAAAACGAAAAGTTTGAATGAAGGTCAATGGTCAGCGTACCTGCTTCTTTCAAAGCCATTCGCATCTCTGGTGTACTCATACAGCCGGACCCATCCATGTCATTCTTCTTATAAATGACCTAAAAAGGGAATGATGAGGATGTTACCCCGAGTTAACCCATGAGAAGCATTTGCATGTAGCATTTTTGAGTTTCTATGCAACTTTTGAGACAAACTGACCAGATACTTTTGAATTTTCTTCCAAAGAGTGGCAAACTCAGATAACCCCAGTTTACCATTGCCACTATCCTGCACTAGAGTTAAGTCAAACTGATTATGACACTCAGAAACACCAATGAGTAAAACAGCATCTAAACAACTGCATGTTGGACTATCTGTAAAAGGATACATCCATGAGGTTCACCATGACTCTACAAGTATCCAAACTGAAACCATCTGTCTTTATATCGGTTCCTGTGCAGAGAAGACAAATTGTTTACTAAATATTTTTGTAAATATGTTTTTTATATATAATAATGTACAAAGAAAACACTTACGTTTAGAAACTATTTTGTTTAAAATTGTTCGCAGCTCAGTGGCAGAGATCTCCATGTCCTTGGGTAAGAGCAAACATTATTACATTTTTTTAAATTACATGTGAAGTAAAGTAATCCATGAGCATTGAGGCCCGTTCACACCAAAGATAACGCTAACATTAAAAATTTATTTCAAAAAATCATTCTACATATAAAAGAATAGCAGAGTCCACACCAAAACTACAACAATAACGGCACAGAGGAACGATAATGATAAAAACACTGAAAGCCAATCAGAATCCATCCTGCTTTAAAAAGCTTGAGCATTTAAAGCAGCAGACGACAAAACTGCAGCGATGGTGTGGATGCTAAAAGAGTTATTGTTATAGATATCTTTATAGTTATTGTTCTTGGGGTGAACAGGCCGTTATTCAGGGTCTAAAATAACTCACATCTCCAGCAAGTTTAGTAAACAGACCCCTAAAGCCAGAATCAACCTCATCTTCAGACACTGTGTCCTGAGGAGACAGAAAAGAGGTTTATTGATGATATTCACAGTAATAAAAGGCAGTATTATGATCCACCTTTTAATTGACGAGCCTACTGAGTTTTGAATTATGGGAGGCACTTCCGGTTTGGGGAGCTTCCACTCAAAAAGACTGAAACAAATCATTTCATATTATAAGGTTGCAAAACTAACAATCCTTATGTCAGTTTGACTGAATACGTTTTTATTTTCAGACGTCAGAAGAATATCGTAACACTTGGTGACATAGTATCACAAGAATATCTGTGACAATAGCTCTTTTCAGGTGCGGCATTCTTTTCCTCCAGATTAATTTCTTGTTTTAACAATATGAAAAACGCAACATATACTGCACATTTGTGGTGGTTACAACTGTTTCTGGGTTTGAGTTGTTAGCCTGTCAGTTTTGCACCGTTCCCAGTTCAATTTCCTTTGTCTCTGTCATTGGTTGCCATAGTGTTTGATTTGATTAAGGAGACGCATGTTACGTAAAACAGACATATATTACAGTGATATTTAACACATCAGTAATATTGCTGTGGAAAGAATATAGCTTTTGTGGTAATTCACGGTCTGTTGAAAGTAATTTGTTAATGCTTTAACACTTTTAATTTTAATTTTAACGCTTGATGTTTGAAGGGTGAGTGGAATAATGTCACTTTATTGTACCCATTTAAAAAAAAACTTTTTTTTTCCGGTAGCGGCATTTCATCACTTGAGTTTTGGTGTTTGTTTCATATGCACTCACAGCACTCCAGTAAATAACACCATTTAAAATGTAAAAAAATAAAAAAACAAGCTAATTGCGTTCATAGAGAGGATTGTTTTCAGTTTATCAGAAGGCGTCATGGAGCGGAGGAAAAAGGTGGATAAGAGAGACGCAAAGGAAAATGGGACTTACATCTTCTAAGTTTGCCTCTACAGGGTCATCACATTGTCTGGAGGAAATAAGAGAGACAGGGATAGTAGATAAACCTACTGGTGTATCACATACAAAGGCACATCTCACAAACTTACATACATATACATAGACATATACATATATATGGGGGACCATTTTTTCCATTGACTACAATAATTTTCATGACTACAAAATCTTCATGACCTGGAAGAGCAAAAAGGAAGAATTTGCTGTCATAGTTTGACAGTTAAATAAATACAATTATTCAAATTTAAAAATAAAAAATAAAAGTAACTGCAAGTTTTGTCATTTCTTGACAGGTTTCTCAAGACCACTTGTAATGTAATAGAGTTTTTGTTTGATCACATGTTGAAGATACTCTTATTAAATCTTATTAAAGGAAAACTCCACTTTTTTTGAAAATAGGCTCATTTTCCAACTCCCCTAGAGTTAAACAGTTGAGTTTTACAGTTTTCGAATCCATTCAGCCGATCTCCGGGTCTGGCGGTAGCACTTTTAGCATAGCTTAGCATAGATAATTGAATCTGATTAGACCGTTAGCATCTAGCTCAAAAATGACCAGAGACTTTCGATATTTTTCCTATTTAAAACTGGACTCTTCTGTGGTTACATTGTGTACTAAGACCGACGGAAAATATAAAAGTTGCGTAATATCATTGCGCCTGCTGCACCCATGGTACAGCAGCAAAGTTCCTTGATCATTACGCAGGAATGAGAGTATAGTTCTGCCTAGAAAAATTGCCATCGGTCTTAGTACACGATGTTAGCCTGACGTCGTCATACTCAATTCTAGTCAGAATATGAGTCTGATTCTGCTCCGTTGGGCTGTGATTATGGGGCGTGTTTCAACCGAACCAGGAAAGACCTCAATTGGATAGACCTACAACCAATCAGAGCAACGGAGCGACGCATAACGTTATTTGTCAAATGTCAACAGAACTCAACTGCACTGTGTTGCCAAGTCCGCGGGTTAAAGCGACCCCAATTAGGTGATATACAGACCCAGGAATGCGATTTTTAGCTGCCAGCCCTGCCAAAATAACACATATTTTACCCCCCATATGCCTTTTTTCCCGGAGAACCCCCCTGGAAAGCTATTGGGCTTGTTTTTGGCTAGCGGGTTTTATTGTAAAAACTTGGCAACCCTGTCTGCACGCACGCTGGAATAAGTAGCCTAACGTTAAACGATCTTTGCCGGTGTTGTAAAAAAAGAATTTAAGGATACACAGAGTACTTACCAACACGATCATCATTTCTGAGAGAAATAGTAAAGGTGAACGCATATACGAACAAGTTCTCCGTTTAGGATTAGAACAAACTCAACCCAAGCGCCTTTGATGACGTGGATGATTACGTTACTGTTGATCATCTGTCCATCATCGTCTAAAGCCCGCCCTGATGATTTCATTGGTCCGAACAGTTTCTGTTCGGGCATAATTACTTCTCTATGGATCAAGTCCAGACCGAACTGCCCGAATAAAAATGTTGTGGGCGGGGCTAAGTTCGGCTGGCATCCAGGCTAACACGATGTAACTACAGAAGAGTCAAGTTTTAAATAGGAAAAATATCGAAACTCTTTGGTCATTTTTTTTAGCGAGATGCTAACGGTCTAATCAGATTCAATGATCTATGCTAAGCAATGCTAAAAGTGCTACCGCCAGACCCGGAGATCGGCTGAATGGATCCGAAAAAGGTAAAACTCAACTGTTTACTCTAGGGGAGTTGGAAAATGAGCCTATTTTCAAAAAAAGTGGAATGTTTCTTTAAGATGAGCTTATCAAAAAATGTTGAATCAATAATAAAAAAAAAAAACAGTCCTTACTGCATCTCAGACTGTTTCTCGGAGAACACACGCACACAGAAGTCTCCGTTCTTGTGCGGTTCGAATGTGGAAGGGACGATGAGATATTCTCCAGGAGGAAGTTTAAAGCGGGTGCTGACCTCTCTCAGGTTGATAAAGGTCTCAGATCGAGCTTTCTGACCGTGGCTCAGGAAATAATTCTTATCCAGATGAACATCCTTTTGCCCGTGGAACTGCAATGAGGTGATCAAGAACCAGAGGAAGAATAAACTAGATGTTTACATTTTCTGAAGAAAATGTGAGTGGTTTTTGTCTGTGCAAAAGTCAATGCTACTTTGCTGGGTGTTGTGGGTGGTTGCTAAGGCATTGCTATGTGGTTGCTCAGTGGTTATTATTGACTACAAAGACACACACACAAAAAAGAGTAAACTGTTTATGTTAATGCTTCATTTGCAAAAATCCATTTTGGGTTTTTCCATTGTGCTCACCTGTGAAGGCACCTAGAAAGAAAGAAAAAAAGAATAGATGCATAAACAGCTCCCTTCACAGGTCAAGCCATAAACATTACAATAACAAACACATAAAACATTTGTTTATTAGCAACCCCACCTCATAGATGGCATAGCCAATGGTGTGCATGTCCTCTCCAGACTTCCTCATTTTGCGCCGGTTCTTCTGAATCAAGCCAATCACCAGACTGCAGCCTACTTCATTATCATCAGGATCATCATCTTCCTCCTCTAGTTTGATCTTAAACTGAGGATTCATCCAGAAGGTGTCTGTGGAAGACAAATAATTAAGATGACAATTAAAGCAACAGATTACAGTACATATCATTTCTTAGGTTGCATATTTGACATGGTTTTCTTTTCCTAAAAACCGCATATGAACACCCTATCAACCACCCTGAGTACCCTAGCAACCAGATATCAACACCCTAGCAACCACCCTGAGTACCTTAGGAACCGCTTAGCAACACCCTAGCAACCACTCTGAGTACCCTAGCAACCACATGCTATCTATCTATCTATCTATCTATCTATCTATCTATCTATCTATCTATCTATCTATCTATCTATCTATCTATCTATCTATCTAAACTTAAACTTTCTCAAACTTTCTCAAATCTCAAACTTTCTGGCTAGGCTTTTTCAAGCCAATTTAAAGTTTGTCTACAAACGTTATCTAGTTATTATTAATGTTGAAAAGTTGTGCTCCTTAATATTTTTTGATAAAAAGTTCAGTTGAACATCATTTATTTGAAATATATATGTTTGTAAGAATGTAAAAGTCTTTAATGTGACATTTAATCAATTGAATCCATTCTTGCTGAATAAAACTATTGATTTCTTTAAATAATAATTATTATTATTAATAAAAAATAAAAAAAGTGCAACACTAGGCATTCTCTAATCTGCCACAGACAGATGCCATGAACTAAACTAATGGCATTGGTAGAGCCTGTTATGCCAAGCCCACTTAAAGAGATTGCAATTCCGTTTACTGCCAGTAGTGGTAGAGAAATTTCTCTTCACCTTTAAGGTCAAAGAAACATAAACATGCTTACATGGATGGTTCCTGCAGCCACCAGCAGTAGAGCCTCTTCTCCAGGTGCCATCGAATTTACATGAACTCCAGTGTTTGACAGAGTCCGAGGACAGCGTGTCTGGTGTCAGAGTGCAGACCTCTAAGCGTGAATAATGCCTCACAAAATCTGAGAATGACATCCTGCACAAGGGCAAACAGGAAGTGAATAACTGTGCCAAGAATAGCTTTGGTGATGTGGTTACATGGTTTTCAACTGCATTTGATTTTACCAGAACTCTCCATCTTCTGCCTTCACAATCTCACGTTCAGATGGATCGACATTGCTCCACTCAGAAGAGCTAAAATACAGGGTACATAGATATAATTCAGTAAGAAGGTTAAGCAATATTGTGAATATACTACTGTATAATGCTACAAATGCTCGATTTCAAGCTCATGCATCACTATAATATATAGATTTTAATAAATTAAGTTGTTTTGAATCTTGTATTGAATTGTTGGGTCTTACCTGTCACTCCAGGCCCCCGTCCATTCCACCTGACCCCAAGGATTACGGACTCGGACCAGCTTCTCCTTTCGACCTCGGTAAGTAACCTGACAAAATTGTACATACATTTTACATATACAGTTTAGCATATGTATTATTTCACTGAGCAAATGCACAGGAAAATTTAGGATGAATTTAGGCTAATCCAAGGAATTAAAATTTAGTCTAATCCAAAAAAAGAGAGACACTCAGATAAATAACCTCAATTGCCCCAGTAAGAGAGTAAGCATGTCCTTTCACAAGCTTCTGATGAGTGATGGCCTCAGAGTCTGCTGCACTGGTGATCTGTAGGAACAAAAAACTAGTAATATGACAGGATTTTCATTTTAGGATGAACTATTCCTTTAACATCTTTAGGTGTGCTGACGACCCCATACATCTATGGAGCATCCCAGCAGAGCTCCAGAATCCAGGGCCTTCCTGATGATTTGGAACATGTTGGATGGCGCCGTTTTCAACTCGTAAATTTCTGCAATCCCACCAGTGAAATCCTCAAAACCTTCCGTTGTGGAGCCTCCAGACAGAGCTTCATAACATCCATTCACCCTGAATGAGGGAAAGTGTGCAAAAAGAGTGATGTAGACTACAATAATTGCTTCCCTCCATTTGGTACCGATAAAAATGTTGCCCCAAAATGTGTTTGGGCGATATTTGTGTGCTATGTATGCACAGGGCCGGATTAACATAAGGGCTAGTATGGAGGTATGGAGTATGGAGGGGGCCGTGATTGGCCGAGGGAAGGATTGACCAGCCATCGGGAGCACCTGATCTTTTCCTGGTGGGATGATCAGAAAAACCTCTCCAAGCCCCTACATTTTAAATGGTGTTATTTACTGGAGTGCTGTGAGAGCATATGAAACAAACACCAAAAGTCAAGTGATGAAATGGCGCTACCGGAATAAACTGTCCACGCATCCAGCAGTCGCAACACACATCACTTGGCGCTTTTGCCGCTCTATTGAAGTGATAACCAGCACCAGTCGCTTGATCCATTTGAATTCCATACAAGCCCAACATGATATGTGAACATTAAAGGCTCTATGGTGAAACTAGCTGAAACCAGACTGATAACTCCGACCATGCAAACTGAAGTGTTGACGTAAACTGTAGCCTATAGGCTACAAAATGTTAATTACAAGCTTTTCAATCCACACAGCACCACCCGAGGAAAATTTACCATGCACTTACTAACACTGAAGAAATGCTGCATTATGGTATCTATTATTAGGCCTTAATATTACTACTATTAGTTTTATATTAAATATTAGGCAATACAATATAAGGGCAATAAGTCACTTTTAGAGGTTGATTTTTTTCACGTGTTTATGGTTTTTCATAACAAACACCAAATTTTATTTTTAGTAATATTGATAATATTACTATTATTATGTTTTTGTTTTAGAAACCATAAAAAAACATGGTATGAGGAGCATTGCCTGTGTCATGATCTTACAGTTAAAGGGTTAGTTCACCCAAAAATGAAAATGGTGTCATTAATTATTCACCCGTAATACCTTCGTTCATCTTCGGAACACAAATGAAGATATTTTTGATGAAATCCGAGAACGGCGGCTCACCATTGGCTAGCTCCTGTGTCAGTATCACACGCATGCTTCGTGGTGCCCACGTGAACAGCGTCGACCAATGGTAAGCCTGTGTTCTGACGTAGAACTCGGAAGCGGTGCGCTGTTTACACTACTGTCTATGGAGGGGTCAGAGAGCTCTTGGATTTCATCAAAAATATCTTCAATTGTGCAGTTCTAATAAACTTTAATTGAAGTAAAAATGTTTTTTCAATAATTAACAGCCTGTAATATAATGGAATATGAGTATTTTAAAAATACCTATTATTATTTGTTTCTGTCCTTTATTTATTCATTGATTCATTTATTTATTCCAATTCAAAGGCTGTAATCCCCGCAAAATATTAATGGATGGGCTGAAATTTCCCCCCAGTCAAGCTCTGATGAATCCCCTCTTTTAGAGCCATAAATAAAACCTTCTAATGATGAAACTATTAAAGTAAACTCAGTTGTATGTGCAAAAGTTGTTGCTGTTTCTGGTGTAAATGCATTTATGCTGATAATGTGTTGTAGCCTGGGATATTTATATAAAGGCCTACTTAATATTTAAATGGAATATCCAACATATACTCATTGTATCACTGTGCATTGATTTGAAATGAGATTTTTTTAATATTAATTATTTCTTTTTGAGGTAGAAAACGTTGTGGCACTAAGATAGGCTACTATGAAGGAGGCCTTTGATTTGCTATAGCCCCAGGGCACTATGTGTTCTTAATCCGGGCATGTGTATGCATGATTTACTAGATCACTTAGCAAAGCTGTAACCACATATTTAGGATTGAAGGTAAAAGAATAATCAATAAGTAGCTAAGTAAATAAACAAACTAACAAATCTATATTCTTGAGCAATGAATTCAGATCAGAACATAGTTTTATTAGTAGTATAAACTTTCTATTCATCAAAAGCCCCCTTCACACAGCACGTCGATCCCTTAAAATTGCCATAAAATTGCTAGATTGCCTTCTTTGGGAATGCAAACACATCCTGGGATGCTAGTTTATGATCGAATAAGAGAGAGAAATCGCAGATCATAAGCTTACTTAAGACACTGCAGAGACATTACACGTCACATCGATGTCATGTGTCTTTACGGGATCTTTATGGGATGTGTGTGAACGCACGCGCAGATTCCAGAAAATCACTGGCAGTGTAAATGAAGCAAAATCAAACGATCCCAGGACACATTATCAGTGTATTTTCCGGAATCTCTGTGTGAAAGGGGATAAAGCCGGTATTTTATTACAGTTTCCACAAAAAATATTAAGCAGCGCAACCGTTTTCAACATTGAGAATATAAATAAGTATTGTTTCTTGAGCAGCAAATCAGCATATCAGAATGATTTCTGAAGGATCATGTGACACTGAAGAATGGAGTAATGATGTTGAAAGTTCAGCTTTGCCATTTAAAAAAAAAAACCCATTAAATTAGAAAATATTATAATAGAAAATTAATTAAAAAAATAGAAAATGTTTAATATACAATATTACTGTTTTTATTGTATTTTTGATCAAATAAATGCCTTGGTGAGCATAAGAGACTTTTAAAATAATTATTCTAAAATTATATATCTTTTTAGTAATTGTGTAATAGATTACTTAAAAAAAAAACAACTGAAAAGCTAGACTGCAATTGTGACTGTTATGACGCAAGAGAAACATGCCAAACCCAACAAAAGGAAGATTATATGACTCACTTTGCATAGGCCTTCTCCAACAGGGCGCTCCAGAACTCAGAGCCTGTGGCGGAATGAACAAACAGCAGTTCTCCATCTCTAGTGGGCAATCGATCATCCACCACCACATCCACCCATTCCCCATACTGCCACAACTGCAACCATCAAAACAAATGTACTTAAATGATGGCGGAATCACAGCAGATGAGAATTAAACTACAACCTCATAACAAACAGAATCAAGAGCCAAAGCACCGTCTCACAAAGTCCAGTGAATCATCTCTGGCATCACTTACAGTTATGATCTGGGAATGATTTAAATGCTTAAATATAATTAAACTCAGTCGCATAGCAAAAAGTAGAATTTAAAAAATACAGCAAGCCGGCGCACACAGAGGAATTTAGCATGCCCTTCCTCTGGGATCAATGCTGTCCGTCTATTATGAGTCAGTTTGACTTCCTGCCCTGACAAAAACATTCCACCATTCCAACCCATAAAACCGAGCCAATCTGAGTCTCTGTTAAAGAGTCATTATTTATTTGACATATCTGCCTAGCAACCAGCTAGAACACACCTAGCAACACCCAAGCAACCTCCCAGAACCCTATAGCAAATATTTAGCAATCACTCAACACCTTATCGACATCCTAGCGAGGCTTAATGCTCTTCAAACAGCCCAAGTATTCAACATATTTCTCTTTAAGTTCAACTTCAACATACTTTCATGTTTACTTTGTTTACCTGAAAGTGGAAAATTCCAGCATAGTCTTGCCCAAAGCCCTGGTCGGATGGTACGACACGAGCCAAAACATCTTCATTGAGGGTTAGTGACGCAATGGCCGCTAAGAGCCAGCAATCACCTGCAGAAAGAAAACTTAGTTGTAGTTATGAAGGTTTTACAAACTTTACCAAAATGAACAGCTGCAAAAGTATTATGAACGTTAAAGGGATACTTCACCCAAAAAGGACAATCCTGTCATCATTTACTCACCCTCAAATTGTTCCAAACATGTACGAATTTCTTTCTTTCTTCTGCTGAACACAACAGAAGATATTTTGAAGAATGTCGGTAACCAAACAGTTGACTTCCATAGTATTTTTTTTCCATACTATGGATGTCAATGGGGCCCTTCAGCTGCTTGGTTACCCAAAATCTTCACAAAATCTATTGAGTTCATAAAGGTTTTTGAATAACATGAGGGTGAGTAAATGATGACAGAATAAAAAAATTTGGGTGAACTATCCCTTTAAAACTTATAAGAAAAATTGACATTTTACCAAGGCAGAGACATAAAGAATGCAAAGTCATGAGTAAAAGCAGTTAGAAACATTATGAATTAAATGTCCTGTTCTTCGTGATCCCATTTTTCAAACTTTAGTTAGTGTGTAATGTTGCTGTTAGAGCATAAATAATACCTGTAAAATTATAAAGCTCAAAGTTCAATGCCAAGCGAGATATTTTATTTAACAGAAGTTCCCTTTCAAAGCCTACAGCGAACGGCCGGTGTGGACTACATCCTGGTATTTCCTGCTTTAATTACGTCAGTAGAGCAGTTTGTTGTCTAACCTCCGCCCACAAGAATACGCGAAAAAGGGGGCGTGGTCTTGTTGCTCCCTCGTGGAGAAGAGGGAGTGTTGCGTTCGGTTCGGTTGCGTTTGTCGCCATCAGACGCTGTTATTTTCATCCCGGAGTCAAATCACCTTTGTTTGGCCTTCAGGGGCTGTAGTTTGAGCACATGCATCTCCCCGTTATGGTAAGAGGCGTGACCTTCCCGGGCAACGTGCGCTAAGCTGCTTTCGAATCACAACACGGGAACCGCTGGCACAATCAGAACTCGTTACGTATTTCTGAAGGAGGGACTTCATAGAACGAGGAAATTCTCAGGCCGTTTTGAGGACAGTGAAAACGTCTCGGTTACGGATGTAACCCTCGTTCCCTGAGGAGGGAACGGAGACGTAACGTTAGTGACTAACGAATGGGGGTTTCGCTTAGAAGCCTATCAACTTCGAGTTTTGAGAAAACGCCCAATGGCGTGCCAATGCCATGGGGCATGCGGAATTTGCATACGTAGCTCCGCCTCACTGCGTGAGTATATAAGGAAGTACGAGGCAATATCGCATTATGTTACCTGCTTGAGGAGCCAAGACTGAACTCCTGCGTTCCAGGCAACACAGCTCGATGTGGCAAGGGGACGTTACGTCTCCGTTCCCTCCTCAGGGAACGAGGGTTACATCCGTAACCGAGACGTTCCCTTTCGTTCAGTCACTACGACGTAACGTTAGTGACTAACGAATGGGGGTCCCAATATAATCCCGCCACTCAGCTGTCTTCCAGTGCCCTGCGTAAGTGTGAGTACCCTGTCGTAAGACTAGTACGGACGAAGGACTCCCACTTAACACAGGATTACCAAGGTACACTGGGAAGCATATCCCAGTGAGGGAATGCCAAAGATGCCTACCCGTGGGGAGGACTTAAGAGACACATATGACCCGGAGAGGGTTGCATATGGAAGATCTCTAGGGTACCAGCCGAAGGTGGATTTTTAACCCTAGGGGTGGCGGGGACACGCCAAGGGAAGAAACCCGCTCACTGCGGAGACTTACGGTGAAATACACATGTGGGGGTCGCCAGAGGGAACCATGCACATGGGGCACCTGGCCGGACATGAGGGTCTGGGCTCGAGAGGGCAGACTGAACTGATGTCGGCGTCGACAGTGCTGGAGGAGCTCAGGGCTCTCGGGGAGCTCACCTGAGGAAAATATCGCACGTATCCAGTCCGTGGAGTGGAGTGGCGAGCAAGCGAAGACACCTGAACCTGGTCCATCACCGGCCCCTCGGGGGGGCGAGTACATAGTCGGACACTGGCTCCACTCGGAGATTGTAGAATCTGGCGAATGTGTTGGGTGTCGCCCAGCCTGCAGCTCTGCAGATGTCTGCTAGCGAGGCGCCATGCGCTAGAGCCCAAGAGGAAGCCACACTCCGGGTGGAGTGTGCCCTCACACCAAGGGGACATGGTCGGCCTTGCTGCTGGTAAGCCAAAGCAATGGTGTCCACTATCCAGTGAGACAGCCTTTGCTTTGAGAGAGCACTTCCCTTCCGCTCTCCACCATAACAGACAAAGAGCTGGTCTGAGGTCCTGAAACACTGCGTCATGTCTACGTAGGCGCGGAGAGCGCGTACTGGACAGAGCAATGCCAAGGCTGGGTCTGCCTCCTCCAAAGGCAGCGCTTGCAGGTTCACCACCTGGTCCTTGAACGGAGTGGTGGGAACCTTGGGCACATATCCAGGCCGGGGTCTCAGGATCACGTGAGAGTTAGCCGGCCCGAACTCCAGGCACGCTTCGTCAACCGAAAATGCCTGCAGGTCCCCGACCCTCTTGACTGAGGCCAATGCGGTCAGCAGAGCCGTCTTCATAGACAGAAACTTAATATCGACCGACCGCAAAGGCTCAAAGGGAGGTCTCTGCAGAGCAGTTAGTACTACTGCGAGGTCCCAAGAGGGTACGAGAGGAGAGCGAGGAGGATTCAGTCTCCTAGCTCCCCTCAGGAACCTGATGACCAGGTCGTGCTGACTTACCTTTTTGTTCTCCAAGAGATCGTGGTGGGCAGATATTGCGGCCACATATACCTTGAGGGTGGAGGGAGACAGCCTTCGCTCCAGCCCCTCTTGGAGAAACTCAAGCACGGACCTGATCGGACATTTCCAGGGGTCTTCTTGGCGGGAAGAGCACCAGGTGACGAAGAGGTTCCACTTCAACGCATAGGCATGCCGAGTGGACTCTGCCCTAGCGGAAGTGATGGTGGCGACCACCGTAGGTGGTAGGCCACTCAAACCTGCCGGGTCCCGTCTAGGAGCCACACGTGGAGGTTCCAAAGGTCGGGACGCGGGTGCCAATGGGTGCCCCGTCTCTGAGTGAGGAGGTCCGGTCTCAGAGGAATAGGCCAGGGAGGGGCTGTCGCAAGGAGAATGAGTTCGGGGAACCAGGTCCGGCCGTGCCAGTACGGGGCGACCAAAAGGACCTGCTCCTTGTCCTCCCTGATCTTGCACAGAAGCTGTGCGAGTAGGCTCACTGGGGGAAACGCATATTTGCGTAGGCCCCGCGGCCAGCTGTGCGCCAGTGCATCCGTGCCGAGCGTGCCCTCGGTCAGGGAATAATACAGGCTGCAGTGGGAAGAGTCGTGGGAGGCAAACAGGTCTACCTGTGCGTCGCCGAACTGTTCCCAAATCAGCTGAACCGTCCGGGGATGGAGTCTCCATTCTCCCGGGAGAGGCTGAAACCGCGAGAGCTCGTCGGCTGCGTGGTTCAGGACTCCCGGAATATGGACAGCACGAAGGGACCTCAGGCGCTTCTGACTCCATAAGACGAGATGGCGGGCGAGTTGAGACATGCGGCGGGAGCGTAGACCGCCCTGGTGGTTGATGTACGCTACTACGGCCGTGTTGTCTGTCCGGACAAGCACATGTTGACCCTTCAGCAACGCTCGGAAGCGGTGCAGGGCGAACCGTACTGCCAGCAACTCGAGGCAATTGACATGCAGGAGGCGCTGGGGTCCTGTCCAGGAGCCCGCGGCTGCTTGTCCATTGCACATGGCACCCCAGCCCGTGGCAGAGGCATCCGTCGATACGACAACATGCCTGGAAACTCGTTCTAAGGGCACACCGGCCCGTAGAAAGCTGAGGTTCGACCACGGGGTGAGTGTCTGTAAGCAGGCCCGAGTCACTTGGATCCGGAGCGTGCCAGACTGCCATGCCCATCTCGGGACTCGATCGCGAAGCCAGTGCTGAAGCGGTCTCATATGAAGCAATCCGAGCGGCGTTACCGCGGCTGCAGATGCCATATGCCCCAGGAGCCTCTGAAAAAGTTTCAGTGGAACCGCATTCTTGCTCTCGATTTGTCGGAGGCAAGTCAGCAGAGACTGCGCGCGCTCGCTCGAAAGCTGCGCGTACATGGCGACCGAGTCGATCTCCATACCGAGAAAAGAGATCCTCTGCACTGGGCAGAGTTTGCTCTTCTCCCAGTTGACCCGAAGGCCCAGACGGGTTAAGTGGTGGAGAACCAGATCTCTGTGTCCGCAAACCTGCTCTCGAGAGTGGCCTAGTATGAGCCAGTCGTCGAGGTAGTTCAGGATGCGGACCCCGTGCTGCCAAAGGGGCGCAAGGGCTGCCTCGGCAATCTTCGTGAAGACGCGAGGGGACAGAGATAACCCGAATGGGAGAACTGCGTACTGGTATGCCCGCCCCTCGAAAGCAAACCGTAGGAACGGTCTGTGTCGAGGAAGGATGGAGACATGGAAGTAGGCGTCCTTCAGGTCGATCGCTGCAAACCAATCGTCCGGACGAACGCATTCGAAAAGGCGTTTCGCAGTCAACATCTTGAACGGAAGCCGGTGAAGGGATCGGTTCAAGATGCGAAGGTCCAGGATTGGCCGTAACCCACCGGTTTTCTTGGGTACAATGAAGTAGGGGCTGTAGAACCCCGACCTCATTTCGGCTGGAGGGACAGGCTCGATCGCACCCTTCGCCAGTAGAGTGGCAATCTCCGCACGCATGACGGGGGCATGGGCCCCGGTCACGGTATAGCGGACTCCCCTGTAACGGGGAGGAGCCTGCGCGAACTGAATCGCGTAGCCGAGCCTGACGGTCCGGGCAACCCAGCGGGACAGCCCCGGAAGCTGAAGCCAGGCTTCCAGAGACTGCACCAACGGGGTCATACGGACAGTAGGCGTACCCCGGGTGGGGCAGCGAGGCAGCGTTACCGGCGCGGACAGGGGAGGCTGTTGGGCGTCCCCGGGTCGGAGCACGGTTAACGGCTGCGCCCTGACAGAGGAGACCAGGGAAGGACTCGCGTTCCACGGGGGTCTGCTCTGCCAGGGGGCTGGCGACAGAGAGGGACGAGAGTGGCGTGACCCGAGGGTGGCGCGCACTGCCGTCACCGATCTCTGGGGGCTCAGGGATGGGTTTGTCAGTTCTTTCTTTAACCACATTAGGGTGCTGCTGACCCGGGGGCCAGCAGCTGAACAAAAGATTCTCCCCCGGCCCTCCACCGGGGGAAGGAGCGGCCCTGCCGCCGTCTCCTGGAAAGAACTGCCCATCCCTGAGCCGTCCGCATCAGGAGCGCCGCTTAGCCTGGCGTTTCTTCGCGGGCTGCGGGGCTGGAGCGGACTGGGACGCCTTCCTGCGGCTGCCTCTGCGCGGCCCGGGTGGAGGCTGCTGCTTGGGTGGCGCAGAGGCGGAGGAAGCCGCGGGAGGACGTCCTCGGCGGCGAGCAGGCTGAGGCACCTGCGCGGGCGGTGGGGTGGAGGCAGCAGCTGACCGCCGGGGCAGGATGTATTTTATTGCCTCAGTCTGCTTCTGAGCGGCCGAGAACTGTTGGGCGAAGCTCTCGACCGCTCCGCCGAATAGCCCATCCTGTGATATGGGGGCGTCGAGGAAACGTGTTCGCTCGGCGTCGCGCATATCAGACAGGGTGAGCCATAAGTGTCTCTCCTGGACCACATTTGTGGACATCACCTGACCCAGGGAGCGCGCGGTCACCTTCGTCGCCCGGAGAGCGAGGTCGGTGGCGGCACGCAACTCATTGCTGAGCCCTGGATCAGCCCCTCTCTCGTGCATATCGCACAGCAACTTGGCTTGGTAAGCCTGAAGAGTTGCCATGGTATGCAAAGAAGCGGCGGCCTGCCCCGCAGCTCTATAGGACTTCGCCACCAGAGATGACGAAAACCTACAGGCCTTGGAGGGGTGCTTTGGGTCACCACGCCAGGACGAAGCGCTCTGTGGACACAGTTGCATCGCAACAGAACGTTCGACTGGGGGGACCCCAGTGTACCCATGAGCCGCGGCTCCATCGAGAGAGGTGAAGGCGGAAGAGGCCGCCAAACGTTCACGGGAAGACAACGGGGCCTTCCAGGAACGCGCGACCTCTTCATGCACTTCGGGGAAGAAAGGTATTGGAGGAGCGGCCGGACGGGTGTCCGAACGCGCCGCCCCCAAAAACCAATCATCCAACCGCGAACGCTCGGGCTGAGGCGGAGGGTTCCACTCCAGTCCAAGCGCTGCGGCGGCCCGAGAGAGCATGGCTGTCAATTCTGGGTCCGACTCGGGCAATGCTGGGACACCCGAAGGTGGCAGCACAGCCGAATCCTCATCCTCAGATGACTCCAGCCCACCTTGTGATGCGGCGATAGACATCACTTCCTCCTCCGCCGCGCCAAACGCCACAGTCGGGACAGCAGGAGCCGGCCCCGATGTAGACGCTTGAGCGCGGGCCGGGTCAAGTGCCTGAGAGGGGGGTGTGGGCCGAGGAACTAGCGTCGGAGCTTTATTCCACACCGTCACCCTCAGATCACCCTGGTCACCAGCCAAAGTGCCGCCTCCAGAGGAGACCGCAGATTGGGGGGGGACGGAGGGGACTCTCGTTCCGGCATCAGCACGGAATTCACGGAGTCTCGATCGTAACACTGAGATGGCCAGGTTCCCGCAGAGAGAACATGAGTCATCCACGAGCGCTGCCTGAGCGTGCTGAAAGCCCAAACACGTCACACAGCGCTCGTGCCCGTCGAAAGAAAAAAGTGATCTACCGCACCCAGAAGTGCACGGACGGAACATCCTGAAAAGGACGCGTCACGTGCAAGCTCTTTTATGAGAGGAAACTTCACAGTCGATGCCGAAGCGCCCAGGGAAACACACACCAGCTGGATGCAGACCACTGCACAGATCAGCAGGCAGGAAGTATGCGATCACTGGAACGCGCCGTCACACCAACACCGACTGGAAAGCTGCTCGTCTCGAAGAAGCTGACAGAGTCTCAGAAGGCTGTAGGAGTGAAGAGGTAGGTACTCTTGGCTCCGAAAGCAGAAACATAATGCGATATTGCCTCGTACTTCCTTATATACTCACGCAGTGAGGCGGAGCTACGTATGCAAATTCCGCATGCCCCATGGCATTGGCACGCCATTGGGCGTTTTCTCAAAACTCGAAGTTGATAGGCTTCTAAGCGAAACCCCCATTCGTTAGTCACTAACGTTACGTCGTAGTGACTGAACGAAAGGGAACAGCGGTATACAGATAAGTAAATTGTGTGAAAAATACAGTGTTTTTTTACACATGAAACATGAACACATGTTATATTGCACACTGTAAACACAATCAAAGCTTCAAAAAACACGAAAAACGGGACCTTTAAAGGTGCACTATGTAACTTTTCCATCCACTAGAAGTCGTCTGTTCAAAACAAAGGCGTTTTTTGATGACGCCAAGTTTGAGCACAGACTCTTGGGACATGTGGTCTTCACCTCACAGCCGGTGGGAAAGAATCAGGATAGGACTCGGGCAGAAATCATGTTCATGGATGCGATTGAAGTTACTGTAGTATGAAGCAGAGCAGGGCCGAGTGTTGTGGAGCTGAGCAAGGCCGCTGGAGCGATTGTTAATAAGATGATGGCAACACACGCCTCGCGAGCAGCGGGACTTTTATTATGACACAGTCGCCCGTGCCACTTCCGCTTTTCCGGTCATGAGTATGAGGTAATGCAGCTCTGTTGATCATATTAGATACATCCGAGTGTGTTGAAAATGATGTTATGACGTTACTCTGTGCGTTCGCTCGGCGGCTGCTATGACACTTGTTGCACTTGCACACTGCAGTGAGAGTAAAGCGTTTCTGCAAAATAAAACCGAAAACTGAGGGCAACACATATATGATGCAATCGACAGGCGACTCCCTCACACGTCCCGGTTCCTCGGTTAAAATAGCAATTTCTCACGATTTACAAATATTTGGAAACATTTGGAATATCGTAAGTACTCAACTGAACAAAATATAAAACACTGGCCTAGTGGTTTTTGTATATTTTACTGAAAAAATTTGACATAGTGCACCTTTAAAGTCCAAATTCATTGTAAACTACATAAATTAAAATGTCTCCTTTTATGATTCACAGAAGAAAGAAAGCCACAGGGTTTTGAATGAAATGAGGGTGAGTTTTTATGTTTGTGGTGAACTATCCCTTTAAGACTTTACTTCCCACTGCTCAATTGCAAGCGCTGAGATTCTATCCTCGAGCGGTTTGTTGTAGGCCTACACAGTTTGTCCTGCCCAGATATCCTTTGCATTCCACAATCTTCACAA
Organism: Gobio gobio; assembly: GCF_949357685.1. Taxonomy (NCBI): domain Eukaryota; kingdom Metazoa; phylum Chordata; class Actinopteri; order Cypriniformes; family Gobionidae; genus Gobio; species Gobio gobio. The sequence goes on from NC_137111.1 coordinate 41,198,358, forward strand.
AGACGACTCAGTTTAGCTGGCTGCCTCTAAATAAATCGCCTTTCAGTTTCTTCCCCAACATGTCAGCTGATTAGGCTTCAAAATGCCTTTAACTCGCTGGGCTGAAAAAACGGTTTCCTCTTCCGTTGTATGAATCATCTTTCATACAGCTAGTATGTTCCTAGTGATACCACCATGTACAACAACACTGAAAGTGTTGCTGTAGTAACAGTTAAACTAACAAACGTAATGTGGAGTTTCCTCAACCGGTGTCGAAACTACTTTAGCACTATTTCCCATAGAATGGGAAAAAGAATGAAACTAGCGCAATGCATTTCATTTCATGCAATAATTTATGACTCTCTTGAGTGTTTTTTTTTTTTTTTTTTGCATGACCCTTCAATCAAACATGCATATAATGAGATCAATCAAACTGACTAAACTAGCAGATAAACTAAATAAAAAGTATAAAAATAAGTAATACAATTAATAAAAACTGAATTCATAATCATTTATTTAGTAAAGAAACTGATATGCAGCCAAATACACAAAAATCGTTGTTCATCATAATCATGTTTGAAAGATACTTAAAAGATGAAATCAAAAATTTGGTGCACCTAGACGGTCCCTAAATTTGCGAATATCAAACGTCAAACCAACTTCATGCCAGTTACTACTAGCACATACGCAGAGTCAGATGTAATATAATAAGGAGCCTTGTGAGGCAGAGGTTGCAGGAATCGTTCCCTGTGTTATGCAATGGTGCGTATCACACCCCGCTTTATGAACACAGACTGAAGGTTTCTCCATACGGCTCAACATTCATTGCAAGTAAAACAAAAACAAACAGAGGAGCTGAAATCAGCAATGCGTAGGATTTCACCCAAAAAGTACACAGAGACTCCTCAGATGTCTGAGTAACTTTACTGGGTCTCACTTATTAGACAGTAGTGTAATACTAAAGGGGAACAGACTACTCTAAGACAGTGGGTTTGTTTCTAAAAATGTTTCCTCATGTTCAGAGGGGATTTCTTAAAAATGTAATAAAAATAAGACCAAGTTCCAAGATAGCTTCACACATTTAGTCGATCTTACATGCTCCTGGTAATTCCTCATAATGAACACCTTTTGGACTGTTATATTGCACATAGAAGGGGTGTTTACTTACCTAAACCTCCTTGGCAAATATCTGTTCTTGTAGCTCCTCCAACAATAAACTCAGGGCTGGAAGTCAGTTCCTGCAGGAAAAGTGCATTGACAAAAAAGCATTGACATGAAGTTTCCCAAAAATCTTAAGCACTTCAAATGTTCAATTTTCCATTCAAATAGTCATGAGATGAGTCATGTGTTGGCAGACATTGTTTTTTAAGAAAAGTAGCCTACATAACCAAGAGTTTATATGCCTCAGGGCACAATGACTAGATCGATAGATAGATAGATAGATAGATAGATAGATAGATAGATAGATAGATAGATAGATAGATAGATAGATAGATAGATAGATAGATAGATAGATAGATAGATAGATAGATAGATAGATAGATAGATAGATAGATAGATAGATAGATAGATCTAATTTTACATTTCTATGGTAAAACTACATTCATGTGTATTTGACAGGAACTCACCCCAGGTCTTTTCCACACCACACCTCTGGTTTTTGACGACCGTGGACCGAGTTCGTTGAAGCCCAGAGATTCGGGAGCGGCTGGGAACGTTGCATCACAAAACAGATCCCCGCGGCTCAGACACTCACTTCTCAGACTCTCAAAGTTCTGGTTCAGGTACTTCACGGCATTGGTGTTCGTCCCAAAGCCAGCCGCCAGGGCTCTCTTCTTGGCGAGTGTGGATGCCACGCCAGACATTTTTCTAACTTTTCCCCCTGTGTTTCTCTGCAGCTGTAAAGTGCGACAGTGAAACTTTTCTGCTCGTACGCCTTCACCCACTCCTCCTTCTAGGACAGGCGTGGTCCTAAGCCTGTAATTTTAGGGGCCGTTCACACACGCTCAGGGCGATTTCTGCGTTCCAAAACAACTGAACGCAGCACAGCTGAAAATGAGCAGCGGTTTTACTAAGCTGAGTTTTTCCACGCGTTTATAGAGGAAGCTTGCTTTTCGTCTGTCTGTACCCCCCAACCCCCCTCCCCTCCTTTTTTTTTTTTTTTTTTTTTTTTTTTTAAATAGGCCTAACGTTACTTCACATCGTCTTGCTGGGTGAATAAAATTGAAACATTTATACTGCCCTGGTCAAGCTGGCCTGTTGGCTGGTTTTAGATAGATCTATCTATCTATCTATCTATCTATCTATCTATCTATCTATCTATCTATCTATCTATCTATCTATCTATCTATCTATCTATCTATCTATCTATCTATCTATCTATCTATCTATCTATCTATCTATCTATCTATCTATCTATCTATCTATCTATCTATCTATCTATCTATCTAATTTTTCTTTTGGGTTAATAAAACAAGCGCACTGATCAGCGCTACTTTTCGGGGACTCGCTCGTTATTGTTTCAAACAATCGCAGCTGGCGCCATATTGCGCCCCAGTTATCGATTATAGAGAAAATGGCCTTCAGACTCAGAGTATGTAGGTAATACTAGTGTCACAATTCACCAGTCACCTCTCTCTGCACTACAGTTCCCAACTTCCCATCATCCTCACTGGCTCCCATCTGCTCTGCTCCACACTAGTAGCTACTACGAAACCCTGCACCGCGCATGTTATCATTGTCTGGTCACAAGACATCATCAAAGTTGTGGGTATTCCTTCCCTGGTAACACTTTACAATAAGGTTAATTAGTTAACAACATTAGTTAACATGAACTAATTATGAACTGCACTTATAAAGAATTTATTTATCTTTGTTCATGTTAATTTCAACATTTACTAATGCATTATCAAAATCTTGTTAACATTAAGCCATGAACGGCTGTATTTTTATTAACTAATATTAACAAAGATTACCTAATGCTGAACAGAGGTGTTGTTCATGGTTAGTTCATGATCACTAATGCATTAACTAATGTTAACTAATACAACCTTATTGTAAAGTGTTACTCCTTTCCTTAGATGCCAACCTCTGTGGCTATAGTCTCCAGACTCCAGTCAGAGGAAACATCTCATTAAGTCGGTACTCAGCAGTATACTGGTGTAGGGCGTGTGGTGCAACGTGTTCAATTGCTTCATCATCGTCTTCATGGTTGCTGTCTGTCTGCACTATACTTACCATCCCTGTTTGGTTAAAGATTGTTTGTTACTAACTACTTCTACAAGTCTGTGTTTCCTGACAAGGAAAGTGCAGTGTTTGTCTTGTTGGTATGCCGATTATTTTGTATAGGGGTTAGCTAACAAGCGGGAAGAAAGATGCCCCCCTGGGTCAAGATGACCCCCCACCTTCCCAACCTCTTTTCCCCTCCTGACCATAGATGGCATAAAGAAGGCCCCAAGTGGCATGTTGTTACTGTGTTTTTAAAAAAATATTTGATTTCATAATTATTGTGTTTTAATGGGGTTGAATATTTCCATGAATTAGACATCTTCGCTTTCATTAAACCTATAGGTTAATTGAGTGAAATTCAATTTGATTTCACTGTGTTCCTATTATGGCATATTTTCAATTAAAATATGGGCAATTAAATATATCAATATTGATGCAAGGTAGAGGTGTCATCTTACCCTCTTAATATTTTACATTTTGTGCATCTAAATTAGCAAATTCTATTTATTTCCTTTACCACATTGGCTGATGCATCCTCCAGCACATGCAAAACTTATATCTAAATATGTTAGTTTAAAAGTAAATCCCCATTGTTCTTAAAAGGATAGTTCACCCAAAAATGAAAAATTACTCCATGATTTACTCACCCTCAAGCCAAGCCATATATGACATTCTTCTCTCAGACGAATACAATCAGAGTTATATTAAATGTCCTGGCTCTTTCAAGCATTATAATGGTAGTGAATGGCAGCCCAAAATTTGAAGACCAGAAAAGTGCATCCATCCATTATAAAAGTAATCCATATTGCTCTCGGGGGTTAATTAAAGGCCTTCTTGAAGTGAATCGATGGGTTTGTGTAAGAAAAATATCCAATTGAACCTTTATAAAGTAAAATATCTAGCTTCTGCCGGACCTCCTTCCGTATTCAACTTACGAAAATAGCGTAACTTGCGCGGTGTATGGCGTCAGACGTAGCATAAGCATTTTGAACTGCGAGAGGTGTTACATTTTTTTCGTAAGAATATGGTAGGCAGCCTGGCGGAAGCTAGATATTTTATTTTATAAAGTTTTAAATATGGATATTTTTCTTACTAAAACACATAACTTCGCTTCAGAAGGCCTTTTTTAACCCCACCCGAGCCGTGTGGAGTACTTTTAAGTAATGGACTTTTTTAGGCTGCCATAATAAAGCTTGGGGGCAGGACATTTTTTAATATAACTCTGATTGTATTTGTCTGAAAGAAGAATGTCATATACTCTTAGGATGGCTTGAGGGTGAGTAAATCATGGGCTAATTTTCCTTTTTGGGTGAACTATCCTTTTAAGGGGGACATGTTCCCCTATGTCACCTATTGTAATTGACTAAAATAAAATAAAATTATTGCTAAACATTAGCTTTAAGACACTGGTTAAATTATATATACTTTACTGGGTATATCACCTCAAATTAATTTCACATCCTCACATTTTTTATTTGGTGAGTGAATAAACTGGATAATCTAATCTAAATCTTTTACATATTTGACCGCACAATGCTGCTGTTGACCAATTAGAATCAAGTATTCTTGTATATATCCAGAGTGCTAATTGATACTGCCTAATGAAATCCAGCATGTTTTAATTGTATCACAGTTCTCTAAACTCTGTTCTGCTCCAGTTCCTCATCACAGTTCTGCAGATAGATCTGCATTCTCATGATGAACTTCTGCTGCCCTCTTGTGTTCTTTACACAGCAATGTGCACTACAAACAACCATTTCATCAAACTGTTTATAACTCAAATCTTATATTATTGTTCATTAAAACAAACGCATTTATAATTAAATTATTGATCCAAACATAACCTTAAACCTCCATGCACTAAATTAAATTGTGTATATTAAATGTCATATTTCTTTGATAATAATGGCTGAAGTTAGCCTGACGTTTTGGCCAACATTCTATAATAGCTAAAAATTGTATAGCAGTGGTATGCTACATAAAAAAGAAGAAGAAGTAAATTAAAGAAATTAACAGAAAATATTAGTTCTGTAAGCAGCAAGCATTAAAGGGCATAGCCTACTGCAGGTTAGAGACCCCAGTGAGTCAATGTATAGAAAAATAATGTAGGAACTAGATTTTCTTTAAAATATACTTATAAATACGCTACTAAGGCTTTTGGGGTCGGTTTTGTGAGAAAATATTGAATATTGAACTGATGTAAAATAAACATTTTAATGCCATGTTTCTCCATCTGGAATCGGTTACGTCTTTGATATAGGCCTAGCCTATATAAAGACATCACATATTTGATTGTCTTTTTCTTGCTCGTCCAAGTACTAGGCCATATTTCCCCCCTCTCTCCATTAATTTAAAAGCATGTCCAGCAGAGGGAAGTAGAGTGTCAAGCAAACACACTAAAACTCCGAGGCAGTTTAGGCATTTATCAACCTGAGGCAACCTGACTCGTTCAGGTACGCCGCTTTAATAATTACTATCTCTGGTGGTACAGGTCAGGATACTAGTAGTAACTCTACACTTCATGAATCTGAGATTTGAATTGTTAGCCTTTAGATGGGTGTTACACCAGCGGATGCAATATAATATGTAAATATACCTAAAACGCAGTAAAAGTATAGGTCTACACTACGTAAGCTATATTAAAAGCCTTCTGTAACCATTTGGTTTAGAATAAACAGAAAAATAATTACATTTATTATGAGCTACTATTCCCAAATCCAATTTTTTTCTCAAATGATCAAGCGTCGCGATGGGTCACGTGGCAAAGAGAACCGGTTGAGAAGGTTTGGTTTCAATATGAAGCAAGGCGCCATTTTTAATTGAACAACGACAACAGCAACCTGCCAGAAGACGGAGAACAAAGGCGCGTTTAACCGAATAACCTGCAAACTCGACGATTTGTTGTGATTTTTTTCGTAGCTCTTTAGTATCATTACATTTTATAGGTTAAATTCCCAGAAGCCTTGCTGAAATAATTACATCAGGGTGAGTAAATAAAAAAAATTATGATGTGATGAAGTCCACATGATGGCAGCAAAGAAATCTGCGCTTAGAAAAAAATTACGCTCTTAATAATATAATATATATTAATGACAGAAGGGTGCTAATTTGCTGTTTGTAATGTTATTATAATTAAATATAATTTCATTTTATGAGGATTTGTATTATTCTCAAACAAAAATTTATTCTCAAATTATCAGCGACGCGATGGGTCATGTGACACATGAAAACCAATAGGTTGAGAAGGTTTGGTTTCAATCGTTTCAATATGAAGCAAGGCGCCATTTTTAATTGAACAACAGCAACCCACCAGAAGACGAAGAACAAAAGCACGTTTAACTGAATAACGATGCAAAAAAAAAAAAAGCAAATTTGTTTAAATGTAGAGCTATGTATTTTAAATATGAGCTGTCTTTTTTGGTTGTTTTTAATGATTTTTTTTCGTTGCTTGGTAGCATAAATCATCTACTTTTCCTAGGTTCTCAGAAGCCTTGCTGTGCTTAGAAATCTGCGCTTAGAAAAAAATTAAACCTTATAATATAATATAATATAATAAATATAATATAATATAATATAATATAATATAATATAATATAATATAATATAATATAATAATGACAGAGGGTGACCATTTGCCGTTACAATCAGGGTGTGAATTATTGAGAGGTTTGGTGGAGTTTCATGCTAGAGTGCTTTCTGCTATAAACATTGGGCTGTATATCAATAAAACATAGTAGTAGGCTACTATCATGGTTTATTGCTTGATTATAATTTTGAACGTAACAAATACATGAATTTATATTTCACAATAAATAAGGCCTAGTGTTTTGGTGAATCATCTTTTATATAATTTACAGTTAGCTATTGGCAGAAATTCCTTTTAAAAGTCGTCCCCTCTGAAAGTCATTGAATAATTCTCACACTGGTTATAATGTTGGCTATTATAATATAATTTAATTTAATTTTATGAGGAATTGTACTATTCTCAAACTCTCATTTATTATCAAATTATCAAGCGTTGCAATCTGTGTCACGTGACACATGAGAACCAATAGGTTGAGGAAGAAAGGCGCCATTTTTAACAACAACAGCAACCCGTCAAAAGACGGAGAACAAAACGTTTGACTGAATAGACCCTTTTCACATTTCTGGGTTTCTCAGACTGAAGTCGACATAGTTGGGTTAACTTTTATAGCGGTGAATGAGAGTATATATTAAATATATTTTTTGTGTCCCCATTTACTCAAATAGCAAAAGAAAAACTCTTTCAAAAAGAGGGAAAAATAGAGTGAGATTGATAACGGCTGTGGAAAGAGAGAAAGATGTTAATTTTACAGTCACTCCCATAGACGCTGTATTAGAAACACCCTCACAGCAGCGGTAACTTGTCTTTTGTAATTTGATGCAAAAGTAATATAATACAAGTATCATGTGTAACAAATGTACATGTATTTAAAAAAATAATAATAATACAAAAAACATTTCTGGATTTACGATATTGATGACCGTTAAACGCATCATCACAGTCTGTGAAAAGGGTCTATAACCACGCAAACAATTAAGCGAAAACGTTTAAAATTATGTGTTCGCTCAACTCTTTTTTTTTCCCCGTATTGGTAGTATAAATCATCCAATTTTATAAGTTAAAAGGTTAGGTTTTTTAAAGTCGTCCCCTCTGAAAGTCATCGAATAATTCTCACCCTGTTTATAATATATAGTATAATATAATATAATATAATATAATATAATATAATATAATATAATATAATATAATATAATATAATATAATATAACAAATAATATATAGGCCTACACAAACTTATTTTTTTACACAAAATAGCCTACTAAAAATTTGGGCAGCATCAGATTATATTATATTATTACATATGTTTAATCTATTATATTGTTATATAATATATTATATTAATATAATTTTATATTATAATACACTTATATTATTATATACAGTAATTATATTAAATATATTATATTTTATATTATAATTATTATTACATTTGTTTAATCAAGAAAGTAAACAAAAACACTTGGATTAATGTAATTCATATTATAAGAAATGGATGATAATTTTACTGTTGAAATGCAGTGATGTGCAAAATGACATTTCTATCAAGCTTGTAGATGATAAATGACACTCGACGATGCTGCTCGGTCATGCAGCATGCAACTTGTTTTAAACTTGAAACCGCGACATGATGATGATGAGAGAGAGAGAGAGAGAGAGAGAGAGAGAGAGAGAGAGAGAGAGAGAGAGAGAGAGAGAGAGAGAGAGAGAGCGCGCAGTGAGGGTAAGCGCGCGGAGCATCAGCACTCTCTCAGCTGCAGGATCAGCGGTTGGTCGGTCGGTCGGTTGTCAAGAGCGCACGGGCCGGACTGATCTGGAGGAGGAAGCAGGTAAGAACGCTGACTCTCTGACTTACTCTGGAAAACTGCTCACAAGTCTATACAACCGCTACTTTTACTGATAACAGTTCAGTATCACCTAGACATGTCAGAAAATTAGAAAATCTTAACCCATGCTTTCAGTTGTCTATTCGGTTTTATATGTTGTGTTCTATAATGTTTCAGTGTTTTATTCGTTTTTAAGGGTTTCTGTGTTTTTCTAACGTTTGAATGTGTATAAGTTTTTGCGTAAGTGTTGCGCGTATCGGGTAGCGGTGCGCGCGCCTGCTGCGCGTGTCGTTATTTATTCATATGTCATGCGAGCTCGTGAGGGTGAACTAGCGGGTTGCCACGAGCGCACGAGAAGCTCGTGAGGGGTTTCACCCCGTGAAACTTATTGAAGAACCAAATAAAACAGCATGTCAACTGATAAGCGCATTTAATGTGTTATTATGATTGATGGCGATACACTGGTGTAAGAGGAATGGCTGGCATACCATTAGTGACATTATGAGTTTATTATGTTGTGTTGTGGCAGGAGGTAATTGGTGATGTAAATGATCAGCATGCATATGGACTTCCAGCTGGACAGCAGATCTGATCACCTGTGCATGCATAAGCGCTCTAGAGTGATCCAATCCAAAGGGCTTGTTTCAATTTGCTCACTTGTGTGTCCTCTCCATGCTCTTATGAGTGTCTGACATTATTAAGTGCGTATAGTTGTCATCATACGGAGCTATAAATAAACTGCTTTGAGCTGTGATGAGATACTGTACCTAATTGACTATGTACATTTGAGAATGTTCACCTTTTGGTTCTGGTCAACTCGGTGAACTTATTGATTGCAAAGACATAGGTCTCCAGTTCTCCAGTTTTAGGACTTGCCTCTCAACTGTTGCTCAGTTTGGGAACATTGAGGCATGAGCTCTGTTTCCAAACTTGTGAGCTGCATTTTAAAGCATCATACTGTCAAGATGAGGCTTTTTGAAAGGTTGAAAATAGAACTTTTTTTAGGCAGCATTAGAGCAGCATTGCATGCATCCTGTGCTAAGAAGGTAATCCCATAATACATCAGTCAAGTAGTAAGTGTGAGTGTGTGTGGTGTGTATATATATATATATATATATATATATATATATATATATATATATATATATATATATATATATATATATATATATATATATATATATATATAATGCATACAAAAACAAAACCAGTCATAAGTCCCACGGGTATATTTGTGGCAATAGCCAACAATACAATACATTGTATGGGTCAAAATTACAAAATTTGTCATTTGCATATTAAGTAAAGATCATGTTCCATGAAGATATTTTGTAAATTTCCTACCGTAAATATATCAAAAATGTATTATTAGTAGTAATATGCATTGCTAAGGACTTAATTTGGATAACTTTTAAGGCGATTTTCTCAATATTTTTTTTTTTTTTTTTTTTGCACCCTCAGATTCCAGATTTGTTGTATCTCCGCCAAATATTGTCCTATCCTAACAAACCATACATCAATGTAAGCTTTATATCAGCTTTCAGATGATATATACGGTAAATAAAAAAAACCCTATGACTGGTTTTGGGGTCCAGGGTCACACACACGCACATACATTTTCTTTATAAAATGAAAAATGTAATATTTTACCTAATATTTGTGTGTGCTATATATTTTTATGGTTAATAAAATATTGTGTCATTGGCTTGGCAACATCCAAACTCAATTTTGAAAACAAATCAAACCATTTTCAAGAATGTGTATGCCTGTTGTTTCAAACCAGTCTCTCATGAGTTCATGTTTCTATTCCAGTTCAGATGCTGCCTGGGAAGTAGACCGCAAGACAGCTCACTAGGTTCTGAAACTGAGCCATTGACCTTTTTATTTTGTATGGCTATAAAGCCATGATGAATTTAGGTTAAATGCTTTGGGTTGAAGTGTTATGAAGGTATTATGGCTGGTCTGAATTCTTGATGAGTTTGTGAGGAGAGAATGTCAGTTTATACATCAGAGTGACATCATCAGGACTTTGGTTGCATTAGCTTTGTGTGAATAACAGAACATGATGAATGTTTGGCGGAGGTGTGTTTGTGTGCGTGCACAAGTGTTTCTGTTTGATATAGAATCTTCTGGCTCCTCTGCCACGCTGTCTCACTCGGCATGTCTGTCACTCCTTTCAAATCCACTCTGAAAACGAGTACAGAGGAAGAGAGAGGGATGATCATTTGAAATGAAGGCTTGCGATGGGACAGGTATTTTGAGTGACAGGCTGAAATGAATGGCTGTATCAGAGAAGGAGAGTGGAATGAATTGCAGATACAGTGACGAACAGATGAAGAAAATAAAAAATGAATCTGAGGGATAAAATGGGAGAATTCTGATCTGTACTAAGCAGCCATGAATCCCACTCCGCTGGCTTTAGTTTTTGGCTCCCGCGTTCTCGCTCTCCTTCTCTCACCCATTCTATCTGAGTGTCCCGTCTGTGCGAGGTCATTAAATCAGGAGGGTCAGTCAGGCAGAACGTAGAGAGGTCATGGGGACAGAATAAAGAAGATGAGGGGTGCAGAAGGAGAGGAAAGTGAATTTTGGACAGGACCCTCCCATCAAACCAAATGCATATTCTATATTAGAGGACTGCATTGGGACAGTGGGACTCAATGCAATTCCTTTACCTGTGGTGCGAGTGGGTGGTCAAAAAAAAAAATACAGTGCATGTCACACAATTTGCTTCGTAACAAGAAATCAGTAACATTCTCTTCCTTCATAGCAGGCTAGGCCAAGCGATTCATTATTTAACTCATTCGTTAAGTTTAATGTTTTTTTGTAAGCTATTATTTATTTTCTTTTTGCTATATGTTAATTATCTAGGCTGCAAAAACACCTATGAAATCTAGGAGATTTTTATTTCCTATTTATTTTATTTGTTTTATACTTAATTTGGTTAATTCATTTATTTTAAAAGTAATTCAATTAAATATTGTGCCACGATTACCACGGTTTAACTGTAACCATGCATTCACAACGGCATCGGCGAGAGAGTCAAAGTGGCCGGATGTCATTCATTTTCAGTGTGAGCCTGCGGTGAGCTCCGGCGTGTCTTGGACGATTTGGGCATCGAGGAGAGTTGAAATCAGGTCAACTTTATGGTACGCGGTTCGGCGGCAACCAATCGGAATGTAGAAGTCCTCCGCTTGAGAGTATTCCAGAGAACGCTGTCCTGTAAACTTTGGTTCTGACCACATTAGCTCCCAAGCAAAATGGAGGAGAGGTTGATCATTACTGTGGCGGGTTTGATTAAAAGGCATACAACACTATTTATATGCAACATTTTCACGCTACAATGCTTGTTTTTCAGCGGGAAATGCAATTAATTTGCTCAAAACAACACCGATTTAACCAATTGCATTAAAGGAACACTCCACTTTTTTTGAAAATAGGCTCATTTTCCAACTCCCCTAGAGTTAAACAGTTGCGTTTTACCGTTTTCGAATCCATTCAGCCGATGTTTGGTTCTGGCAGTAGCACTTGAGCGTAGCTTAGCATAGATCATTGAATCTGATTAGACCGTTAGCATCTCGCTCAAAAAAATGACCAAAGAGTTTTGATATTTTTCCTATTTAAAACCTGACTCTTCTGTAGTTACATCATGTACTAAGTGTGAAGATGAAAAATTGCGATTTTCTAGGCTGATATGGATAAGAACTATACTCTCATTCCTGCGTAATAATCAAGGAACTTTGCTGCCGTACCATGGGTGCAGCAGGCCCAATGATATTAAGCAGCTCCTGAAAATAGGCTTACTTCCGTCAACATAACCAACGTGACAACCTGCTTGCACAGGGAGCGTGCTGGGGACTATTTTCAGGAGAGTCAAGTTTTAAATAGGAAAAATATCGAAACTTTGGTCATTTTTTTGAGCGAGATGCTAACAGTCTAATCAGATTCAATGATCTATGCTAAGCTATGCTAAAAGTGCTACCACCAGACCCAAAGATCGGCTGAATGGATTCGAAAACGGTAAAACTCAACTGTTTAACTCTAGGGGAGTTGGAAAATGAGCCTATTTTTACAAAAAAAGTTCCTTTAAGGCTACACTTCCACCAGGACAGTTATTGTAATGTTGGCTACACACACATTAATATTAAAGCTGCTGTCCGTAACTTTTTTTGTGTTCAAGATTTACAAAAATTATATAATGAGAATGTACAACATGAATTCATTTCCCAAACCGTGTTTTTGTCTTACCCTGAATCATTACGGTACACTTATAATAAGTGTTTATACTGGGACTATTTCAGACCGGTCTGGTAGGAACCACTCCGGAGGAGCACAGCCACTGCGTGACTCGCCATAGACATAAACAGAGAGAAGTAGCTCCGGCTGCAATGTTCTTCCGCAAGACGCATGCGGTTCTGTTTATTAACTGCTAGAGCGCAAAAAGTTACGGACTGCAGCTTTAATTAAAGACCAAGGCTAGTAAACGTCTCCTATAAACTGCATGTTGTCATTAGACTAGCACTTAACCATGAACACCACACAAATGGCTTTTAATCAGTTTATTTCATTAGCAAGCATGTAACTATAATTAAAGGGTTAGTTCACCCAAAAAGGAAAATTCTGTCATTTACTTCCCCTCATGTCGTTCGACACCCATAAGATCTCCGTTCATCTTCGGAACACAAATGAAGATATTTTAGTTGAAATCCAATGGCTCAGAAAGGCCTTTACACTCTCAAGACCCATAAAAGGTACTAAAGACGTCGTTACAAAGTCCATCTCACTACAGTGGTTCTACAATAACTTTATGAAGCGACGAGAATAGTTTTTGTGCGCAAAAAAGCCCCGAAACAAACAACTTGTATAGTGATGACTGATTTCAAAACACGACATCATGAAGCTTCGAAGCGTTATGAATCAGTGAGTCGATTCATGATTCGGATCGCTTGTCAAACCGCCAAACTGCTGAAATCATGTGACTTTGGCGATCCAAACCGCTGAATCAACTCAATGATTCATAACGCTTCGAAGCTTCATGATGGAGGCCTTTCTGATCCATCGGATTTCATCTAAAATATCTTCATTTGTGTTCCGAAGATGAACGGAGGTCTGAGGGGTGTCGAACGACATGAGGGTAAGTAATTAATGACAGAATTTTCATTTTTGGGTGAACTAACCCTTTAAGTTCTTTCCATCGATCAGATTATTATTATTTTTTTTTACTTTCACATTTAGAAGATTTCATGAGGTTAACTTATACCCTACTGCTCCGATCCCCCAAATACCGATCAACATGCTTGTTTGCTTTGCGACCCCTTTAAATAAAGTAAAAAACTTTACGTCAGAGCATCCACAAATCTCTCTACTGCGTTATTGGCAGGGCAGCCAGAGTGAATTTTGACGGTGGCGGTTGTAAGGTGTGTTTGTGTGTGTGTCATACGTTTTAAATGTTTTTAGGCTCCACTAGTTGTGATGTTTTGTTTTAACAGTTGATAGAGTTTTAAAAGGCTAAAAAGCTGTTTGTCATTTATGGTGCTAGCATTAAGATACTTTACCTTAGGGTCAGTTTAAGTAAACACAATGTTTTATCGCTGTTATTCTGAACTTTTAGCATAGCCCTAATGTTAGGTCAATTTCTAAAAAATGTAACAGAATGTTTGCAGGTGCGGGCGAGAGTGGATACAAACATTGCAGGTTCGAGAGGGAGTGGAACACACGTTGTGGGAGCGCCAGTAATGGTCAGAAATTCAGCGGGAAGGAGGGATTAAGAAAACAGTCCCACACAGGGCTCTATTCTGTATTCAGAATTGAATAGCATACTGCATACTGCACAGTAGGGATGAACTGATATTGGCTAGGCCAATAAATGTTCACAGTATGCAAACTGTATACGGCACAGAGTTGTATAATAAGCTATAGCCTTAGATTACATCCTTCTTGATATTTTTGACCTCACTGATCATCTCCGTATACTGTTTTGGAGCTGAACACCCCTCGCCATTATGAGTTATTGAGATTTTAATTGAGCACAGATGTGACTGTGACATGATGCTCTTAAGAACAAGCTGTTTGTTCGGTCAGAGAGGGTGAACTAATGGTTGCTCGTGAGCTTTATGATGGTAACAGACTTCAGAGCTGGGTTCAGTTCACCCAACAATGATAAAGCTGTCATTATTTACTCATGTTGTTCCAAACCAATGAATTCTGTGTAACATAAAAAATTAATTTATGAAGAATATTTTGAGCACATTTTCAGTATAATTGTGAATAAAGACTAGGGCTGTGTCATAAAGATGATCCATATGTACTATTACAAGTCTTCTGAATAATTTTCAGTGAGAAATAAACCAAAGATTTAGTCAAAATCTTAACATCCTCCCTAGTTTGCCCTGATTCGTGAATTAATTGTTTTATTGAATAAGATTTTTTTTCCCCAATGAATCCGTTTATCCAGTTTGCAAAACTAATATTAAGCACCTTCCATTCTCATTTGTTGATGGAAGGAGCTTAGTATTAGTTCAACTGATATTAATGTTTGATTAATATTTGATTATAAATGTTTTTTCTGATTTTTGACACAATAAGGAATAGAAGAATCATGAGACTGTACTGCAACTAAAACATTATGAATATTAAATTAAATTTAATAATGACAGCAACAACTGTAATAATGATTGTAGTTATTCTGAAATTTCTTTTCATATTTGTTTTGGACTGTGCGATTAAGCTTAAAACGCTTAACATTCACATAAATGAGTTGTTCTTTTAAATCGGATATTTTCAACGAATAGGTTAAACAGATCTTCGTTTGTGTGTGTGACGGAGGGATTCCGGCCGCTGTTTTGACTCCTTTACACATTTTATAAGCTCTTCATTGGTTCTCAGCTGGTCAGAATAGCATCATATGAAGCTATGCACATACAATGAGTGCATTTAGTCCAGGGCACTGCATTGTTTTGTATGTTCGGGAAGTTCTGTCTCAAAATAGGCAATATGTCATAACAGCCGACCATTCAGTTTGTGAACGTATCCCTATGCCTTTAGGACCTTTAAAAATGCCAATCTGAACGCTAAATGTTTTTTTTTTTGGTCTGGACCAAATGAGCCAAGCAAACCGAACTACAAGTGTGAACGCCCTAAGATTTCTCCCTTTGTGTTTAATGGAAGCAAGTAATATGAGAAGGTGATGAAGTAGATGAAGACAGAATTGCACATTCATTCTTGGAACCTGAATAGATTAATTTCTTTAAACCAATTCCTGATTCCAAACTTTGTAACGTAGTGTAAGTGCTACTTTTAGAACTGTCATGACTCATGACCATAAAAGAGATATTACATATGCCTGTTTTTCAACAGGCATTACATACAATATGTGATATTGAGAAAAAAGTTTTTGGAGAGCCAGCTCTTCACTATTTTGTGAAAATTATGGTTTCAGATTTGTGCATTTCTGTTCGCAAAGTTCTTACTAAGGCTGCGTTCACACTGCAGGCTGAAACGACCCAATTCCGATTTTTTTGCCCTTATGCGACCTGTATCTGATCTTTTCATGACAGTCTGAACGACACAGATCCGATCTTTTCAAATGCGACCCAGGCCACTTGGGTATGTGGTCCAAATCCGATACATATCCGATCTTTTGAAATGCGTCTTCAGTCTGAACTGCCAGGTCACATGTATCCGACCCGCACGTCGTTGATACGCGACAAACGTCATCATTGTACGTTGAAGTAGGCGGGAATGAGAAGATAAACACTGTTCCTTACTCCAGTCCAGTGGTGGCGGTAATGCACAAGAAATAGTTGCTAACCGCCAATAAAAGAAGAAGTACGCACCTGTTGCTAGCCAATACACTCCAACTCCAACGCGTTTCTGCACTGTTATGGGCCGCCGCAGACGTGTCTCTTCCCGTGACAAAGTTAGTTGAAGGCGCTCACAAACATAATTGAAGGTGGATCTGGTCATTCTGAAGTTACTGACGAATTCGGTATCAGTAAAGCCACTCACATCAGTATCCCACCACTCCTGGCTGCGACTCCACACCCACACGTTTCTCTGTACCGACGTTGCTACCACTGCTCCACAAAACGCCATGGCCAAAAACCTTGCTCTCCTCCTCTTTTTTAATTTTCTTCTTAACATGAGAAGGTTGTAATGGTGCTGGCTCCGTTGCGAAAATAACTTTAAAGGGGTGGTAAAACACATTCTTTTGAAGGCTTGACTGTGTTTGTGGGGTGCACTGTAATGTGTTCATGCTTCGTTTTAAAAAAAATGGCCTTATTTTTCATATATTTGACCTTTATTCTACACTGCTCTGTCCCTCCTTGTAAAACGGTCTGATGCTTTCCGGGTTGTATGAAGCCAGTCCCTCAAAAATACGCAATGGGCTCTGTTTGGTTAGCTGGCCCAGTGTGTTGTGATTCGCTAAACGCCTAGTGCACGTATGTCGGAAACGTCACGCCCCTTACCGGAGGCTGTGCTTTGGTCAGTGTTAGAAACAACGGCGTCAATAAAACCATACCAATCTGAGCCCGAATCAGACCCAGAACATTTGAGTGAAGATGATCGAGCAGAACCTGTTCAGTCCTCAAGAGTAAAGACTGCGGGTCTATAATGATCGCTACTGAATGGCACTTTAACTTTTGTATTTTTAGAACGATTATAGCCAAATATCTGTCACAAGAACTATTAACCCAAAACAAACACTAAGCACTGGCTTTAACTAGTAAGTTAGCCAAATCACACACAGAACCATGTTTAGCATGCCTGTAGATAAACAATACATAAAAGCTCTAATCAAAGAATCATTTACACTAATGCCAGGTTCGCTGTTGAGATTTTAACGTTAGTGTTTGTAACGATAGGTGTTCGTCGGATAACGTTAAGTATGAATGAGCATTTAACAGACTGGTTTGCAGAACAGCGTTGTCATCTGTTTACTTCCTTGCTACAACCTATTACAGGAAAACACATCGATGAAAAATAAATCAGACTTACAGGTTGTGGCCCGTGAACAGCTTCTGTTTGTAAATCCAGCTTTCAGGACAAGCCGTTGTGCATATCCTGTATTGAACTCGCGAAGTTTGTGGAAGTTTGTGTTGTCCTCCGTGAAATGTGCAGCGCGCACGTCATGCATCCACGCACCAGCAGTGTTTTTTTCACGCAGCTGACGTTGTGCAAATCTGGCATTGAAATCGCGAAGACGGTGGATGTTTTCCTCTGTTAGATGTGCTTAGATGTTAGATCTCCTCTGCAGGGAGCCCTGCGCGCGCCTGATTCCCCGCTGACTCAAACACACGTGCATATAAGATGCTGTATGTTAAACGCTCTGCAACGCACCCCCGTCCCTATGAAGGCTGAACAGAGCAAGTACCCCAGACCTGCAATCCGGATGAAAATAACAGCGTTTCCTCGGCATCACGGCAACAACACTCCAGCCTACTAACCACAACAGCGCCGCGATACAAAATGGCCTCACCCCCCCTTATTTAATATTCTCGGAGGAGGGGTTTATGTAGATATTGAGCCTGGTGATGTCAGCAAGCCCTGGAGGAATGTGTGTAGTCGCCTACTGGCCGTTTGCTGTAGTTCTTAGAAACTGATTTCTTTAAAAGCAAATATCTCCCTTTGCTTTAAACTTTGAACGTTGTAACTTTGCAGATGTTGTTTATGCTCAAGCAGCAACATTACACGCTAGCTAAAGTTAGAATAGTGAAATCGTGGTTTACCACCCCTTTAATAAAGCTAAACGAACTCCAATGCTGACACCCATATTTGGCTACTTCCGTAAACAGCAAGTGATGTCGTTGACCGTTGAGTACTCTTCTGCGCATGCGGGTCACTTCTGGGTCATTTCACGTTCACACAGGAGATCACAAAAGGTCGCATTTAATTGGAAATGTGAACGGCCTTGCAAAAAAATCGAATTTTTTCAAAAAATCGGAATTGAGCAATAAGCCCTGCAGTGTGAACGCAGCCGAAGTGTGTTATCTCTATGAAGACACCACCCTTGGCTCATACAGTACAGTATGAACTGACCACTAGAGCCTCCGGGACCCTTGGAGAATTCAACACAAGTGGATCAATTATTATAGCCTAAGCCTAGTTGCCAAACATGCGTTCCTTTATTTTATTTTTGATTTATGAATGATTAAGTGATTCTCAATACTGTATAATGGAAATTAATCACCTCCTCTGGAGGTGTTACATTTCAGATTTTGACTACAAGTTTGTGTATATTTTGTTGTACTGTGTAAATAAGCAGGTATGAATTGGTAAAGTTTGTGAAGAGCGTGCGCGAGAGAGAGGAGCATATGGAGTACACTTGCGAACGCCCTCTCCTGTTCATCCATAACTCAAAGCTGTAGGATTTGCAGTGTTCAATTACAGCCCCACTCATAAATAATCTGACGGAGGCCGGTCATAATACCCCATTCAGTGTTAGCTTTACAGCGTGACAAATCCTTGTTGTTGGTATTTATGTACAGAATGCAGCCTTGGGAATGTTTGTCTCTCTGTGTGCGTGTGTGTGTGTGTGTACACAAACAACAGTAAACTCATTTTTTTTTAGATCTTTTAATCATAAATTCCACTGTTTATAATCCTCTAATAAAGAAAATAAATAAATAAGGAGGCAAAGCGCGTTCCGGTCACATTTAAATAAAGTATTTTGCATAATGAAATGTTTTATAGGCCATTAATATGTTTTTCCATAACATTATATTCATGATATTTAAGCACTTTTTGTAATTTACATGATTCTCATTGGTGATTCTTGTTAAATTCTCATTACTGTAATACAATGTTTTTTTTTATTATTTAAATCAGAATAAATGAAAGTCTGTTAAAAAAATAGCCTATTTTGATAATATACTGTATCAAAATGTTGATTATTAGGGCCCAAGCCCAAAGGGCGCAGAGCCCTATTGTTCCCCTAAGGATTATTCTTTGTTTTTTTTTTTATTTTTTTTTTCGACTTCTCGGGTACTTTTGGGGCACTTAACATGCTCGAAAACTCTTGAAACTTTGCACACACGTCGGAATGCGCGGCCATCAGAGCCGGGCTGAAGCTGGTACCCGGGCGTGGCAGGGGGGCTCGACAGCGCCACCTAAAGTGGGGTCTGAAAACTTGGTCTATATATCAAACACACTTGCACGTACATGTATGAAACTCGGTACACATATAGACCTCATCGGGCCGAACAACTTTCGTGCTCATAGTTATGTGTCAGCCCAACAGGAAGTGAGCTATTATGGGTTGTTCGGAAAACGCATGCTCTGGAATTTAATATACTCCTCCGAGGCCATTGTTTCAATCATTGCCAAACTCGGTCAGCATGAAGAGAACATATCCAGGATGCTAAATTGCGAACGGATTTTTGATATCTCAAATGGTTTGGCCGTGGCGAAGCAACGAATTTATGGCGAGAAAAGGGAAACAGGAAGTGTGTAATAACTTGTGCAAACATTGACTGATTTGGATGAAACTTCAGCTGTGTGTTCGTTGTAAGAGGCCGATCACATGGATATGACTTTTGTGAGTCAAAGTTATAGCGCCACCAACTGGCAGCAGGAAGTGTGTCACTTTCAAAAATGCTTTGAATCACCATCTTATTTTCACACAATTGACTTCAAACTTCATCAGTATAATGTGAAAACATGACAGATAGAGACATATGAATGAATTCCTGATATTTCAAATAATGTTGCCATGGCCACATGTCAAAGTTTAATAATGTTTTTGGCTGTGTGTGTGCCCTCCCCTCTATCACCAAAAGGGGGCAGTGTTGTATTATTTTTGAAACTCCCTTTCTCTGTATGTGTGCTTGTTAATGTGATTCATGAGGACACAAATGTGTATGATGACATGGGTATTACACTGGTATTACAACGTAGTGGTTAATGTGGACATGAACTATGACACTATATCACTACTCATACAGGACTAATTTTCTAAATGACATTTGAGTTACAATTCTTTTCACCTGACAGCCGTGATTTCATATACACATTCAGACAGAACTCTTTTTTTTAAAACAGAGGAGAGAGAGTGTGTTTTCTATACATGTGCTTTACAGAAGGTCATGTGCTGTGTTTGCAAAGATCACTTTTGACACATTTGTCTTTAAATTCATTATTTACTGACATAGTTCAAATTTATATAAAAAAAAAATTCACATTATTTTCTACAAGTGTCTGTTTATAAGTGTCTTTTTTCACAGAAAGTTTGTTTGAACGTGAATATTTGTATAATTCAGGGTCTGAGTTTTTACGTTCTCCTCGTAGGCGATTTATTCAATCTCCACCAAACTCGGTCAACGTGAAACGGAAGCTTAACGCATTAAAAATATTTAACGCAAATAACGCAGCGTCCGTTTTTATATCCATTTTTGCTTAGCGTTACATGATCACGCTCCTATTCATGTAAATGCTTCCAAGCGCGACAAGACACAAGAGAACACGCTGTATGCCAATGTCCTATGTGTGTGTGTGTGTGTGTGTGTGTGTGTGTGTGTGTGTGTCAGTGTCCTGTCTGTGTGTGTGTGTGTGTGTGTGTGTGCGGGCCCGTCGCGACAAGGCAGGCAAACCAAGCAATTGCTTGGGGCATCAAGCTGGCCTGGGGCCCCAAGACAGCGACAGGTTAAGAATAAAATGAAACGACAAACTGTGTGAGCGCCCCATTGATAGTCAATGCAGTAAAGTGCAATGACACTGTTATCGGGATCCCCCTTAAGGGGCCCCTCTCAGAAGTCGCTGACAGCAGCCAGCCAACCACGCGATCTCTGCTGTCGGCAAAATACAAAATCTTCGGATTTGAAGCGGAATTTTATGCTTCAGGAAGCCAGAAAAGAAAAAAGAGAAAGGAAGAGGAGGATAAGAAAAAACAAGATAGTGGTATGTGATAAATTACACTGGATAAAATAGCTCTACTTGTCTTGTACGAAAAAAGTGTAAGTTTGCAGCAGGTAGGCTAGCAAAAATATGTTTATGTTAGCTATCGTTACCTGCCTGACGGCAAATGCTGCTTGTAACGAACAGTTAGTGCAACTTTTTTTCCGAACAGACGGAATGACATGAGATTGCTATAGCTTTGTAATATGTTTTGATGAAAGTGGCATAGCATGCTATACTAACTATTATTTATGCTATGCATAAATAACCTGGAATAGTTAATATAGCATGCTATATTAACAATTATTATAAACATTATTTAACCAGAAAGAGGCAGAGGAACATGATTTTTTTCATAGCTTATCTTAATGTGCTAGTGTCGGGATATATACGGTAGTGACAGTTTATGCAAATATGACATTATTTTTATGAGTTACCAATAGATCTTGAACAATTACTTTATTCTGTGGCAATTTTTACACTATTACATTTTGAAGTACAGTATCAGGACAACCCACATGTTTGACTGGTACTGTTTACATGTTTTACTGGTACTGCCCACGTTTTACTGGTACTGTTTATTAAACTATTTAACAAGGTATTATAGTCATCGGTTGCAACTTTACAATAACCATCCAGATAATGTTTATAGACAGTTTACAAAACAACTAGTAACCCTTAAGTATTCCCAAAGTGTTAGGAATATCTGGTCCGTCTATCTATGTAAATGTAATGTTTATAGATGTTTAAAAAATGGTTACTTAAAGGTTTAAAAAAAAAAATTATGATACAGTGGTGTTTTTTGCAAATGTTTTCAAATTTTATGCACAGTATATGCAACAACAGTATTTGCACTGTAAACCTTTTTATTAATATAAAGTGTGGGTGAACTTAAACTGTATGGCTATGCTGCGGTATGCTGTGTGTGTGTGTGTGTGTGTGTGTGTGTGTGTGTGTGTGTGTGTGTGTGTGTGTGTGGGCATGTTTTCGTGAAATATCAGGACACAAATGTGTATAATGACATGGGTATGACAAAAAGAGGGTGAAATATGAGGACGTTCCCCATGTCCTCACTTTTCAAAATGCTTATAAATCACACAGAATGAGTTTTTTTTCACAGAAAGTGAACTGCACAGTCTCCTGTGAGGGCTAGGTTTAGGGGCAGTGTAAGGGGATAGAAAATACGGTTTGTACGGTATAAAAACCATTACGCCTATGGAATGTCCTCACATTTCACAAAAACAAACATGTGTGTGTGTGTGTGTGTGTGTCTGTCAGTGTCCTATCTGTGTGGATGCGTCTCATGTCAGCTAATCAAGGGACACTGACACACACACACACACACACACACACACACACACACACACACACTCGACGCATAGATAGACTCGCGTCAGTTTCCTGCTCACATCGAGTTCTCTTTTGCTCTTGAACAAACAATAACACAGAGGATTTTGAGTATTCTCATATTAGAGTCTTAAATTAGTTAAATAACGTCTTAAATGAACTTTAAAGAGTTGTGAGGAAATGAGATGCGCGGGACCGCGCGTGAGATCCGCGGTTGTTCTTAAAGTGACAGGAGCACTGATGATGCCTGTCATTAATGTTCATCAAAGAACAACGGGAACAGAGAAAATTGTAGCTTTAATGATGATTCATCTATATTTCATTTATTATTTATGCAGTTAAGGAAGGTTTGATAACTATTACATTTCTGTATAACAGGGAAGGCCATGGGTAAATATAACATTTATTATTTTGGGTTTATGTAAAGATTTTTTTAAAGCTACACTGTGTAACTTTTTTAGTCTATTCTTAGCTAAAAACACTTAGTTCTTTCAAAAATATATGTGCTCATTAATGTATATTTACTTCTTTCAAGTAATAAAGTATTCTCGTAAGTTTATAATATGCCATTGAAAATACATAAGGTAATGGGATCTAACAATGGTCGCCATGTTGCCCCTCCATCTCGAAAGTACATTAGCCAAAGAGGGACATACCCGTAAATTCAAGCTTCGCCTTTCGCGTTTTAACCGGTTTTAACACTGTGCAAGTCAACTTGTTCAGACTTGTCTGGTGCATGCGCAGAGAGTTTTCATCTCAGCAGCTCCAGTAACAGAGTTATACGGAGTTTTCCTGGCTTGTTTATTCCTCAAAAGTCTGTTTTTCCTTGTGTGGTATTTCTGTGCGTTAATAACTCCGTAAGTAATAATAGTTATTGTCATTGTGGATGTGTTTCAGAGTGTGTCATCGCGTAATTCAGTTGATGTCACCTCAGAAGTATTTTTGTGTCAACATACAATAGCGTAATGCTCACCTATTTGAATAATCATTCAGTTATTAACAATGTTTATTCGTTTATAGAAAATATTTGCTTGTAATGTATGTTGATGGAAAAATGTATCATGTCTGATCGGCATATTAACAATTGTTATATAGAGCTAAACCTGGGCACACACTTTTGTAACCGGACACCGCTTGTTAGCAGCGGCAGCTCCGCTCCTTTTAATGCAGCTGCATTTAGCGCCTATATATGGTACAATAAGCTCTGGTTTACGGTTACATTATACAAATGTAACTTATAAGTATAGTTATACAGTTCTTAACTGTGTATATTCCGTCATGTCATTATAATGTATATTTAGTGTAGTGTAGGGGGATAGCATGTACAGTTTGTACAGTATAAAAACCATTAAGTCTATGCAATGTCCTCTGCCTTCCCCCCCCCCCCCCCCCCCCCCCCTCACTCTCACTTTCTCACTGTGTGTGTGTGTGTGTGTGTGTGTGTGTGTGTGTGTGGCCACCAACTGGCAGCAGGAAGTGTGTAACTTTCAAAAATGTTAAATCACTGTCTTGTTTTCCCCCGATTTACTTCAAACTTCATCAGTATAATGACAAAACATGGCAGATATAGACATACGAATGGATTCCTGATATTTTAAATACTTTCTACTTTACAGTCATTAGCTCTGACCAACAGGAAGTCAGATATTTTGGTTTGAACGTGAATATTTGTATAATTCCTCTTAGCATGCTTGAAATTGCTTGAAACTCAACACACACATCAGAGATGTCCGTCAGTGGAAATGGGCAAAGCCTCAGAAATGGGTGTGTTGGAGGGGTGTTTATTACAACATAATCATGGTTTATGAAGACATTTCATGTGTCCCCGTAAATCAAAATAGCTTTAAAAGCATACTAAACAATGTTTTAATAAAAATGTAAAAATGCAGAATATTTTCTGTGATGGTAGGTTTAGGGGTTGTGTGTGTGTGTGTGTGTGTGTGTGTGTGTGTGTGTGTGTGTGTGTGTGTGTGTGTGTGTGTGTGTGTGTGTGCGATATGTAGGCTTAGGGGTAGTGTAGGGGGATAGAATTTACAGTTTGTACAGTATAAAAACCATTAAGTCTATGGAATGCCCTCTGCCTGTCTTTCCCCTTCCCCCTCTCTATCACTCTCTGTGTGTGTGTGTGTGTGTGTGTGTGTGTGTGTGTGTGTGTGTGTGTGTGTGTGTGTGTGTGTGTGTGTGTGTGTGTGTGTGTGTGTGTGTGTGTGTGTGACTTTCTATTTATTTTTTATATTGGACCACACATATTGATTTCAAATATATTCAACATATTTTTTTCAGAGAGTGAAATAAAAAAAACTTTCTCCCACCATTTAGATTTTATTTCTTTTTGTTGTTAAAATCTTGTGAACCTTGTTCAATGTGCAGAGTGCATCTCTCTCAGTCCTTCCCCTCCCCCCTCACTCTCAGGCTCACCCTGGGTGTGTGTGTGTGTGTGTGTTTGAGTGTGTGCGCGCACGTGTGGTGTGTGTGTGTGTGTGTGTGTGGGGGGGGGGGGGGGGGTGTGTCTCTCTCACCCTGTGAGTTTGTGTGTGTGCCTTTCTCTCTCAGAATGATAATTTACCCCTTTCGTATCATAGACTATTACAAAAAACTATCACTTTAGTGTGAATAAGTAAAAAAGAACTACAAACACCTTGAATTAAATACTGGCCTTCTGGACTTACAAAATTTTGAGCAGGAAAATATAACTTTTATTTATTTTATCCTATGACATTAAAATGAATCTAGATTTAAATTACATCATGGGTGTGGCTTGTGGTGATAGTGGCACCAGTTGCTGCGGTAAATGTGGCATATTCGAGCGATTCTAAAATATTCTCCTGTTTAAATGCATATTGCCTGCCGTGCACAGTTAAGCTGATGCCACCGGCGTGGCGGTGCCACCGGCTTGGGCCCGTCATCGCTGCTCGCAGCTTTAATTATTATTATTTTTATGTTTACTTGTCCAATAACCAATATGAAACACTGGTTTTTAATTGTTTTAGTTCTGGTTTTTGAGGAGAAAAAACTGCAGACTCGTTATACTGCGACAATAAAAACATAATATGCATTATGAATATTTTAATAATAATGGCAACAAACGTAATATTTGTGATTATTTTGATTTCTAAATATATTATCAGTAGACCAGACATTAAAGACACAACTGGTAAATGGCTATTGGTATACATAAATTTTTTAAATAAAAATGTCACAATAAAAACATATTAACGGTACTAAAAACAGACTGCAAAATATAATTGTGTTGAAATGCAATGTTTGTTCAGATCGTTGGAAAACAGTCATTTTGTTTCGCAATTCGTTTGATTTTGGTATTAGTGGCTCAAAAATGACTGTATTCACCTACAGAATATACTTTACTTCTGATAAACAGAGCATGTGATGCTGGAAGTAAAGATGTTTTATTCTACCTCTTTGTATTGTTTCACCTGTGCTGTCAGACAAGCTGCAAGTTTCCCCGTCTGATGGGTTTATTGTAGTAGTGGACCTCTTCTCAACACAACAGTTGCCCTCTCTTTCTTTCTCAGTCTCCCTCTCTCTCTCTATCTCTCTGAGAATTCTGACAGTTTGTTTAGCAATGCAATAATAGAGGAAACCTATACCAAACTCTCTGTGGAGAGAGGGATGAGGCAGAAAGGAAAAGATAGAGGCAGAAGGAGCAAGAGAGAGAATATCAGTCCTTCTCCAGCTCTCCTCTCCTCTGACAGGTTATTGATTTAGGCATTTTGTCGGCGCAGTGAGCTTGTCTCGCCTGCCTCGAAGTTTTGCTGCACATAAAATCAAAGTCAGCACACAGCACTGATACATGTTGAATATATTAGTCTGCATAAACCATTTAATACTCAAAACGCAATGTTCTCTGACCCCACAAATCTCACATTTCTCTCTTTCGTTGGCGAGCATGTTTGATCTGTTGCAATTCAGACTCGTATCTTCCACAAGTATTTCACAAGTCTTTTTACAAGTTAGTTAAAAAAAAAAAGTCAAACTTTCATTGGATTTTTATTTTGATCGAACTGGACGATTGATGATCTGAATCATGCTGATGTAATCAATGTGAATAATTCACCTTGGTCATGATGCAGTTCGGTGGGGAAATATACACTATATTGCCAAAAGTTTTGGGACGCCTGCCTTTACATGCACGTGAACTTTAATGACATCCCATTCTTAATCCGTAGGGTTTAATATGGAGTCGGTCCACCCTTTGCAGCTATAACAGCTTTAACTCTTCTGGGATGGCTTTCCACAAGGTTTAGGAGTGTGTTTATGGGAATTTTTGACCATTATTTTAGAAGCGCATTTGTGAGGTCAGGCACTGATGTTGGACCAGAAGTCCTGGCTCGCAGTCTCGGCTCTAATTCATCCCAAAGGTGTTCCATCGGGTCACTCCCAGAGAACACGTCTTCACTGCCCTAGAGCAGGGGTTTTCAAACTGGGGTCCCCCAGAAGGTCCTAAGGGGTCCCCAGAAAAGACAAAGCAAACATGGATAAAGACAACCAAACATTCTAACTGTTTCATTTCTAAATGTTTCTCTCCTTTCTTGCCGTATACATACTTTCCAGAATTGTATATGTTGACTTTGAATCTTTCTGGGGATTTTTGCTCAGTATAGTCCCCTTTATCTTGCTCAAGGGTGTTCTTAACGCAGGATGTAAGCTGCTAACATACGTTTATTGTGAATAGGGATGAAACGGTATGGAAATTTAACATCACGATTATAGTGACCCAAATTATCACGGTTATCAATATTATCACGGTTTTGTTCAAACTAGATGAAAGTGTTCAAAAAGAACAGATGCACACACTTATATCAACAAACAACAAATAACTAAAGCAGCTCTATGCACTTTTTTAAGCTAGATTCTGTGGGATTTCCTTCCTTAATGGCCATCGTCAATAGCAACACATAACGCATAAATAATAATAATTTGTCGTAAATATAATCTCTAATATTATCTCTGTAAATATATTCTCAAGCAATATTCTCATCAGTGTTCAGCAATGATGCATTTAAATCTAGCATATTTTGTGTTAGAGCCCAAACAGTATCCTAGTGAAATAATGCATATCCATATTTCCATATGATTTGACAGTTTATTTTATTAAATATCAAAATGTGTGCATCATACCTGACACCTAGATGATCACTTTACAGTCAGTTTTATGACGGTCATTCTCTTCAAATGCTATTGAAGTTTGAAACGTGTATAACGTTACCAATGTTGTATGTAACTTTAGAGACGGTCCCTAAATTCGACAGCGTTATGCCAGACATATCAGATGCGCTGTGGTTCTGCTGTGTTTTTTTAAAGCATTTTCGCTGCTGAAATAGAACAGAAACAGTCATCCACTGTACGATGAATGAATCTCCTACATACATCCCACGTTTATCTCTGCTTTGAGTGTAGATTTGAGCGAGAGCGGCGCGCGCTCTGAACGAAATTTGCTAATCTGAACGCCTCTGATTATGAGACATTGCATTCATAAACTCAATAGAAACACATGTGAGTGGTTATAATGCGAAACGCGATTAACAGATGGCTTTTGAGAAAACTATAATAAGTTCAACAGCCAGAGTGACTAGTGTGCAGCCGAAATAACGTTATACCCGCAAATGGCGGTTGTTAATGTCAAGCCCTGATTATTATCCCTTAAACGTCACCCAAGTCTTGTCTGAATTTGTTCGTTCGCTTCACGTTATTATTTGCCAGACGTAGTTTTGGTATTGAGGTCAAAGTCCACTTGCCTTGCATTCGTAGTTTTGAAGTGTTTCCCCTATTACAGCGACTTTCTTCTGGCATGTTCTGCAGACAGGGTGACCATCTTCGATTAAGTTTCCCTCAGGACTTTTGTAAAAGCCAAAATATGACCACACCTCAGATTTGGTCCTTTTAGAGGCTGAACAATCCCCAGAGTGCTGTCACTGCCTTCTGCCATTTCTTCTCATTCATAAACAGTGGTGCGGTGCACCAGACTGACGCTGACTGAACAAGATTTACTGCGAGTTTTCACAATCGTGATAATCACACGCGGTTTTAATGATAATACAATTTTATACGATATTACTAACCGTCACTAAATTTTATCGTGGTTTATCGTGAAACCGGTAATCGTTTCATCCCTAATTGTGAAAGTTGCTTATTAAAATAATTCTTCTTCAGGTTTAAACATCCAACATTAAGTATAGCCAATTTAAGTTTGGACATCTAATGTGACACAATATGTTGTAGTTATAATGTCACACTTGCTATTTATCTAATAGTTTAAAAAAAATTTATACATAAAAATATATAAACGGATTTTAGGAAGGGGGTCCCCCATAAAAGATTCTTCATATTTGGGGGTCCTTGGAATCATAAAGTTTGAAAACCCCTGCTCTAGAGTCCAGTGTGGTGTGCTTTACACCACTGCATCCAACGCTTTGCATTGCACTTGGTGATGTAAGGCTTGGTTGCAGCTGCTCGGACATGGAAACTCATTCCATGAAGCTCTCTACACACTGTTCTTGAGCTAATCTGAAGGCCACATGAAGTTTGGAGGTCTGTAGCTATTGACTCTGCAGAAAGTTGGCCACTTCTGCACACTGTGCGCCTCAGCATGCGCTGACCCCACTCTGTGATTTTACGTGGCCTATACATATGCATATATATATATTTTTTATTTTTTTTTATTTTTATTTTTTATTTTATATATACTGTGTGTATATATATATATATATATACATATATATACACTCACCTAAAGGATTATTAGGAACACCATACTTATACTGTGTTTGACCCCCTTTCGCCTTCAGAACTGCCTTAATTCTACGTGGCATTGATTCAACAAGGTGCTGAAAGCATTCTTTAGAAATGTTGGCCCATATTGATAGGATAGCATCTTGCAGTTGATGGAGATTTGTGGGATGCACATCAGGGCACGAAGCTCCCGTTCCACCACATCCCAAAGATGCTCTATTGGGTTGAGATCTGGTGACTGTGGGGGCCATTTTAGTTCAGTGAACTCATTGTCATGTTCAAGAAACCAATTTGAAATGATTCGAGCTTTGTGACATGGTGCATTATCCTGCTGGAAGTAGCCATCAGAGGATGGGTACATGGTGGTCATAAAGGGATGGACATGGTCAGAAACAATGCTCAGGTAGGCCGTGGCATTTAAACAATGCCCAATTGGCACTAAGGGGCCTAAAGTGTGCCAAGAAAACATCCCCCACACCATTACACCACCACCACCAGCCTGCACAGTGGTAACAAGGCATGATGGATCCATGTTCTCATTCTGTTTACGCCAAATTCTGACTCTACCATCTGAATGTCTCAACAGAAATCGAGACTCATCAGACCAGGCAACATTTTTCCAGTCATCAACTGTCCAATTTCGGTGAGCTTGTGCAAATTGTAGCCTCTTTTTCCTATTTGTAGTGGAGATGAGTGGTACCCGGTGGGGTCTTCTGCTGTTGTAGCCCATCCGCCTCAAGGTTGTGTGTGTTGTGGCTTCACAAATGCTTTGCTGCATACCTCGGTTGTAACGAGTGGTTATTTCAGTCAAAGTTGCTCTTCTATCAGCTTGGATCAGTCGGCCCATTCTCCTCTGACCTCTAGCATCAACAAAGCATTTTCGCCCACAGGACTGCCGCATACTGGATGTTTTTCCCTTTTCACACCATTCTTTGTAAACCCTAGAAATGGTTGTGCGTGAAAATCCCAGTAACTGAGCAGATTGTGAAATACTCCGACCGGCCCGTCTGGCACCATATAAATATACTGTATGAGCTATGTGCAGGTCGGTAAGATTGTTTTTGAAAGAAGTTTCTTACAAGGCTGCATTTATTTGGTCAATAATACAGTAAAAACAGTAATATTTTGAAATAATTCATTTAAAATAACAGTTTCAAACTTTGAACTTTTTGAATTTATATTGATATTGATAATTTTAATCAACATCTGCTCTGTTTTGTCTATCACCAGTTTGTCTTACTTTTCTTTTCACAATCCAGTTAATTCCCATTGAATAAAATCAAGTCCCTTTTCTTGTTCAATATCATGTTGTTTTATTTGTAAATATGCTATAGTACAGAAGGATTGTGAAAGTCGTTGAATGCCATACATTTGACATAAAATGCCATACAAAATGAATATTGATAAGTCAAATTTGGTCAAAACTACTAATTTGATGCATTTTTTTATTTTAGTGCTTTAAAGTTTAAAGTGGCTGTTAAGTTCCTGTCAGATTTTCTTGGTATTTTTTAAGGATGGATCGCTGTGAAGTGATGCCACTCACACTTAGCATATCAGCGGTGGATTTCAGCTTGGTTTCAGCCTGAGACGTACACGCTAGCCTGCGCCACTCTCTCTCACTCTACAGGAGACTAATTCATTTAGTTCTGCAGTTATAGAAAGAGAAATAAAAAAAGTTGTAAGAACAAAAAGAGTGCCGAGATGGCAAAGAAGAGACCTCACACGGTTGTGGCTGGAGGAGGAGACGTGCTTGAGCGATAGTGACAGGATGAACTGCAGCACAGCGTCTCGCTGGGCCCCCATCCTGTCGCAGTAATTACCGTCTCTACAGGTCGCCAAACACACACACATACACAAACACATTATTCACACTCATAAATGGGAAAAGCACAACAAGAAGACGCTAGCACACACGCACGTGTAGCTATGCAATGTCACCGTTTCAGACTTTGTTTCAAGGCTGAAGGTGAGGAAGGTGTGTGTGTGTGTTTGTCTTTGTAGTGTCTCCTGCTGCTTTTACTGTATTGCAAGTTGAGAGTCTGCCTGTTTCACACACAAACACAATTAAAAAAATGCAGCACATATTCATTCACACACATGCTGGCTGCGTTTACATATAAGGGGATTAAGTTGGAGCTCATGTACACTGAACACTGTGATTATGTTAGTGTGGTTAGGCTCATAATTACAGTAACCATAATCACAGTCTAATATGTGGAGTTTAATCGCATGTTCTGTATACGGTTTAATTGGATTTCTTCCATTCTGACACAGGTGTGCATGTGCTGCAAATAGAGGAGCTTTAGTGCTCATGATTGGGTTTGAAAGCATGGCTGAATGCGAAATCGCCCCCTCAAACCTCAGTCACTATTCCCTACGTTAGTCCACTAATACAGTTCACTTGAAGGAGCGAATGAAAACGAGTGAATGAATTCGGACAGCCATTGAGTGTACGTCGGCTGTACACTCGATAATGTCCACTATGGTTTCGGACACCACTACAAATGGCTGTCCCTTCAAATAATGCCCTATTTGAGGGTATAGGGGGCGATTTCAGATTCAGCCTATATGTTTCTGACCATCAATAAAATGCATGGCGTCTATGTCGTATAAAACTTCAAGCACAAACTTAGTTTCCTGAGCTCTCCAGAAGGGTTGCTTCTATAAAATGAGGGAAGACCAAAAACTGTTCTGTATATGCTAGAGACCATGAAGGCTACCTATTTTAAAGCATTAAAACACAACTCCTTTAGTGGATAAATTAAATAATGCATCAAAACAGGATTGAAGAGGTTTACCCATGTCATATAAATCTGATTATTGGCTATAATCAAACTGTTAGTGTACATCTGCAATCCCATTTACATGCTACTTGCTAATATTTCAATTATTCGCTAAGAAATGTGCTTTTAACCCACAACACAAAATGTTTAGTTGCAAATGGAACTGATCTCTTTGTTGTAGTTTTTATTTGGCTGTTTAAAATGTTTAACAATTCCTGCAGCCTCCCTCATTTTTGTCCTAATTCTGTATGCACTACTGTTCATAAGTTTGGGGTTATTAGGATTTATTTTATGTTTTTGAAAGAAAAAAACTCTCTTATGCTCACCAGCACTCAATTAATTTGATCAAAAGTACAGTAAAAACAACAATATTGTGCTGCTTAATATTTTTGTGGAAACTGTAAAAAAAAGTTGTTCAGGATTCTTAGGGCCTGTTTACACCTGTTTACTTCATGTGTTTTTACTGATCGGATAGCTATCTGATTTTTTTAAAGGGTTAGTTCACCCAAAAATGAAAATTACCCCATGATTTACTCACCCTCAAGCCATCCTAGGTGTATATGACATTCTTCTTTCAGACGAATACCATATATTAAAAAAATGTCCTGGCTCTTCCAAGCTTTATAATGGTAGTGAATGGAAACCCAAAATGTAAAGCCCAAAAAGGTGCATCCATCCACGTACTCCACGTGGCTCCAGGGGGTTAATAAAGGCCTTCTGAAATGAATCGATGGGTTTAAGAAAAATATCCATATTTAACACGTTATGAAATAAAATATCTAGCTTCCGCCGGACCGCCTTCCGTATTCAACTTACGGAAAAAGCGTAACTGGCTGATGTAGGACGGAGCATAAGCGTTTTGAACTTCGAGAGGCATTACACTTTCTATGTTTTCTTCATTTTTTTTAGTGCAAGTGTAAACATGCCCTTTGAATAGAAAGTAAAAAACAGCATTTATTTAAAATAGACATTTTTAATCAATGTATTCACTTTTGATCAATTTAATAAAAGAATCAATTCATTTAAAATAAAAACTTTTGACATAAAATATGTCGATTTAGTGGTGTTTAAAATAAACTGGGACAAAAAAATTTGCTTTGTAACAATTTTCACCCAGGAATTGCTAGAAACGTCTATTGAATTTTATTGACTCTCTGTGGTCATTAAAAATCCCAGGATGTCCTTAGATAAAGAGTAGGGGTGTAACCCCGGCATCCTGGCCAAAAAAATTTGCCCATTGGCCCCTGTCCATCATGGCCTCCTAATCATCCCCATATATATATACGATTGGTATCATCCCTCAGTCTCCTCTCCACCAATCAGCTGGTGTGTGGTGGGCGTACTGGCGCAATATGGCTGCCGTCGCATCATCCAGGTGGATGCTGCACTTTGGTGGTGGTTGAGGAGATTCCCCCCTTCTATGTAAAAGCGCTTTGAGTGAGTGCCTAGAAAAGCGCTATATAAATGTAATTAATTAATTAATTTTATTTATTTATTTATTTAAATGTCACCAAAAATTACAAAGATACCACAAGTAACATATTGAATGAAAAGTAGTGGTGGGCATGGAATTAATCTAGATAAAAAAAAAAAATCTAAAATTAATCTAGATTAAAATGGCTCATTTGAATTCTGCCGAAGGCATTCAGAATATGTGTGCTCGTAAGTGATCGTTTGTCTTTTTGTAGTTTGAATAATAAATAACTTCTGTCCCTTTAAGACCTGACACACGCATGGATCCCAAACACTGTTCCTGTGAGCTGGTTACGACTGTGTTTACGTTAAAACTCAGCAAGATGGGCATTGAGACATTTTTGAGTGTATTTGACCATTAATAAGCTGGAAAAAGGAGCTCATTTTTGCACTTGTATGTCAGAGGTGGCTTTATTACAGTATGTGTGTGTGCGCTTCAGATGCGAGCGCGAAATCTGCGGGAATTAGTAGAATTAACGTTATGTGCAGCCCAGCGCGAAATTCAGACCGGTCACACCAATACTAACAAATGTCCAGCAGAACACGCGTCCGCTGAGGATTAAACGGACTGAATGAGATGAGGCGGGTGCGTGACAACTCGCTGTCGGTCGGAGAGGAGAGCGCAGCTGATATATTGATACTGTAGAAAATGAGTATTGTATCGTTTAAGATATTTCAGTATCGACACATAGCAAAATATCGATAGTTTTGACAACACTAGTAGGCATACACACAGGTTCGAAGACTCGTTCTCTCGCCCCCTACAGTGCAATTCGTCTAGGTATACATCCGCGCTAAAATATCAAGGTGAAAGTCATCATAGCTTGCGTAGTATAGACCCAGCTCCCAACCCAACTTTGAGAATAGATTAACGGCGATATTATTTTTATCGCCCGATAAGAGTCTCACGTTAACGCAGCACGTTAACGCCGATAACGGCCCACCACTAATTAAAAGTGACATTTTGAAGTAGAAAGTCCGAAATAGTTTTTTTCCTGTAAAGTGTACTCTAATCTATACAGTGTAAAATGTACAGTGTCTGTCACATAAAGATTAAGCATGAGTAAGAGTTAGTAAAGTGTGGCTTTTTCTATTCTGCCTTATTTTCAAATGAGCGTCAAGTGATGTTTACACCTGTACAGAAAGAAGTGTGAGTGTATACAAGACCATATAGTATGGTTAAAATCGCAGTTGTACAGTTGTTAATTTTGAGCACAATCACATTAACATAATCACAGTATCTTGCAAAACCTCCAACATAATCACTGAGCCGGCTTAATGGCATTACAAAAGTGCATGTTTGCCTATTCATTTTAGACTTTTCTAAGCAATCAGACGTGATTTTACCTGGTGGATGCATTATTGTTTATAAAACCTAGGTTAGTCAATTTTAACTTTGTGTTTATAGAACCGTTGTATAAAAGCAATATCACAATTCCAGTCGAGCGATACTGAATGCAAGGCTGTGATTACCTACAGCACTCTCCCTGCGTCCGCCGCCGTTTAATTCAACCCTCTGCTACTGATCATTAGAAGTGAATGAGAAGAAATATCCCATTATATAGTGGAAAAAGGACACACAAAATAATTAGCCTGTGCAGACAGCAGGATAATAAGATCATGAGAGGTTGGCCACTTATGTGGAACCAGTGACTCTGAAAAGCTTACAATGATCTTGGTGATGGGGCAGAGGAGAACAAATTGAAGTGTTGTATACTCTCTGAGGTAAAGTCCTGTCACACATAGTCTCACTGGAATCCATTGTAAGGAAAGGATACGCTGGAGACATTTTATTTCACCCACTCTACCGGCTTTGAAAGAACTCAACATAACTTCCTATACATTTACCGCAAACATCCGTCAACCACAATCACCAAGAATTATAACCCATCTCATTTGATAGTGTTGTTTGTGCTGTTAATTGATGTAGTAGTTGTATTACAGTCAGCAGATGGCTTTGTTGGGTTATCAAGGTTTTTATTGTACCTTTAATTGTGAATAATGACTGATTAAACTCATATTATGTGCCAATAATCCAAATGGTGTTGTGGAAAGTCAAATATCCTGCAAAGGTACAGTTCATAATAATTCATGCAGTCACTTTTTGATTGTTATGGGTGTTGAGCAGCA
The DNA here is from genome assembly GCF_949357685.1 of Gobio gobio. Lineage (NCBI taxonomy): Eukaryota > Metazoa > Chordata > Actinopteri > Cypriniformes > Gobionidae > Gobio > Gobio gobio. The sequence continues at coordinate 41,234,345 of NC_137111.1, forward strand.
CGACAGGAATTTCAAATGAATGTCACTCTCAAGTCAACATACTTTGTGTTAGAAAAATGCTAAAGCACATTATTAAAGATGTTAGTGGTTGCTTTGGAAATCTGGCATTTTATAAGCAAAAATGTGAGGCTTGTGTTTTTGATAAACACATGTATGAATTTTTCAGTAAAAACCTGTTTATTATTCAAGCTAAAACATCCTTTTTGAGGTTCCTTTTGAATAAAAAAAAACACAGGAATTGACAGCAATAAATTGCAATTTACCAGGGCTCGACATTAAGCCTGTTTAACGTGACCGTTAAAGTAAATCTGTCATTCACTTGTCAGAGTAAAAAAAAAATTGCCTGTCCGGAAATATTTAGTTTTTTTTGGTGTTGTAAATATAATTTATTCTGAAGCAATATTCTCACCTGTCTTCAATCAGCTTTGCCATATTTTAAATCTGCATATTTGTGATAATTTTGCCTTTTATAAAGGGCATTTTTCCCTAATCTTATTTAATATTGGCTATGCTTCAGCTTTAATTTTACATTCTTAAATTTGATCAATAAGTTAAACTAGAGCAAGACACACTATAGGGCTGTTACCAATCAAATTAAATAATTTACACTGAAAAATTACAACTGCATTAAACAATGTTATGAGATTGTTTTAAATATTTTTTGAATATTCAAATAAGAAAAGTTGGAAGGAATGTTTAAACATGAAACTAAACTGCTAGTAGGTAGCGGCAGGTGACCGTCTTAATGAGTGAGTCATTGAGTCGATTAGTTGAAACGGCTGATTCGTTCAAGAATGAGGCAGTCGTTTACAAATTGGTCTTTGAATCTTTGATTCAACCGACTCATTCAAAACACTGAATCATTCAGTAACACACTGTTGCTGTGAGATGCATTATGGTTCTGCTGTGATCTTTGTTTGGAACTTTTTTCGCTGCTGACATAGAACAAAAACAGTCAATATTGCATCTAAAATGTAACTGACTTGTCAATGAACTGTCATATGAAATCAGTGTCACATTTTCAATCGTGATGGTTTTCAGGAAAACAGCACTCTTGGTTGTGTGTTTAACTGTATCATATGTTGTTATAAATATAAAAACTGCACATTTGGAATTTTTAGCGCAGTATTTTACTGAGTTTCTCTGTGTGAGTGGAGCTCATTCCGATTTCTCCTCGAGAGGCTGCGCGAGCGTCAACAGCGCAACCTCGTTACTGTCAGCTCATTATGCATTATATATTATTATCCACTATCGATCGCCACTTAGTCTACACTAAATTAATGCGTAATCATTCTTGCTTTTTGGTGATTCCCTAGATAATTTTTGTTTTTGACGTTTCAATCAGGATACTTGTCCGGTCGGGCAAGTTAAATTCTTTCACTTGCCCCTTCAAAAAATTCACTTGTCTCGGACACGCGTTAATGTTGAGCCCTGATTTTAAAATATATTAAAATTATATTAGTTTATATTATATGAGTTATTATGAATTGTAATATTTTTTCCTCAATAATAGTGTGTTTTGATCAAGTAAATACAGCCCTGCTGAGCATAAAAGTCTTTCAAAAACATTTAAAAATCTTACCAACCTCAAACTTTTGAACTGTAATGTATATTATGTTGAAGTCTTTTAAAGCCTCGTAAAGTATCTAGATTTCCATTGTAAATAATTTGTCACAATTCTGAGATACACAGGCAAATCTACTCAACAGTTGCACCATACATCAATGCAAAAACCTGCATTTTTTTCATCATAAACGCTTTCAATCTTAATGATTCTCATTGTAGAATGTGCCAGGTTGCTAATATAAGCACCCTTAACTTGGTTCTATTAACACCCATGAAAAGTAGGCTTATGTTTGAGTGCATTTTCTAGTGATCATGGGCATGGCAGCTGTAATTGTAGCCAGATCGATTGTGTGTGTGGTGTGAGACAGGTAACAACAAAGTACTGACATTGTGGAAAAAAAGTCAATTGACCCGTGCAAATTATGATCAGATTGCGCAAACAGCCCCAATGCTGGGGCCATGTTTGCCCCATTATCTGATTTGCATAATTCATTTTGAATTGTGAGCTGAAACAACTCAAAGCACATGCAAATAAACGACTATCAGTAACTTCTCCTTCAGTCTAACTCAAGTAGTGCAACCCAGTCCATTTGAGATCAGCGTCCGTCAAATGCACTCTGATGACACTCACATGACATTACAGGGCTGATGCGGCAAACTCCCATAATTCCATCAGCACATTTGGGCTCATTTACTCTGTTTGTTTATTGAAGTGTAAGTTGTGTTTCATGTCACATACCTGCATTAGGATGTGCACAGCATCACAACTAGTTGGAAGCGTGACAGCTAGATTGCCAAATCTTATAGTTGTCTTTGCATATTAAGCTGAGATAGAAGAAAGTGTTTTAACATCAAAGAAATGACACAAGCTGTGTTCCTTTAGTCCTTATAGGGGTGTGTGGCGAGTTAAGAAAGACGGTGGGTGTTGTATATAATATATTGTCGGGCGGAAACCGGTTTAAATAATTAAACACTGTGTTGTCCGAGTATATATTGTGGCTTTATATATTATCAGACACTTGAATGTGTCATTATATTATTGACATTTTAATAAAATCAAGCTCAAATGGAGTTACGAGGTTTCTGACCAGCGAAATTCAGACAATTTCAGACGTACATGTTTTGTCCGTCATTAGTACTGCTGCATCCATGACAGCAAGTGCATCGTATTACATTTTCATCAACTTATAAGGTATGGCCCCGGTTTCACAGAAAAGGCTTAAGCCTATACTTAAAAGCATGTTTGAGTTGTTTTAACTAGGGGTGCTCAGATTGATCTGCTACTGATCGCTATCGGCCGATAGGGGTGTCGAAATTAATCGTTTCTGCAATGCAGAAGAGGACGATTCGGTATCGGTTCAGTAATAGACCATAACCAATAATAATGTACTGACGCTTTTCTGCCATCATTTGTCACGCACGTGCGTTGTCGCGGTAGCATACAAAGGCAGAGGGAGGCGAGACGCGAGTGCAAGTAATTAAAATACTCCAACTACTTTAAAGGGTAAATAAACCCCTGCTCGGAGCTTAACTCCACCCACTGGCAATTTTTGAAAAATGCTGGAAAAGTGGGCAGAGCCCAGCGGAGACAGAGGGGACGAACCGAGGGCGGAGCTGAGCGGAGGGTGTGCACCTGAGACCCGCAGTGACGGATTGATTGACAGCTGTCAGACTCGCGAGTCGCAAAGATGGAGAATGACTGGAGTGACGCCAGCTTTGCAACAGAGCGGTCATTCTCCTACCTTCACCTGAAGTGGAGGAGGGTGAAAGGTCTGTAGACACAGACCCCCAGAGCCTTATCAATGCGAGCCGCTGACTCAAACTGCGTTAACTCTCGATGCAGACGATGATAGTGAAGCAGCAGCGCAAGAGAACTGACCTAATCTATGAACAGTCAAATCCTTACACTGAATGTCACTAAAAATAGATCAGATATCTGATATACATACAATGTATTTTCATTCAAATTAACTGAATCAATAAGTTCAGACCTAAAAGCCTATTATAAACGGATTTCCTCAAATAAGTTAGACTATATACGCCAGCACGTAACGGTATTGTTGTTCGTTACCGAGGCAACCTCTTGCGTGTCAGGGTTTGAAAGCGCGTCTCATGTATGAAAATTATCTGTACACATGACGGACGGCAATAATATCGCTAGAAAATCCTGACGTGTACTGACAACTGCATTATTTAACCGTATTTTCTTCATTACAATGTTAAAGCAAGTGTCAAGTAAGTTTCATTCATAATGTTTCTACTTCATGTAACATGACAGTTCATACTGGAGTGAAGCCTTTCTCATCATGTGATTGGGGGAAACATTTCTGAGGGCGTGGTGAGCTCGTGCCAGGGGCGCGGATAGTGAGCCGTTGGAGGTACCATCCTACGTCACGATGTACCACAACATCCAATAAGAAAATTCAACTGCAGTAGCCACCGTTCAACCTTAAGAGGGCAGCACTTTGGCGGTTTTACAGCATATTTTATAGAATTAAAACACTTTATACTCAAATGTCAAAACATTTACTCGAATCAATGAACAGCATTAATAAAGCCCCAGTATTACAGATCATTAACTAAAAAAAGTTGGTTTAGGGTTTAGTTACCCTTTAAAAGCAGACATCTGGGCACATTTTGCCTTTTATGAACAACCTGGTAAGCACGACCTGGAGAAGACACGCGCTGTGTGTAAATCATGTCACGCACAAATAAAATGTGCATGGGGTAATAATACCACTAACTTGAGAAACCACGTCAGCCGTTTTCATCGTGAGCTGTTAACGCCTGTCAGTGCCAAGGTGGACCCAGCTCAGCCAAAAATGGATCAAATTATATCAACGTTAGAGTTCTTAAAGGGCCTGTTTACACCTGGTCACTTCATGCGTTTTTACAGATCAGATATCTATCTGATTTATCAAAATGATTTCATTTACATTTGGTCACATAAATGTATCTCCGCAAAACGGATATAAATCCGATCTCCAATTCCCGCACTATATGCAGATTTAATGGAGTCACCGAAAACAACAGATATGAGCTGCATTTTATTAATCATCAGCTTATTTCACAATCAAAGACCGCAATAGGAGATAGCGCGGCAACAGCACTGGTAAGATCATTCAGTTTCTTTACTTTTAACGAATATGATTGTATGTTGAGCTCCTGCGACTTGCTTTCGGTTTTATTTGCGGTAGTTTGTGCGCTGGCTTGATGTAGAAATACGCAGCTGCTCGTCTGGGGCGAAACGTGCTTCAGTAGCGCTGCCATATCTGGCTATAACATGTCATATAGCCCATAACGCTCTCACACGTTTATTTTTTAGCATTGTTGGGAGGAGTAAAATGTTTCAACAACCAGATGCATTTAGACTTTAGCTTTCACTGTAATGCGGCCTAGACCACCTCCTGAAGTGGCTTTTAGTATATTGTGTATTTGTTCTAAACGCTCCTGTTGTCTTCTGGTAAAATTAAAGGTTCAGTTCATATAACTGACTGACAAAATTATATACATGAGGATGCAGTGCATCGTCAAAGCATTGTGATGCATCGTGATACCGAACCGAATCGACGGCATGATAATCATAATCGAACTGAACCGTGAGAACAGTGTAGGTTCACACCCTTATCGGCCGATAATCGATTTGGGAAGTTTGATCAGCAGTCTCTATAAAGGCTGATCTTGTAAACCAATCTCATGCTGATGACGCATAAAGATGCCTGCATGACATGCAATGGCACCGTCTCTGTCCAGCGCGGGCTGGGCCGCCTCAATGCACGGGCTTACCTAGGCTCAAGCCCAGGGCCCCGGGCTGGGGGAGGGCCCCGATGATGCCGGAAAATATTGTAACCTCATTTTTTAATTGTTTCGTTTAAAAGTATATTTCAGGCTTTCTATAGACATATTTCTCATGTCTGTGAGGGAAGTATCCTGTACGCTGAGTTTCGATTCATTTACTAGAAGCGCTCCAGTTCACCATGTTTAGGAATCATGTGGGTGTTTGAATTGGATGAAGGGCCCCTCAAGAGGTAAAGCCCAGGGGCCCCTTATAGTCTTAATGCGGCCCTGGCCGTGGGTAAAATAATTATAATGCTGAAGGTGAGGTAAATGTTATATTTTTTTATTAAATAATAACTTACAAAGTAATTTGAAAACTTTCTGTGAGACGCAATTTCACAAACAGCACTACACGCACTCTCTTTTCCTCTCAAAATGCGCAAATGGCTTCACATCGCGTCTGCACTATAAGCGAGGGTACATAACACACACATTATGTACATTTTAAAGGGTACATAACACACACAGTTTCTGCCAGTCTCATGTTAATCTTGAGTACCTATAGAGTTGTATTGCATCCTTCATATCTCCAAAGAGTCTTTAGTTTTATCATATTTATAAAAGACAAATACGCTGTACCGATTCTTTCCGAAAACAGTGGGCGGAGCTAAAGAGTCACACACTAAAGACAAACACACACACACACACACTACTTCATGGCATTATCCCTGGATAACTTTCGAATCACTTTACGTTCGCACTATACGACTCATGACCGGGAACAAACAAACACTCTTCAAAAACAAAATGCATCCACTGTTTCCTCAACGCTGGGTTATTTGGGAAGCTGAACAAGGTTATCTTTCTCACACAAACACAAACACACTTCTTTAGTGACATTGGTGATTTTGTGGTCTAAAAACAAAATGACGGAGCTGCCGACGGCTTCCTTAACCCAAACGAAGCTCGTTGATGGGCGCGCTCTTACTCTCGCTCTGGTTGATGTGCGCACGCACGGATCCGGGAGAAGTTCCCATTTAGGAATTCCTCCCTTTATGACATCATACAGGGCCATTCTCGGAAATATACTTGTTCAAATCCTGAAGGAGTGTATTTGGCACAGAAAAACTCCAAGTCAGAAGTCAGAATGCATGAAAAACCCCCCTTTAACTTGAAGGTGCATTGAGCATTTAATGTTTTTTTCTAAGGCACGTTTATATAAGCAACTCAAGCGTCCTAATTGAACTAAGGCCTAATCCTGGCTTTATATAAGCCTTGTCTGTGAAACCAGGCCATAAAATTTTACTATCTATGTAGACGCTCAGTTTTTTTTCTGTCATTTGGCCAACAATCTCATGTTATTAAAGACGAAGCGCTTCACACAGACTATTTAATACAGTACTGGCTATGACTCGACATCAAATGCTACACTAAGACACTCTTCTCTGCTCCTCAAATAGATAAAACATTAGCCTTATAGTGTTTCTTGAGTAAAGAAAATGCTGTTTATTCAAAGAACCAGTTCTTTATAACCCTTGCATTGCAAACAAGCAGTGACGAATCACATCCGGCAGCACTTCATTCACGAAAGAGGCGGGTGGAGTTAAAAGGTTGACTGACATTTTTATGAACCAATGGAGATCGGAGGTTCAGGGCGTTTTCACACCTGAAAGTCCGCACCAAGGTCCGAACCGAAGTTCATGTTTTGATACTTTTTATATATTCGGTTAGTTTTGGTTTGGTTTCACATTGCAGCGGACTAAAGAACTTTACATGACGCCCTTGCGTCCACTCGTCATCATCTATGTGGGCGGCATCTGGACATTGATTGGTTTGTAAACGGACGTGCGTCTGACATCAGCGTCTTTGACAAGTTGAATGAACGGACGCATATCGTGGTTGCCACTATTGAACAGTGCGCATTGCTTGACTATTTTTTTATTCGTTAGGGACATTTCAAGCTTTATATACACATATTTCTCATGTTTGTGAGGCAAGTAGCCTGCTGAGTTTCGGTTTATTTGAGACGCGCTCCAGTTCATGTGTAAAGCATGTGATCGCTCCCGTGATTATTGTCTGCTATAGACTATTTGCTTCTTATTTATTAAATCCAGGCAATTATCTGATTAAACGTTGATTAAAATTAAGATACAATTTATACAAAACAAAATTCCCATTAAAGAAATGCTTTCTAAGCAAAATCATACAAAATTTCGTTCAAAATTATTTCTGACTTTCTGTCTACTGACATATTGCGCATATTTTCACTTTTCATAATCAATGTAGCCTAGATTGAATTTAAAAATAACGTTATAATATTTAAACAGGAACTTCCTGTAAATGGTCTGAAAGTCCGAACCATACAGAAAATGCTTTCACACTAGAAACGAACCGAACCTTTGTTCAGTTTGATCCGGACCGAGACTACCTCTTTTCGTCGGACCAAATTTCGTCTGTTTGGTCCGGACCGTGGTACGGGGGAGGTTTCACACCTGCAATTTTGATTCGGACCAAACTGAAAAGTCCGAAAATCCGGACCAAACAAGGTAGGTGTGAAAACGCCCTTAGTCACAAGCTCTTTTTATACTTTTCATTGGTTAAATATTTGCAAACCCACAGACAGACATAAAGGATGGCCAATAGTAATGATTTATGGAAAAAAAATAATGACTGACAATAAAAAATAAGTATCAAAATGGGAATATAAAGTGTCTCTCTTATCTGGAGCAGTTTAGTTTAGGATGCGATGACGGGGCAGTTGCTCCTTCAAGAGTGCCACATTCTGTGAACTGTGGACCCCAGGGTCCAGTGGGTTTCTCATTAGTAAAATTACAGTAAGTTTGAACCTAATGCAAACATTTTTGCTGAGTTGGATTAATACACGCCACCCCTATGGGCAAGTAACCTTTTTATTGATTGGTAGTTCTTTTCAATTTTTCCTTGATACTTTAAAACAAGGCTCTCAAACTGTAATCAACCAATTTACTGCTTGAAAGCATCTTGAAAATGAATTACATTCCTTTTTTTCAATTTCCTTTGCCAGACATGAGTGGTTTTACAACAAAAAAAGTAGAGAACTATTTTTAGCCTAGAGGTTGTTGCTTTTGTTAAATTTCTTTAATCTTTTTGTCTCATATTAGAACGGATTGTGGCCATGTTTTTATTAGGGTCTGCTTAGTGTCTGCATAGAATAAATCATTTTTTTGTATTCATAAATGTTGTTAGGGTTTTGAGGGATTGAGGGTTTGTGTGTAAGAGGTCAGAGAGAGTTCTATTTTTTAAGTGTACAGTACATACTGTGATGATGTAACTAGCAAACGCATTCATATACGTTATTAATGACGGTGAGTGTTTAAAGAGTAAAGTCAGGGTCCCTCTCAGGTTTAGCTCCAGGTCAATATAACCTCACTGTTTTCTTTTTGGCTACATGTTTGAAATGGTATGCTAACATACTACTCTTACTATTTCTGCACTGTATGGCAGGAGCATTGCTCTTGAGCCCTGAATCTTTTCTGTTGTTTCACATGCACAATAGGGCTGTCATTTTTGAGAAAAATCTAATTTGAACGGATATCAAATATCGAGCAATGTATTCGAATATATTAGAATATCTACGAGTGCCCCAATTAACATAAACGTGGCTTAATGTACTAAGACAGTGTTATTAAGAGACCAAACTCAGGAAACATAACAAAAATACTGTTCGATAGAACTGCGTGTGCTTGGTTTGTTACCACAGTTATCTGCGTTCTTCCTCAGCGATGAACTTCCACATTTGCGGCTATCTTTTCTTCAACTCCTCAGGATCCATCTCTACGACTGTAGTGCAGGCAGGTCGCGCGCGCGCGCAGTTGTGATTCTCCTGGGAGGGCGCGCGCTGCGCGGGCACAAATAAACTAATATGGATTTGAAATTATTTTATCATCTTGAAATACAGGCAAGGCATATGTATTGTAGATGATTTTGTACATCTACAATATACATGCATATATATTTTTTTATATATATTCGTTTGCACGTGACTGTTTAAAACCCGTGTTTAGACCCGTGTTCTCCCTTGTCCGACCCGACCCGCACCCGTATCCGACAGAGTTAGGATGTTTTTCACCCGTTTCAGCAATATTCGCGGGTACCCGCACCCGTGCAGGACTCTGCATGGCACTTTAAAAACCGGATAGTTTATTTATAGTTCGATTATTATCAATAAATATAAAATGTATTTTTTCTTTATTTAAAAAATGAAATGATTGTAATTATCTTCTCTTGTAGGAAAATAATTGATATCATTCTTAGGTTATTAAAGTCTGATAATTTGCCTCCCATTTTTAATGTGAGAAATGCACTGGAAGGTATTAATTTTGTTTAAAATATCTAGTTTAGCTCATTATTTTACAGGATGATAAAAAACATCATGTTAAGAAATTATTTAAAAAAAATAGTGGTTTAGTATATTTATACATTTAAATTAGTTAGACGTATTTAGATCAGCTAGTATTTCATTACAAACACATTTTTTTGTAGCAGTGCTCCCACATCCTAGCATGTTTTATTGAATATTACACTATGTTTGAGATGCATCCATTAAACATTCAACACTTACTTTACATTGTTCTGAAACCATATGCCTATTGACAAAAAGCATAAGCATCATATATTGTGTGGATTTCCCTGCAGCAGAAGCAGTTGTATTGGGCTGATGTGACAGCACTTTTCCAGTGGCAGAATGTTCTGCTACACAGTGGACAGAGAAGGTTTGTGCTGCTATATATGACGCCAGGGAACTCTTTTATTATATCACCCAGGAAACTGCAAGATGCCAAATGAAAACAAATGCGACTATTTCTCGTTTCCTCGCTCGCTCTTTCTCTTCCTCCTTTTTTGTGTCTCTTCTGTTTCTCCCGAAATGCAATTCCCTGCCAATGTTGTTACTCAAATTCTACACCAGGGATTGCCATGCTAACCAAAACATTATAATATGCAGCTTGCTCATTTCATTTTGTTGCAATGTTCATGTATTTTTGTTGAGTATGTGCCCTGCTACCGAGTCTACAGGGACAAACAGAAGACGTGTGCTTTTCCAGTTTGACTGTAATTTACTTAGCTGAAAACTAACACTTCATTTATCTAAGACTCAAACCGTGAGGGCAGAGATTTTACAAACACTTCTTTGGATGATAGATAGATAGATGGATGGATGGATGGATGGATGGATGGATGGATGGATGGATGGATGGATGGATGGATGGACGGACGGACGATATAGATAGTTAGTTAGTTAGTGCTGGGCGGTATGACCAAAAATGTATATCACGGTATTTTTCTAAATTATATAGGTTTCACAGTATATGACCGTATTTTTTCCCCTATGCATGACCGGGTGTTAATCACATTTTCTACTGATTAAGAGAGGAAATACTGCTGGAGATTGACTAGAATGCCCTGTTTTACGGTCATGACGAATGCATATTGTAGAAAAATTCCAAACTAGAGGCCTACATGTTTACAAAGCCTCACAAAATGATGCTGTGGAGAGACCAATAAAACACAGACCTGCAACACGCTCAGAGTCATACTTACAGACACCTGAATATTAAAAGTTGAGTTGAGGGCACCTTAAGCATTTAAAAAATCTAACCTAACAAACTGCCAAAACGAGGAGAAACGCGTATATTTGCAATACATTTAAGAGCACTCTCTGAACGAATGACACACATCAGTTTAACACAGAAAGAATAAAGCAGTTACTTTTTGCCCATTCTTCTACGAATTGTCAGTTTATTATAAATTTACATCATTGTCTTTTGTGTAGCAGAATAATCCATCGTGTCAGCGCGTTGGTGATCAGACATACGGTATCAGTGTAATCAGTGCATACATTTCATTTTAATAAGACGTGATGAAATATGCGCGCTACACGCTTCTGCTTCATGTCTAGAGCACTAGAGTTTATGAAATAAGTCCATAAAAAATGTAAACGCGCTCGCTCCGGTCTATATCAGTGCTATATGATCCATGTGGTAAGTGTTGTTAAACCCATCGCGGCGCTCCGCGCAGAAACCGCTCTCTCTCGTGCGTCACGTGTAGTTTGCATTCTCAACTGTAATCAAGGGCTGAATCCGAAATCGCCCCCATAACCTCAAATAGGGCATTATTTGGAGGGCACAGCGCTTTGTAATGGTCTCCGAAACCCTAGTGGACGTTATTGAGTGCACTCATTCTATCTCATTGCACCGCAATAACGAGTGTACAGCCGATGTACACACATTGCCTGTCCGACTTCACGCACGTTTTCATTCACTCCTTCAAATAAAGTTATAACATAGGGAACAGTGAATGAGAGTATAGGATTCAGCCATAGGTTGCGCTGTAATGCGATCTCAACTGTGCTCTGACTGCTCTTACTACAGTGCATCAATGAAATGGGTCTCCTCTCAAACAATGACGCGCTGCGCCGTGTTCCGAACGTTGTTTAAGCGACATATACCGGTATACCGGACAGACAGACAGACAGACAGATAGATAGATAGATAGACAGACAGACAGACAGACAGACAGACAGACAGACAGACAGACAGACAGATGGATAGATAGACGGATGATAGACAGACAGACAGACAGACAGACAGACGAATAGACAGACAGACGGATGATAGACAGACAGACAGACGGATAGACAGACGGATGATAGACAGACAGACAGACAGACGGATAGACAGACGGATGATAGACAGACAGACAGACGGATGATAGACAGACAGACAGACGGATGACAGACAGACGGATGATAGACAGACGGATGATAGACAGACAGATACACGGATGATAGACAGACAGACGGATAGACAGACGGATGATAGACAGACAGACAGACGGATGATAGACAGACAGACAGACAGACGGATGATAGACAGAGAGATAGATAGACGGATGACAGACAGACAGACAGATAGATAGATAGATAGATAGATAGATAGATAGATAGATAGATAGATAGATAGATAGATAGATAGATAGATAGATAGACAGACAGAGACAGACAGACAGACAGATAGATAGATAGATAGATAGACGGATAATAGACAGACAGATAGACAGACAGAGAGATAGACAGATAGATAGATAGACGGATGATAGACAGACAGACAGACAGACAGACAGAGAGACAGAGAGAGAGATAGATAGATAGATAGATAGATAGATAGACAGACAGACAGACAGACAGACGGATAGACAGACAGACAGACAGACAGACAGACAGACAGACAGACAGACAGACAGACAGACAGACAGAGAGAGAGAGAGAGAGAGATAGATAGATAGACAGACAGACAGACAGACAGACAGACAGACAGACAGACGGATAGACGGACAGACAGATAGACAGATAGACAGATAGACAGATAGACAGACAGATAGATAGATAGATAGATAGATAGATAGATAGACAGATAGACAGATAGATAGATAGATAGATAGATAGATAGATAGATAGATAGATAGATAGATAGATAGATAGATAGATAGATAGATAGATAGACAGACAGACAGACAGACAGACAGACAGAAATACAGATAGATAGATAGATAGATAGATAGATAGATAGATAGACAGACAGACAGACAGACAGACAGACAGACAGACAGACAGACAGACAGACAGACAGACAGACAGACAGACAGACAGACAGACAGACAGACAGATAGATAGATAGATAGATAGATAGATAGATAGATAGATAGATAGATAGATAGATAGATAGATAGATAGATAGATAGATAGATAGATGAATGGATGTACCATGGGTTAGGTAGATCCTCTGAATAATGAATCCGTCATGGACACTGAGAAGGTAGATCAAGTTCTGCCAACACACACACACACACACACACACCCACATACCTTCTCACTTAGGCATTTATCACGCAACTAATGTGAACACAATGCCGTAAGGCTGTTTTTGAATCCAAATTTGGTCCCGTAGTTTGAATTGCAATTTTTAAAGATGAACTTTTAACTTGACACAAAATCTTAAAAAATGTGACGCCAATGTGGTGAGATGTCTAGTCAATGATTTACTTGTGTAATACAATACTGTAATGTCTTTTGAATTATATTTGAGTGGATGTGTTTCTCACAAATATTTTTTTATATGGCAAATATTGAGGGGCAGTTGTGGCCTAATGGTTAGAGAGTCAGACTGGTAGCCCGAAGGTTGTGGGTTTGATTCTCAATACCGGCAGGAAATGACTGAGGTGCCCTTGAGCAAGGCACCAAACCCCCAATCGCTCTCCGGGCGCCGCAGTGAATGGCTGCCCACTGCTCTGGGTGTGTGTGTCCACGTTTTTGCACTGTGTGTGTATGTTCACTACTCACTGCTCCTAATGTGTGTGCACTAACTTGGATGATCAGGACAAATTCTGCGTATGGTTTACAGTACTTGGCATTCACGTCACTTTCAGTTACACTTTAATATTGACACCAGTTTGTGATTAATAGTGATTAGTATTATAACAAAAAAATTACAAATAACTCCACCAGGAGATCCAGTGCTAGATGGGATTCTTGCTTGATCTTTTTCTCATTTTGGAATTAAATCCTAAGATGTTGGGCTAAACTTCCATTTGATTGGTTTCCTAGAATGTTGAGAGAATTAGATAGTATCTTATCTCCATCCCTGCGGACACCTTTAACGCTGCAGCATTGACAGTAAATACCAGCAAAACAAACAAGCTCAGCCAATCCCAGCTCGGTAATTAGCCTAATTAAACTGAGGTTGTACGCGGCGTGATTATACATCATTAATTTCGACCTTACAGTTGCTGTAATTAAGTCGCTCATCACATCAGCTCGCTTGTAAATATCATTTTCACTCCTCTCACTCAGATACTTATTTATTTCATTTATTTATTTTTCCTCGCAGGGAGGGAGAGCGAGATGCTGGTGAGATGATTAGCAGCACACGATTAGCTCAAGTGTGTGTGAGTACTTCACTCTGTGGGAATTCCTTGTTGAGTGAACCCTCCTCTTCACTTGAGCAAGTGTAAAACTATTCTTCATTTTAATGCATAAATTATATGCCTATTAATCATTAATACTGTCAATACAATACCCCACTCCTCAAGCAGTATTGTCTATTCAGTGACTTCACGTACATCTGAAAGTGCTTTTAGCTTGCTAAATATTTGGGAGAAAGTCTGCTCAGAGGAAATGCAATGCATGTTTGAATGTAGGGCTGCACAGTTTGGTATAAAAAAAAAAAAAACCTTTGTTAAGATTGTGTTGACAGTTTTCAAATGCACTATAAATACTTAAACATCTCATACTTCTATACTGCTTGTTTATCAAAGCTAAAAGAATCAAAGGCATAAAATCATTTTGAAACAGCAGCTTTCATGTTCAACAGGGTGTGAAACACTACGCGCTAGTAAATGAAGCCTTTTGTCTTCAAATTAAGTTATTTTGCTCATGCTCTGCTGCCAGCAAAAGAGCTTCTCTTAAGGGTGTTCACCAGGGTACGAAATTAACTTTTTGCCCACTAGCTATAGTGAGGTTTTATATATATATATATATTGGAAAAAAAAGACTGGTAAAATTTAGCATTTGCCAGCCATTTTATATATACACTGCCCGGCCAAAAAAAATCACTGTTTGGATTTAAATAGGCAAATGCTTAAGAGTCTGTGATTGGATCATTATTGCAGTGATTATTATGTTTCTAGCATGTTATATGTTTGGCAACAGTTCTTCTAACCCTGACTGATGGAGTGTGTAGCTTTTCATTTCTTAAAGGGCACCTATTATGCAAAATTCACTTTTACATGGTGTTTGAACATAAATGTGTGTTGGCGGTGTGTACACAACCACCCTATAATGGTAAAAATCCACCCACTCCTTTTTTTTAATCCCCATAAATCATAAGCAGTGTCTCAGAACAAGCCATTTGCAGATTCCTGGCAAAGTGACGTCGCATTTCACAGGCCCCGCCCACGAGTGTTGATGGACACTGCCGTATTAGCAAAGACCCCATACCCTCAGTGAGCTGTACACAGTCCGCCATGTTTATCTCCTCACCAGAGCATTTAACAGCAGCATTCAAGTAAGAAATGTGTTCTTTATAAAGCTACTAAAGTTATTCACTCAAGAGCAGTGAGTGATTTTCTGTTTTTCTTTTGTTGTTTGATTCATATTAACAGCAGATATAGCAGTAGGTACTGTATATTACACCGCTTTCACTTCAATACACAGATCTAATATACACACAGGATTTCTGCGCTTGCTGCATATCAAACAACCAACTGTTTTCATGTGAACTTTGTGTGTTTCTGACATAACCTTGTGTGCATTTGACAGTTTAATCGCAATAACGTATGAAAAAGAACTAGTCTAGTAGTGTAATACTCACGGTAGGGGTGGGAGAAAAGGTTGATGCATCGATGCATCGCGATTCGTTATCTGACGATTCAGAATCGATTCTCAAAAATTCAGAATCGATTCTGTGTTCAATTCAAACGTCCACTTCACCACTGTGCGCGCGCTTGCGGTCACCAGCCAAACAGAAAAACCTGTTGATAGGCGAACGTTCGTATGCTGGTGAATTGGCTTCGTTTTAGATAAAATGGACAAACTACGACCTGCTTAGGGGCGTCGCACCCGTGGGGACAATTTTCCCGTTGAGAGGGTTCGACACCCGCACTTTTTATGCAGTTGTTCTGGGCTCGCTGCGGCTGCCTCCCCATTTCGAAAATGTATTTTGCTTTATTAAATGCAAAGTTTTTAATTTCGAAAGCATTTCTAAATTAAGTTCATATTTCCAACAAACGAAATTTTGAGCCAAAATAACGAAGTGGTGCTCAAGTAGGCTATAAGGCGCTTTCCTTGCCATTAATGCTTAATAACACTGTCTCCAATGCGGGGGCCAATACATAAACCTACCAACATCCGTGGCATAATTTTTGGAATGACTTATCGAATATTATTGAGCTACTGCACAATGTTTCAAACGAATGGAAAATTCTGAACAAAGACTTCGTTTTGGTGAGTAATACGTTAAATGTCTCTAACATTATACGTTATACGTTAAATGTCTCTGCAGCTCGGCAGGTTTTCTCATGTGAGATGTTATGTGCACACACTGAATTTGGCTTCCCAGCGAGCACTAAAGTTGTTTTTCTTCGGCATTAGCCTATGTTTTAACGATTTTTTTGTGGCTCTAACCAAAATAAACTTTTTTTTGCTTTAAAGACATTTTTTGTTTAAATGTTCAAAAGAAAGTGAAAAATTGTCACACTTAGTTGTAAATTGAGAACTTTTTATTCTTAATGATTGTTCTTTGCAATTGGATGACTTACTATGTTTCATTAGAGCTTGTTAATCTTGAATATAACTTTGTTAATCAAATTTAAAAAAGTATTGAAAGAAATCTTCATAATAATTTTTTATATGGCAATACTGTCAAACAGATATTCTAACTATAAACAAAAAACATATTAGCTCCAATTTTGGTTAAAATCTAAAGTTCATGTATTTGCACAGCAGAATAATTAGTTACCAAAAAAAAATGTATGTTAAGAATTGTTTTGGGAATCGGATCATTACTCCCAGAATCGGAATCGGATCGGATCGTTAAGTGCCTTAAGATTCCCACCCCTAACTCACGGACGTACCGACATCCAGCTCTCTGTGTGCATGCATCAGGTGTTTTTGCTCAAGTTGAGAGTGATAAGGCTTTAAAACGCATGCAGATGATGATATTTCATGACGATCAAGAACTGCAATGTCACGTGAGCATGCGTCCGCGATAGAGTTTTCATTTGCGTGTTCACAAGCTGTGAAGGCTCCGCCCTCTGGGATGGGGAGCAGCAGCTCATTTGCATTTAAAGGAGACGCACACAAAACGGCTCAAAACGGGCAGCAGTGGCTCAGTGGTTCATGTAGGTTGTCTACAAACTGGAAGGTTGGTGGTTCAATCCCCGGTTCCACCTGACCAAGTGTCGAGGTGTCCATGAGCAAGACACCTAACCTCAGCTGCTCCCGACGAGCTGGATGGCGCCTTGCATGGCTGACACCGCCGTCTGTGTATGAATGGGTGAATGTGAGGCAAGATGTAAAGCGCTTTGGATGGCCATGGGTCTGTTGAAAGCGCTATATAAATGCAGTCCATTTACCATTTTTCTCAAACCTAACAATTGGGATTTTCAAAATGGTATATCAAATGATTGGTTAGAAATTTTGATCTGAAACTTCACAGACACACTCTGGGGACACCTGAGACTTATATTACACCTTGTAAAAAGTGTCATAATAGCTGCCCTTTAAACAACCATGTAGGAAGACACATCATGGCCAATTGGCACCATGCATCAATTTTGGTCAAGATCTTGTATTGACAATGCAAGAGTCCAGCACTCTGTAAAGTCTCCTCCAGCACATCCCAAAGACTCAGAGGTGTCAATTCATGTGTGAAAATGATTCTTCATGCTCCCTCCCAACCATTGTTTCACAATTTGAGCCTGATGAATCTTGACATCCTGGAATATGGCCATTATGTGTCGGTTAATGGTAAGAGATTACAGGTTTGACTGCCGTTGCACGTTCATACAGACAGTATTCAAGACGCTACTGTAAGTTGCTTTTTGAACAGGAGATTTCAAGACTTCTGTAAGTAAATGCGGTTGTCAATCCTAAAAACTGATAGTGAATGTAGCCTTAGTTGATGCAAAAGAAAACTCCTCTTATGCGTTTGTTGTAGCTGCATGTATACGATTTTGGAGTTCATAACATATTGAGAACCTGACCCAAAATTAAATGTCTAACCCCTGAAAACTGATCACTTTGAGATTTTCCTCACTGAGATTCATGCAGCTTGTTACAATTTATCTGGAACCAGACAATGATGACATTTGCATATCACATGTTTACATCAGGAGCAATGAACTTGTAATGAGGGTCACCTGGAGACATCGCAACTCTCAACATGAACCGTACATTATTTATTTAGAGAGATGGATTTCACCTCACAGATGTCGATTACCAGCTGTGCTTGGTTTCTACTAATATCATAGAATATTAAATGTTTTAATCACAAAGGCTTGGCTGTGCAATACCTGTACACAAAGGTGCAGTGTGTAATTTCTGAAACACTAGTAGCACCAAACAGGTGTGATTGTTTTTCATGAAGCCACTCTGAATGCATTGATGTTTGTGTGTTGCAGGTTGGTGATGTTGTGGTGTGAAGATTCTGGAGGCAAGATGACTTTGGTCAAGTTGCTCCTCTCCTTAATGCTGCTACACACATTTTCTGAAGGTAATGACACACACACACACACACACACACACACACACACACACACACACACACACACACACACACACACACACACACACACACACACACACACACACACACACACACACACACACACACACACACACACACACACACACACACACACACACACACACACGTTTGTATTACTGTCTTGTATGAGGACATTCATTGATATAATGATATAGCCCTTTACCTTAACCATTATAACTAAGTGTCTAACCCTGAACTTAACCCTAAAACCAGGTCTTAACCCTCAAACGGGCCTTTAAAAGGGTGTCAGAAAGTGAAGACTGGCCAAAATGTCCTCACTTTACTCTCTGTCCTCACTCCAATGGTTTAAAATTCAAACTGGTCCTCAAAAAAGCACACAAACACACAGTTTGTGAAATAAACAGTAATATTATTTCACAATATGTATTACTGTATTTTTCATCAAATTTCTATTCTAGCATTCCGTCTGCGCAGTTTTTATGATGTCAGGTGAACATTTGTGACCAGTCACGGAGAGTAGGGACACAAGTCAGTTCTGGGACATTTTGAGTTATTTACAGATTCTGAAAGTGTAGTCTCCAAGCTTTCCAGTGATATGTAACACATGGAAATCTGATAATATTTGGAGAAGTTGTGGCCATTTGAAAGTAGGCACTCAAAAAAGCTTAACAGGGAGAAATTTGCCTCTAAAGATTTTGTTCTCACCTGCTGGGAGTGACAATATGGCTCATTTACATCTCATTTAGATAAGCCATACCCCCTGTAAAGCTGCATGGTTACAATCGGACCGCATACTATTAATAATAAAGGATAATGTGCATTGTAAATGTCAGTAATTTATCTTTTTTGACTAAAAATGATTTAGAGGCTGAAATATGTGAGTTTTATCTTTTTATAAAACCTTTTTATTTGTTATTTGCTGGTTTTCTACATAAAACTTGGTGAATTGATTTCATTGTGTAGCATTGGGACTTTTTAGGATTCTGTGATAACCGTCATGATCAACTATGATAAACTAAAATCAACTATAATTGTGTTTTTATAGTATAATATGCGAAGTACAATTTTCTATAAGAAAAAAAAATCTCTGATTCTGTTCTTTTCTCTGACATTTAAGGGTAACATAGGCCTACAAAGGCTCTTTTAGGTCTAAACAGTTTGGATAGTTGTTAATACAGCGTTCCCACAGCTTGGTTAACTTCAAATTCAAGAACCTTTGGTTCAAGGACTTTACTTTTGGCCATATGACAGAGGTCTGATATTCTATTTGTAATATTTCTGTTTTGCATAAAACTGAAGAAAATTCGGTACATCCTATACTGTATTCTAAAATGATCTGATATTAACTTTTGCATGGATTTTATTGAAAAGAGCTAAGGCTCATGTAACCAGTCTATTTTTGCAATATTTCACGGTGTGTCTGTGAAACGCTGAGGTACCGTAGTGGTTTTGTGCGCGCGTGAACATCATGGCAATGTACAACACAAAGTGCCTCACGCGGGAAACACATAATGTAATGCATAAATGCAAGTAACAAACGTAAATCAAGCATAGTCCACGAAGTGTTGGCGAAATAACACATTATCGGACCGGAGATAATAATATGGAATTTCTTCCAGAAAACTTCTTGCACAAAATAAATTCAAGCACTTTCAAGGACCTGTATGTATGTTTATTTTCAGTCATGTCATTGTACTCAGCCCTCTCTTTCTGCACAAGGGAAAGATGATCGTGTTGGTTCTTTACTGCTTCAGACATTGTGTTATCTGGGAGGTTTGCACTTCGTATCAGCTGCTCGTTGCTCGTTGCTCGCTGCTTGTGTATCAGCCACCAGGGTTGCCAGGTTTTCACAACAAAACCTGCACAATTGCTACTCAAAATTCCGCATTTCAGGGGGTAAAATGTGTTTTTTTGGCATGGTTGCCTACTAAAATTCACATTCCCGGGGCTAAATATCACATAATTGGGGTCGCTTCAACCCGCAGACATGAAAAACAGCGGACTTGGCAACACTGAGCCACGCTTCCCTTAGAGGGCGGGACAATAACAAAAGAGAAACACGCCTCTGCTGCATGCTAGAATCTCCTAAAAACAAGCCGATTTCAACCTCAAAGTGTATGCTTTTAAATATACCAATTCTGCTATCTCAAACACGGAGAGGCTTCTTCATGATCTTAACTAACAGATTCGCGAAAATCACCAATTTTGAAAAAAACCCCCGCTTCATTCTCATTTTGCTCGAAACTTGTGCTGCCGACTTGTGTCCTTACTTTCCGTGACTGGTCACATTTGTTTACTTTTCCCCTGCATTTTTGGAACATGACCATTGCATTTTTAAGACACAGTTTAAAGAAAACTGGATCTTGGGATCCTTGCGTTCATTCTGTTCTATACCGTTGCACTCCATCCAGCTGGGAACTCATCCATGTCCTGCTAAATTGTTAATTTAGTATTAATTTTTAATCACTTTTTTCATTAGTAATTATACCTAATTAATGTGTTAAATTGGCATTCCTTATTAAAAGTAAATGTAAAAAAATACCAGAGGAAGCGTTAAATCAGTGTGAGACGTCTACAAGAAGAATAGGACCTGTTTATATAAACCTGAGGTGATGGCTTGGTTCATGAAGATGGGCGGGGTGTGATGCCACTGGGCTCATGAATATTAATTAGTCACTGCTAATGTTGTTATATCATTAACATTCATGAGCCCAATGGCATCACACCCCTTTAGTCCCCCGCTAACTTGTTGCTCACGGGTCAAATGTGTCTCTCAGACTTTCAGATTAAAACTCTGATTGTGCTGACAACGGTCCCTCTTCTGTGTCACTTTCATCTGTTTCTCTCATTTTTCAGCATGCACTCATTACCTTCCTGTTGTTCCTCTATCAGCCTACACGTCCTGTCTTTTCCCAGACATCTCACTCTCCATCTCTGTTCTCTCACACCTGTCTATCATTCCTCACTGTTTGTGTGTGTGTGTGTGTGTGTGTGTGTCAAACACATGTGATCGGTGGCGGCCCGTTTGACAAGACAGTGTCGCTGCCACTTAACATCAGTCCAGAGGAGTTTATAATTCGCTGCCCTCTTCTTCCTCTTCCGTCTGTGTCCTTTCCTTTTGCTGAACCTCTCACAATCATTTACACACTCCATCTTTCTTCATTAATCTGCCTCACTCCTCTCTGTCTCTCATAGGTCCCGTGGGAGCTGTTCTCTCATGGTTATTAGCTCTCTGTGATTGGTTCAGGGTTTTGAGGGTTAAATTAAATGGAGGTAAATTAGGGAGGGAGTTTGAGCCCTGAACCCCAGAACAACTCAGAACTGATTCTTAAACACTCCTCGCCCAAAAGAGAGAGAGAGAGTTTAAAGGAATAGTTCACAAAAAAGAAAATTCTGCCATTATCCAAACTTTTTCAGTGTGACCGTGACTGTCAAGCTTCCACAAGGACAAAAAACATCATAAAAGTATCATAAAAAGAAATTCATATAACTTGTGCGCTATATTCCGAGTCTTCTGAAGCCACATGATAGTTTTGTGACAAACATTTGTCATCATTTGCTTTATTCACCTCTTCCAACAGCCTCTCATGGCACTTCTTAACTATTTTCCGTTTTGTTAATACATGATTTCCAGTGAATAACAACCTACATTTCAACCACCGTATGGCTTCAGAAGACTTTTAGTGCTGTCAATCGAATCAAACTAATATTGTAATACATCATTTCACAGTGAAACTCTAAATTAATGTCGAAACAATATAAAGATGGTTTTTAAATATTTGTTTAAAGCAACATGTCCTCCAACCAATACGCCTATATAGGTCGTTTGTCACTTCCCTGAAATACGACCCATAGGAGCGTTTACTAAGCTGCGCCCCTATCGACAACATGACACTTTAATTTTAATGGTTTGTTTCTTTTTATTTGCGTCATATTTCAGGTTTCTCGTAGCTCAATTGATAGAGCATTGCAAAATACAACATCATGCAATCGTGGGTTCGATCCCAGGGAACGCTTGTGCTCATAAAGTGTATATGCACTATAAATCACTGGGTAGGTTTAGGGGTGGGGTGGTTGTAGTTGTTAATAAAAACATATTTTGCAATATGGAAATATGACAAATGGTAGTAAAAAGTACACATATTACAATTAAATGAACATGCATTTTGATTGGTAACAACAGTCATACATCTTTTCATGACGACAGACTTAACACGACACTGCTATTATTTTTATGCCAGCTAGATGGCGCATGACTTTAAAACGTAAATAAAGGTCATAATAACGTGCTTGAAAAACGACCTATAGAGTCGTTTTTATTTGGAGGACAGTCTGGTTTAAAGGCACAATATGTAAGATTTTTGGATTAAAATATCCAAAAACCACTAGAACAATGTTATATATTTTGTTGACTTGTGTACTTACGTTATCCCAAATGTTTCCAAGATTCAGAAGAAATAAGCAATTTTACCAGGACCGTGTCGGTGCGTCGCCTATCAATGACATCATACCCACGTTACCCTCGAAACCCTGGAACCACGCTTTAATATATTATGTGTTTTATTAGACAGGTGAGCAACTGTTTGGATACATTCATCGACAGAAAACCAATCATTGTTAAATAGCTCAACACAGTTAGTATTATGGTTTAAATCTAGTTTTTAATGATTTACCGCGAGTATGTTTTACCATGCCTAATATTGATCTAGCTTACTGCAAGTGTGCAACAAAGTGTCTGATAATCACTGCCGAGCGAATGCACAAGTAGAGAAGTATTATAACAACTTTCAACACACTCAAATAATGTATCTAATATGATAAAACAGCGCTGCGTTACCCCACATATGCATTACTGGAAAAAGCGGAAGCCGTCGTCTGCGGCATAATAAAAGCTCTGTGAAATCAAGGAGTCATCAAGCTACACATTTTTTCTGCTAGTGACCTCTAGCAGCGAAAAAAATCACATATTGTGACTTTAATGGCATCTTTTTACCAAGTACTATGAATTAAGATCAGTCTCACTGAAACCAATGCTGCTACTTATGTCTCTATTACTCTAGGAAATGAGTAATTATAGCCATTTAACATTACAGTCTAATTGAAAGTCGTAACTTTTCAAATTTAATAAGTTTTCAAAATAACAATTTTAATTTAAGTGAACTTAAAATAATCTTTAAATAAACCCTTCATAATAAATGTCGGTATTACTTTAGTTTAGGGTCCAATTCTCACTAATAACTAGTTGCTTATTTATATGAATATTACTAGGATGTTGGCTGTTTATTAGTACTTATAAAGCACATATTATTGTCTTATTCTGCATGACCATATTCTACATCCCTTAACAACTACCTTAATAAGCAGTAATTAGAAGTTTATTGAGGCAAAAGTAATTGTTAATAGTTAGTTAATAGTGGGAATTGGACCCTAATCTAAAGTGTGATCTAAAGTGTGACCTAAAAGTCATTTTTATAAAGGCCATTACATACTCCACAAAAAAAAGTTCTCACTCCCAGGGCTTCGAGAGCAAAATTACATTCTTAATGCGGAGAAATGACACCTGTTCGGCACTTTTCTCGTGAAGTTTGGAATGTCCTAGCCAGAACAAACTTTGTTCTTGTTCTTGCCACCTCAAGAAAACAAACTAATTTCTTTGTTTTTGCATATGTACCAAGCTTAAAGTGCCTTTAATGTTGTATACAGTGTTTATAGTAATATATAGATTCTTTTTCAGTTTTTTCCAATATTAGCTCTCTCTATTTGAATGAGGTGACAGTTCATTTTCTCCCACTAAGTTTATTTCACACATTAATTTTCACAATAAGTAAGAAACATTTAAGTTAAAACATTTGGTATCACTATTTTTATGTGAGGATCGATCGAGGATCGATCGAGGATCGATAATACAATGTCAGTATTTACACAAGTTGTATTGACACTGCGACACTCAAAGTCCTTTTGGACTGCGAACAGCCTTTATGTTCTGCTAAATAACTCCCTTGTGTTCCTTGGAAAAAAAGGGTAAAGTGAAGGGAAGTAAAAGATTTTCTATATTTTTTTGGTGAACTCTCACTTTAAAGGTAAAGTGTAAGAGGTGGAAGAGAGGTGAGCTGTCTTCATAAAAAATGATGATGTCTGTGAAGAGATCTGATATGACTTGAGTTTCTGTCCGAACTGTTCACTCAAAAGACTCTGTCAGTGTCACAATGGTAAAACATCAGCTATCAAGCTTGTTTCACACATACTGTAGCAGTGTAAGCAGCATAACTACAGCCTCATGTGTCGCGGGCTTCTAGTTTTATCCTTGATAATGGACGTAAATTATAAAATTGGCTAGAGCAGGCCATTGTGAACTATTACAAACCCTAAAGTGTAAGCTAAACTGCTTGTAATTTGCCTAGTAACCAATCACTTCAACGTGTGGGAGGGCTTTAGCATATCATTAACTATGCTGTGAAGCAGGGGAGTCTCAAGAGAAGCCAGGTTATCCCGGTATATTTTTCTGTTGATATGAAAAAAATCAGGTACATTTAGCAATGTAACGGGTGTGTACAGGTATATGATGTATATTACGATGTTATGATGAACTATATGCCTTTCTCCACTGACGTTCTAAGTGGTCAAAGAGTTTCTAAGGATGCTGATTTTTAGAAGACTGAGATGGCGAACGGGAACATGTTTTGTGTAACATTAGCAACACATTATTAGCTGTTTAATAACGTAGTCAAGCAAAAGGCTAGCCATATTAATCACCGTTATGTGTCCGACATTGTAGAGAGCGATACATAGGCTAAAACGCATTACCATTCTGATACATCAACTTGTAGACAACCTTATAATTCACTCAGTTTCTGGTTCAGACATATATGGCTGAATTAAACCGGTATTTCCACTTGGCATTTTGTAGCGTTTACTACAATTAAGTTGATTGAGTGGAACAGGTAGTCCGAGCTGGTGTGATGCGGGGTGGAGGTTGAGACTATTTTGCATATTCATTGGTCCGCGTCTAAATGATGCAAGGGTGTAGAGTTACATTCCAGCTATTTTAAGGCATGAATTTGTTTTCACAGGATTTTTTGGTGATCAAAGATGAGTTTTAAGGGATACAATATCACTCGCACCATGGCGGATTCGCTATTTACATGGCGGAATTTGCGAGCAGAAAGACTGAACGCTTCTCCAGAGAGGAATCCTTTTATTGTTAATATTTAAAAATGTGTGTGTGCTGCTGCTGCATATCCCTGTGTGTGTGTGTAATAAGCAGAGTGTATGCGTGTTGTGCACTCGCCTATGTGCATATTACAAACGTAACTAACTGCCCTTTAAATAACACAAAAAATACTGCGTTTTTAGTTGCTTCAAAATAGCAACGCACCAACAATGCACCTGAACACACCTTGTTTTCGGACCAGCACGCCCATGGGCGAACAGATGGGCATGAGTGCATTTGCTATTTAAAAAATGTGGCGCTGGACACGAAAATGATAACTGCGTCGGGCTGAAACTAGCAGAAAACACTTGCGTCGTGCCTGGCATCGCATTGTGCCGGGTATATGATAGGGCCCTAAGTGTGAAAATTCAATTAAATCATATTAACTCCAGTATTCATTACAGTTGTATTTCAGTGCATGGGGCTCAAAGATAATTTCATTAAGCAACTATAATGATATGACTATTAATTTTATCATTACAGTATAAAGATCTGGAGCTGAAACCAGGACAGATGTGGCAGTTTTTTTTTGGTTTTGGCAGGAACTCCTTTAAAATCTCTTATTCACTGTCACACACCTAAAACTCGTTTTAATCTCTGCTGCCATTCTGTAATGGTCCAGTAATTAACACAGGCTGATGTGTTACTCTAGATTGATTCGAGTTAGTGTGTATTGGCAGATGCACAGTCGATTGGCTCTCGTTTCTTGCTCGGCATCTCTCCCTCTTTCTCTCTCTGGGTTTGTTCTTGCCACGTTCAAAGCAGAGTCAAAAAGTGATTCACCCTATCAGACACCAGCACTTCAAACACGCGCACGCACACACAAGCCCTTTCTAGAGTGTGTGTTGTCTCTGTGGCCCACTACACATGCATACGATCAAAGCTCTCCTGATCTTCCTGACAAATCAGCTTGTCTCCTGCTACCCCTGGAAAGAGAACACACACATGCGTGTGTACACTGGGGAAACATGTCTCGCACACAACAAACACTATATATATATAATATATATATTAATCATATTTACATTTTAGGTTGGTTACATACAGAACTAACCAACTATTGAACCCTATACACTGGCTAATGGCCCTCGTAGGACCTTTTTTTTACACTCTGAACTTTTTCCTGCCATTGACGGAATTTTTGCTTATTTACGACAGTGGTTCTCAAATAGGGGTACGCATACCCCTAGGGGTACTGCAGGGGGTCTGTGAGAGAAGGTGGAAACTGACATTTAGGAATAAATCATGAAAATAGGCTATTGTATTTTTATATGAAATTAGGACTACACAAAGATGCATTGAAAATTAATTCAATAATTATATTGAGCAACTGAGTGAATGTCAAAGATCTTAAGAGGACAGGCCCATGTATCCCATTGAAAGGATCACTGACAAATTGACATAAATGGGCATACTAGACTTGTATAGAGACATATATGAATACTGAACTGTTAAAACACAACTGAAACTTAGTTGAAACGCATTGAAAAAAATGACTGTTCACAATGAACTGTTATTGATTGAACTGAAAAACACTGATTTACCTTTTACTGTTATGCCTAATACTTAAAGGAACACGCTGACTTTTTGGGACTTTAGCTTATTCACCGTTAGCCTGGTTTTACCAGACTCTCGTACATTTCATTTGTACAGAGAGTCCGGCCACTCTCCATTGACCAGCGTTAACTTCCTTAAGAGGTGGGAACTCTGTTGAAGTTTAAAACTATTGGATCTGCCCAGAGCCACTCTGGATCTGCCACAACAAATCGCTAACCTTTGGTTGTGAGGTATGTCATCTCAAACTAGTGCACGACATCAACGTCATCGTTCTCAGCCTCTCCTTCTGTTCGCTGACTGGACCGGTTAAAATTTGACCGGAGAAAACCAGAGAATATACCGCAATCCCAGACGGAGTACTGAAGTACGAAGGACGTAGAAAGGCGGAGCCAGGCTAATTCACTGTATCCCCCAGAGTTATGGTTAGGAACTATACTCTCATTCCTGCGTAATAATCAAGGAACTTTTTGCCGTACCATGGGTTCAGCGGTGCAATGATATTATGCAGCGCCTGAAAATAGTCCCCAGCGCTCTCTGTGCCAGCAGGTTGTCACGTTGGTTATGTTGACAGTAGTTAGCCTATTTCCAGGCACTATCATTGCGCCGCTGCACTCATGGTACGGAAGCAAAGTTAATTGATTATTGCGCAGGAATGAGAGTATAGTTCCTAGACATGTCGGCCTAGAAAATCGCAACTTTTAATTTTCCATCGGTCTTAGTACACAATCTAACAATACACATCACAACATGTAAATAGGAAAATGTTGGTGTTACTTTGTCACTTATTGAGCAGTAGGCTAGCTGGAGCTGTTTACCTCCAGTCTTTGTGCTAAGCTAGGCTAGCAGTGGGTGCGTCAGACAGAGTTATGGGATGCACGGAGATGAGAATGGTATGTATGGACTTATCTAACTCTGGGGGATACGATGAATGAGATAAAGTCCCAAAAAGTCGACGTGCTCCTTTAAGAGATTAACATAAAACCGGAGTTGCGTAAAGCTACATTAAATATTTTTTATAGTTATACAAAGTTTTATATATTTATAAATAGTTATATACAGTTTTATAAATGTTGTATACAGAAATGTTTATAAGAAACAAACCTGCTTTGGGCGGCATCAGATATAATAACGGTCTCGCTGTTATTTTTATATAGGACTCAAATTGGCACCTTATGGCTGCTACATTGTTTTTGGGCTCCCTATAATTTCACTGGACTTTAAAGCAAAATGTTGCTGTCTGGTTAAGGGGTACTTGGCTTAAAAAAAATCACTTAAGTCAAAAAAGTTTGCGATCCACTGATTTATGAGACACCGCTTCCCGGCCATTAACGGAATTTTCTGGCTTTCTGTGTTTTCACTGTTATATGGTAGGGGGAGCTATTATGCATCTTCTGAAAGAGTGAATTTACAGATCAGAACAGGAAAAAAAGGAGCAGAAACAAGAGATAAAAGCATTGCTTATGCACATTATATTCTTGAAGAAAATTGAGCTTTTTTATGAAACTTACCCACATTAAAGTGTTGATAAAAAAGAATGCATTAAGTTAAAATAAAACTGGTTTGTTTTAAAACAGAGGATCTGTTCTTTCTTTTGATATTTTGCATGTTTAGATATTCGTACCGCAAAATATTCTGGTGGCCGAGAAAGTGTTGTGAAAATCATAAAAAAAAAAACTCTGGCTGGGAAAGAGTTAAGAGTAAAGGTTCTTTATTGGCATCTAGGGTTCCATGCAGAACCTTTAACATCTATGGAACTTTTCCATTGTACAAAAGGCTCTTTATAGTGGATAAATGTTCTTCACACTTAGAAAAAAAGAGGTTCTTTTAAGATCTGTTCACTTAAAGGTTCTTTTGGGAACCCAAAGCAATCTTCTATGAGATTGCTGTGAAAAAAAACCTTTTGAAACCTTTATTTTTTTAGAGTTTGCTGTAGAAGAGGCTGATTTTCACTGTCAAATCACATACACATACACACGTACTTGGCCCTCATATTGACTGGGGAAGGCTCCACATTGAGAGTATTCATTTGATGCCAATCAATGTCATTTTCTGTTTAATAATGTAACTGCTGTAACTGTATGTGTTTTCTCTTATTAAGACCCATGTCTCTGTCTCTCTGTCCTCCAGCCTCTAATCAGCCACCTCGTTTCCAGAATTACTTCTTCCAGACGTACCTGCTCATCTATGAGAACACACCAGTGGGTGAGTGTCTCTTGCAAACACACACAGTCTTCTGTACACACACTGCTGGATCTTTCGACGTGCACTGTCTGAACACATTTTTCAGTTTTCTTGTTTTTAGTCCATAATTGCTGAATGGACCATGTTTGGCTTGAGTTTCAGATTGTTCAGTTGCTTTTGTGTGTAAGCTAAGCAAAAGACCCATAGTTAGAAGAGTTATTCTTATCTAGGTGTGTGCGTTATGATTTCAGTGTTGGAGTGTAGTATGAAAAAGTTATTTTTGCTAGATATTTAAACAAAAAATGTTTTATCCATGAAATGACCATGTAGTAATGGCTTTTTTTTTTGTTAACCCAGTGAATGAAATATTTAAAAGGTATCTTATCTCAAATTCTGCTTGGATGAAAATGATAAAATCATGATATATACACTAGAGGCTGATATTTTTACTATTAATCACGCGATTGGGAGGGGACAGGAAAAAATTTCACTGTAAAATAAACTATATATTTAAATTTTGAACTCAATTCTAGTTGCCCTGTCTCTTTATGCTCTCCTGTTTGCTTTGGTGTGGTTGGTTAAGTGAATGATGTGCTCCACATCCGTAACAGTTGGTGACGGTAATGCACCAAGCTGGTATGCCAATGCCAACCACCAATAATATAAGAGAAGAAGGCTTCTCTATCCGCGAAAATCAATTGGAGTCAGACATGAAAGCCACGCTGCAACGACTACTGTCGGGAAATGATACCTCATTGTGCTCACAGACATTTCTTGGCGGTCTGAAGTAACTAAAAAAATTATTTGAGAAAGACGACATGAAAACGGCATACGCCAGCTGCAAGACATGTGTGTGTGTGTGTGTGTGTGTGTGTGTGTGTGCGGGCCTGTGCAAAAAATGACTAACTGATCATTGTCATGTAGATGTCTTCAGGCCAGGACTCTTATCAAACATGTGAAGTTTGGGGTAGATCGGACATTGTATGCCCAAATTACAACAACTTCCTGTTTCATGGCGAAAGATCGAACTTTGTGAGGCTGCCACAGAAATGCCCTTCAGGGAAAACTCAAGATCTTCGCAATTTAACATCACAAAGGCCTTTAGATTAGACTGACCAAATATTATGTTTATCTGATCAAATCTCTAGGAGGAGTTTGTTAAAGTACAACGTCTGGAAATGGCAAAAACTGCAAACATTTTGCAGAGAAAATTAAAAATATCTGACTTCCTGTTGGGTTTTCAGGTTTTGCTTCCAGAGATTTTTTTTGTAGGTATTGGGCTGTTGTGTCTACCGAATTTCATACTCGTACGTGATACGTAGCGCGAATTGTGCTTAATTGAAATTTTGTAGGTGGTGCTATTGAGCCATTTTGCCACACCTAATTCTGAAACCGTACATTTTCACCACTTCTGAAAACGCAATTCTTTTTTATTATTTTTAAATGCAAATGAGCTGCTGCTCCCCACCACCCTTCCAGGAGAGGGCGGATCCTTTACATGAGCTTCGGATACTCCATCAACAACAAAACAGACAAATCTCACCCAGCCAAAATGTCGAAAATAGTCAGTTGTGGAGTGTAGACTTACATGTTTGAACTGGAGTCGGACACAGATGGAGAGACTCAGGAAGAGGTTGTAACTTTTAGACTGCGCCTGCACGTTTCTGAATGGTTAGTGGATACATTTATGTAACGTTAGGTGTTGTGAAGTTAAGTTGATTCAACTCATCAACTAGCATGTACCGTCGTATAGGTGCTCGTGTGGCAACGTAAAAAAGTCAGTCACATTACTATACAATGCATAATAAATGTGTGTTCATGAATTACGCAGGCGGTGAGCGTTTTCAGGGTAAAACTAACATGGCTCTAGTCTTGCAAAGTTTCATATGTTTTCGATTGGGGTGTAACGAATCACTCGTTTTCTCGATGCATCGATTACAAATCCTGACGATGCATATGCATCGATCTTGAAACGTGCGTTTTGAATCGTGAATCGTTTATTTCGGCCTATAATCAATTTAAAATGCTAAGAATCGAATGAATCGCGATTCAGTGCTTTAAAATTAACATTAGATTGTATCTACTAAATGCGTGAATTAATAGAGACGTTGTGCTGCCTCACAGCTCGCCTTGACAGACTCGCTTTACCGCCTTCACTGGATTGCCCTTGCGCTCCGTCCGTCGCTCACTGACACAATGTTTGAGCTCTCCTCAGGATGGCCACTGCGACCACATGAGCAGATGACCGCTTTCTATCGAGACAGGAATAGTCCCGAGTCAAACCGCAAGCCATTGTCAACTGCCAAGTCACCGCGGTCACTACTGTTGAAATAGGTCAAATGCTTTCATTGCGTGGGAACGTCACCGTTATTTTATATAAAATAAAATACTTAAATTTTACTTTAATAATACAATAGGCCTACCTGAGCAGTTGAAGTAAAACCCTGCATATTCAAGGATGAACATTTATTGCATGGACGGAGCAAACACATTCGTGTAAGTGTCTAAAATGCATGCACAGTTCTGATGAATGATACATGAAATTTGACTTCTTTTAACTGAATATACGAAGGAAACTGCTAAAGTAACTACAACATTACCAACACTGAAATAAGAGCGTGCAGTTTATATATCAATCAGATATCAATTAGCCTCCGATAATAGCAACAGTAGACACCGGTGCGTTTTCTTTCAGAATCATCATAAGGAAAATGATACGTATAAAGAGAACAAAGAGGGTTTTTCTTTCTATTCTGTGAAGAAAAGTTAGTTTAGGATTAGTTGGAAAAGTACATGATATAAGAGTCTCTCCATGCAGCATTGTGTGTTTAATGCCAGGAACACTTTAATAGGTTGTGTAGCCATTAACATTATCCAACGCAATAGTTAGCATTAACTAACAATACTTTTAAAGCCTTTTTAAATTCTGGCTTATGTAAATTTCTATAAATGCCATTTTATATAGGAAGTAAAGTGTGTAATAATAAAACAAAATAATATGAACTAACATTAACAATGGACTAAAGTTTTTTTTTTTTTGGTAACACGTTACAATAAGGATTTATTAGTTAACATTACTTAATGCATTAGTTAACTTGACCTAACCAACTAACCTGGTATTATGTTTTATTTTGCAACACCTCTGTAAAGCATTAGTTAATATTTGTGAATGTTAGTTAATAAAAATCCAGCTGTTCATGGTTTGTTCATTTTAGTTCACAGTGCATTTACTAATGTTAACAAGATTTTAATAATGCATTAGTAAATGTTGAAATTAACATTAACAAAGTTCATTATTAGTTCATGTTAACTAATGTAATTAACGAATGTTAACTAATGAACCTTATTGTAAAGTGTTACCTCCCCCCCCCACTCTCTGACCTCTCAAGGCCGCTGTGTAATTCAC
Organism: Gobio gobio; assembly: GCF_949357685.1. NCBI lineage: Eukaryota > Metazoa > Chordata > Actinopteri > Cypriniformes > Gobionidae > Gobio > Gobio gobio. Next base: position 41,267,361 of record NC_137111.1, read on the forward strand.
ACCCTGACTAAGACACATTAGGGGAAGCATTTTAATAATCCTATGAATACATAAAAAAAAAGCATAATCGAATCGAATTAATCGAATCGCATCGAATTTTAATGTGAATCGTCTCTAATCGAATCGTTTTGAATGGTCAAAAATCGTTCTTGAATCGAATCGAAAACCTATGAATCGTGAATCGAATCGATTTGCTTCCTACCCAAAGATTCACAGCCCTAGTTTTCGAGCATGTTTAGGCCCTCAAAAATGACACACACCCTCACACCATCGGTGCTCAGGCCCTAACTAAGGTGGGCGTGCTGTGATCTGTACTGTATTATTTACTGTGACAGATTTCGGCCAAAATAACACAACACGGGACTGGGAGGGAATGGGAGTCATTCTTCCGGGATTGGGACGCGATTTTCCCCCTAGTTTTTTTGTGGGATTGTGATGGGACAAGATTTTTTTTGTGGGAGTGGGATGGGACAGGTCTGAAAATCCGTTCTGACGTCTGAAGATGTTGTTGCGTTTTTTTCCCCATTGTCCAATCGTACGAATGGAGAGGCGTGCCTTCCATTGTGGTGACGTTTATCTTAATTAGATTGACAGCACAGTTGATTCGGAGGTTGCCTAGATCTGCTATTTTCAAAAAAAAAAAAAAAAAACGTCAACCAAAAAAGGCAGTGCGGTGCGCCTCGCGTTTTCAAACCTGAAAAATGCATTCTGTCTGATCGGGGCCTTAGTCAGCCATCAACCAACTAGTCGACCGGTTCATCTCGTTTCTTTTTCTAATATATTTTTACAGTTTGCATGGTGAAACCCAGTTTAAAATGTTTCATCTCCTGTAAAGCACCGGCACTACAGAAACACACATTTATATGTTAACATATACATACACTTTTTTGGCAAACATTTTCATTTTATAAAGTTAATCCATCCTCTCTGTCTTTACTTTCCATCTCACCTCTTACCACTCCTCTTCATCCCTTATTCATAGTTTTCCTTTGTTAATGCCTCTTTCACCTCTCCCAGTCTATAGGTTAAAGAGCATGCATGTTTATTTAACCTTGTGACCTCTTGTTATCATAAGCTGCTTTTGTGGTCTTATCTGACCCTCAGTCTGCGGTTTGCCTCGCTGTTCCTTATTTGCTTCAGTTTTTAAACGCTCTGTTGTTATGGACTGAATGATAAACACTTATGTATAATTTAAGTATATTCGCTAGAGTAAAGCATTAGCACTGTGTTTAAGCCAAGAGAAATGGCTTCTTTCCATAAAGAAATGTGAAAACAAATACATTTGACTTTGTTTTCTCTCATTGGAACTTCCACGTTTTGTGCATTTGGTAGATTATACAAGAAATACGATTCTTTGCAGCCTTTAGCCGCTGCCTACAACTCTCTGGATCCTTCACTGGAAACCAAACGTAACTCACTCCAGCTAAACGTTGACTCTTTGAATTCTTGCACCCGGGAACAATACAAGCCAGCACCATTATGAATAAAAGATCGCTAAGTAGTATTGCCTACCGAAGCAAGGCGGCATTTGACTCTGGTAAGCGTATTCATAGCAGACTGGTGGGTGTGGCCGTGGGCTGCAACATGCCTAGTGCATTATGGGTGTTGAAGTTTTCTCTAATCAGGTTGCACCGATTTAAATAAACAAACAAACAAAAATCACAATGAGAAAGCATTTTACCATAGAAAAAAATACACACTTACTGTAAGTTAAATATTTCCCTCAAAGCCGCAGAAAGAACAGGACAGTGTCAGCTAACCATTTGCTAGTTTTGATATTAAAGGGGACATATTGTGCCCCTTTTCTAAGGATGCACCGAATATTCGGCCACCGAAAATTTTTGGCCGAAAGACTTTTATCACCGAAACAACACGGCCGAAATGTTGTGATGACGCAAACAGAAACCGCGACCTGCACGTGCTTGTCTGAAGCAACATGTCTGCGGTGTGGACGTATTTCAGTATATCTGAGAAACACCCACGTCTGCTCCATGCACAAGCACTGACAGCGAGAGCTCATGTTCTCGATGAGAAGAGGACCAGACTTCACTTTGAAACCAAACGGTTTCCAAATGCAATCTTTAACAGTGGGCATGTTTTAAGCGCGGAACACACTTCAATCCGAGTTCCCACACCAACATCGATCAACATGTATCACGAAATTCAAATGATAAATGCCGTTTTGAAGCTCTTTAATGTGGCATGACTGATCACATCACAGTTCAAGTGGTGGCGCGCGCGCGTGAACGCGATCATCTGTGAGCGCGATCATCTGTGAGCGCGATCGATCATCTCTTCCTTAAGAATAAACATGAATGAACATCTAAGGTGTGTTGAGGATACATTACAACTTACTGTCACGTGTCATATGTGGTGTAATCGCTCAATCAGTGTTTCAACGGCGAAAAGACATCAATATAACTGCTGTAAACCAAACAATGTCATGTAACTTTAGCATCTCATTTACCTCAGGCAGTCATTCAGTGTCCACAGAATTTTATTCACTAGAGTAAATCAACTCTTTCACTAAATATATGACCTATATTAGCCGTTATATTCATTATATTCTACTTAACCTGTTAATGATATCTTGATTATTTCATGCATGTTTAAATAAACCTGTCATGAATTATACACATACACTGTATAAATGATTATATTTCAACAACGAATTGGATATAAAAACTATTTTATAATCAGATTTAGAAGTTATTGCAAAAACTGCCTTATGTGAAGTTTACATGTTTGCGTACTATGTTATTTGAGTGTTGATTATTAGACCTAATGCACCTGTTCTGAATGCACTTTCTTGTAGTAGTCCTACAGAGAAAAAAATTAAATGCACTAGACCTAAATGCACCTAATTGTTTTTATGAGAGAACATTTAATTTTAAAACCTTTCTGTAGGCCTGTTCATTATTATTTAATGTACAAATGAGTGGGGTCAAGTTAAACATTTTAGTTTGAATTTTATTTTATTCTGTGCATTGATGCAGTGTGCTAAATAAAAATTGGCATAATTTGTAATTGATTTATTCTTTGAAACTTTAATATTAATTTATGCAATCGCAATTCCTTGATTTTAGTAAAGTTAGTACACAGTCATAGCCATAAATGCAATGGTACTAATAATTGGCATAATTTCTTTCTGTGTTTCGGGTTTCGGTTTTTCGGCCTTGGTTTCCTCTTTTTCGGTTTTCGGTTTCGGCCAAGAATTTTCATTTCGGTGCATCCCTACCCTTTTCACAAGACATAAATCTTTGGTGTCCCCAGAATGTGTCTGTGAAGTTTCAGCTCAAAATACCCCACAGATCATGTATTATAACTTGTCAAATTTGCCCCTATTTGGGTGTGAGCAAAACCGCGATTATTATTATTTTTAAATGCAAATGAGCTGCTGCTCCCCGCCACCCTTCCAGGAGAGGGCGGATCCTTTACATGAGCTTCGGAAGTTCGGATACTCCATCAACAACAAAACAGGCAAATCTCACTCAGCCAAAATGTCAGAAATAACCAGTTGTGGAGTGTAGCCTTACATGTTTGAACCGGAGTCGGAATGGTTAGTGGATACATTTATGTAATGTTAGCTGTTGTGGAGTTACGTTGATTCAACTCATCAACCAGCAAGTACCTTCGTATAGGTGCTCGTGTGGGAACGTAAAAAAGTAAGTCACATGACTATACAATGCAAAATAAATGTGTGTTGATGCAGGCGGTGAGCGTTTTCGGGGTAAAACTAACAACATAGCTCTAGTCTCTGTGAATTCAGTCAGAGACTATGGTAACTTTAGCCATATTAGCCGTACAGCATTCTAGAAAGCTCATTCAGAAAGCACATTTGCAAACATTCACAAAACATGAAGTGCCATCCTTACTTGTTATGGATATGAACACAAAGTGTTGGTATTGACCCATCCTTCAGAAACAACTTCATTGCAAATCCAGCGTTATACTGACCCTCGTTGGTGAAGCAGTCATGCGTAAAATGATTTGCGCAAATATATAACATTTTACTGACATTCACATTTCCTCATTTCCTCAGTGGCTCGAATAGCGGGAGTCTATGGAGACTCGTATGTTCGTTGTTCAATGTTTTTTGGCACAGACATTGTAATATTCTAATTAACTGATTAACACTATGGAAACACGTCTGTGTTCAAACACCTTATAAAAGTGAATTTTGCATAATAGGTCCCCTTTAAAGCTGCAAAATTAGGGATACACTTTTGTGTGTCATATAGTTGGTTTAGATTTAACTGTTTAGTCTTTCTCAAGCAGTGCTTTACTCGAACAGTCTCTGTCTTTAGGTTTCTGTAGCTGCCTGTATGTATTTCAGCATTTTTAGGGACCCTGATGATTGACAGGGCAATTTGAGAGTGTCAGGGTTTTCATCACCTTGCCGCGTGTTGTCGTGAGTTGGTTTTAAAATAGATCTATCGGGCCTCTTCGCTGATAGCAGGCTCTTTGAACCGCAAATACATTTACACCACACTTATCCATAAAATCTCAGAATTCTGCCATCCAGCCCATTTTACCTGAACTGTCTGTGTGCAGTGCGAGTGTGTGTGTGTGTTTAGATGTGTGTTTCATAAGAGCTCACAGTTGCGCCTCTAATACAGTATAACTAGTGCTGGGGGGAAATTAATCGTGATTAATCGCATCCAAAATAATTTTGTGTTTACATAATATATGTGTGTGTACTGTGTATTTAAAATGTATATAAATACACACATAGTCATGTATATATTTAAGAAATTGTTTTATAAAAGATAAATGATATAAAGGTATTTTTTAAATATATGCACGTGTGTGTGTTTATATATACATAATAATTATACACAGTACTCACACATATATTATGTAAACTCAAGCTTTTATTTTGGAATTCGATTAATCACGATTAATTTTTCCCCAGCACTAATTATAACACTTTTATTCTTAAACCATGGGCATTTTTAGGCAGTGTGGACTTTCAAAAAATATTATCTTTTAAAACATGCTTTTCACAGTCTCACTAGTTTAAAGTGTATAAACACACTAACGTTAAAATGTCTGGGGTCAGTATAATAAAAAAACAAAACTTTTATTCAAGATCACAATCAATGTAATCAAAAGTGACACAAAAAACATTTATAATGTTACAAAAGAAAGTTCTTTTGAACTTAACATTTTTTTATTCAAAAATCCTGAAAAAATATATACCACGGTTTTTACAAAAATATTAAGCAGCACAACTATTTTCAACATTGATAATAATAAGAAATGTTTCTTGAGCAGCAAATCAGCATACTGAAAATTCAGCTTTGGTCACAGGAATAAATTACATTTGATAAAAAATATTTAAATGAAAAGCAGTTATCATAAATTGTAATATTTCACAATATTGCTGTTTTCAATATTGTGTCCGAATCCACTTTTGCTAGTTTAACGACGGATAAAACAGTCTAAAAGGGTTGTACCTAGTCTCTTAATGAGTCATGGGTGTGTTTTGGGCATAACATGCAATAAACCAATCAGAGTCTCATCTCCCATTCCCTTTAAAAGCCAGTTGTGCTTGCACCATGGCGGATTCGCTATTTACATGGTGGAATTTGCAAGCAGAAAGACTGAGCGCTTCTCCAGAGAGGAATCCTTTTATTATTTAAAAATGTTTGTGTGCTGCTGTGTAATAAGCAGAGTGTAAGCGCGTTGTGCACCCGCCTATAGGTGCATATTAATAACACACCCTTTAAATAACACAAAAAATACTGCGCTATTGACTTTAGACCAGGTTTTTGTTGGTCAATGGCGCAGTCCAATTCAGTTGCCTCAAAATAGCAACGCGCCAACAATGTGCCTGAAGTTGACAGTCTTCCATTGACATGATCGCAAAACCGTCGCAACTCTGCCGTTATTATGTTAAGCCCGCCCACTGACTCTATACACGATGTGATTGGCCTGACTAGAGTTTGGTTTTTCAAGCTCGCAAATCTACAGAGAGTTGCTAGACGACCCTGGCTGCAAATTACATTTGCTGTCGCTAGGGTGCGTCTAGATTTCTAAGCTAATATAACTCATGACTTCATCATAATATTATCATCTGCATACTATATTGTCCTCAGTTGATTATTTAGTTCACTTTTTTTTTTTATTGCATTGATCCTAGATCCATTTCTCCTTGCCTCCCTCTTTCATTATATATGCTATTCAATTAGAGTGCCAAAATTCCTGTGACTCGCCATGAAACTGATCAAATGTCATAAGCAACATTATGACAATGCATTCAGCATGAACATTTCCCTGACTTACTCTCCATTAATGCAATGTATAGCCATTTACGAAAGGTAAACATTGAACTCACGACTAGTCGACTACTTTTTGTATGAACCGTTGACTAGTAAAAAAAGAGTCGTTGTGCAGACCCCAATTAGTTAATTTCTGTTTATTGAGATTAATTAGGATGTGACAAGCTGTTCCCAGACCAGCATTGGTTCAGTCAGGGTTCATTTCCACCTGCAGCATTGTCAGCATGCCCTGTGTGTCCTCTCTGTCCTGCCTGACTCTGATTGGTGGTCGGAGCCATCAGCCATGGCTGATTGGATGACTCTGATGGCTTATTCACGGAGAGGGCGGATGATTGGACAGTGCCAATTTGTCAGAGTTATAGTTTATTAGTAGCGCAGATGTCCTCGTACTGGAGGACTTCCAAATGACACACGCACTGGCACACCCCGACACAAACACACACACTTAACACGAATAAACACATGCAAACCAACACACACTCATGACTTGATGGAGACAGACTTTTCACTAGGGTTTGTGTGTGTATATGCATAGTATAATCACTTGAACAGTATCTGTGTTTGTACAGAAGTGAGTTTGTGCTTCATATTGCTAGATTTGTGAGTGCATTAGTGAGCTTTTGCTTATTTTTAGGGGAATGTAACAGTGGAAATTGTAACACTCTAAGGGACCGCTTATATGACACCGTTTTCAACAAAATACGGACAACTTTTTATGTGTTTGTATATGTTGGCCATTCATTTACACAACAACAAAGTTTTGGGATCCTGAAAGTGCTAACTTTTAAAAACTTAAAAGACTTTTAACTTTTCAAAGTTAAAGTTTTTGTAAATTATATCGCCATCGTCTCCATTTAAACTACAAAAACATATTTGTGAAAATGGTAACATTATGCGCATGCATATTACGTGTTCAGTCTATAGGCGCATCGTTTTTCTTTACAAAGTGATGTCGCCAACTACTGGCCTGGCAGCAGAATACAGCGTTTTTAATCGTTTTCGCAGATCAGCGTGAACGGTATCGTTTTGACAATGTTGTCGTCTGTACGTGAAAAAAGGAGTTTTCCGTATGTCGCTGTCATGTAAACGTACCATAAATGTACACTACCGTTCGAAAGTTTGAGGGTCGGTAAGATTTTCTTTATTCTCACCAAGACTGCATTTATTTGATCAAAAATACATCAAGACGGTAATGTTGTGAAATATTAGTACAGATTAAAATAACTGTTTTCGGACCCACTTTATATTAGGTGGCCTTAACTACTATGTACTAAAATTTAAATGAATCATTTGATACAATGCACTTATTGTGTACATACATATTTTTACATTGTACTTACATTTAAAAAAATACCTGCATGTAATTACATCTGTAATTAATTTCTGTTTTAATTACACTGTTGACACTTCCCTTACACCTAACCCTACCCTTAAACCTACCCATACCACCACACCTGTCCCTAACTTTACCCATATCCCACCTCAATATCAGCAAAAGTGTTTTGCAATACAATATGAACACAATAAGTACATTGTACTTATATTTTGATGCAAGTACATAGTAGTTAAGGCCACCTAATATAAAGTGGAACCCTGTTTACTTTTAGAATATATTTTAAAATGTATTTTCAGCATCATTACTCCAGTCTTAAGTTTCACATGATCCTTCAGAAATCATTCTAATATGCTGATTTTCTTCTCTAGAAACATTTCCTATTATCATCGGTTGAAAACAATAGAGCTTTGTTTAAACTGAACTATGATCTATATTCATTCATTAATTCATTAATTTATTTATTTAATGAAATATATCCAAAACCCCACTTTGCAGAGGACATTTTCCAAATGTGTGTTTTTATTTTATTTTATTTTATTCTATTTTTTAGTCTCCCAAAGGTCTTTTTTTTTTTTTTAAGTATTCTGCAATGTTCTTTTGGTTTGGATTTCTTTTTCAAGTGTTTAAGGCTGCTTTAGGCACTCTGTGTCTGTAAGAATGCTCCTTACCTGTGGTAAATAGCTGTAACGTACAACCTCTTGTGGCTTATTGTTTTATGACTTTCTTAGTGTACATATTGGTTGCAGTTGGCACTTGTCTGTGACTTATGAAGTAAACTGTTAGTAAATTGTACCGTTATCCCCAGTGTTCATAGGGGTACTGTTTTGTATGTGTTTTAAGCGGGTGTCTCACTGCAGTAGTTTATCAGCGAGCCAATTTATGACTCTCCTTCCTTCTAAAATTCCACTGAGACGCCTCTGTTTGCTTACTCCCAAATTGGCAAGTGGCTTAATTAGACTAATTAGTCAATTAGCTAACTGTAGCATGTGCATTCATCTGTTTAAATGACAGAATACTTCAGGCCTGTTTGGCTTTGAATAAAGGGCATACTGCAGATAATTATAATGTTAGTTTAACAGCAGTCTGCTGCTACCACTGAGAGGAGTGTGAAGACTTCATTAAGAGCCCAGAAATGCACAGCTTAGGTGAACCGGAGGTTGAAAAAATTTATGTGCATTGCATGTTCCGGACTCAAAACTCAAATATTTGGACTGGATATGGGTCTTTGGTCTCAGAGACATCCCACCATATTTTACAACATGGATGTAAACTGCTTTCTTTGAATTTGTAGGCTAAATAAGTAGAAGAATGGCAAAGTGCAGTAAAGGGTACAACTAAAGGGTAAAGTACGTATGATAAATATTTTGATTGTTACATATACCTGCAATATTTCATCCGTAAATGAATGATAAATGTTAGCTAGATTATGTTCAGTACCAGACTGCTGAACTAGGGAGCTGATTGAGACGCACCCCCTGATAATAATTTAAAATATGATAATACATACCAGCTTGCAATACCAGTCAAGCAGCATAATGGGCTGTGGTGGTATAGCTAAAAGAACTGGAAGTGGCTGACACCAGAAGCCTTGCACATTCAAGTTACAAATGTCAGTGCCTGCTTTTATGTAGTGTCTACTTCATGAATTCTGTAGTTTGGCATAGTATCTTCACCATTACAGCCTGGTTGTTGTAGGTCTATATGTAGGTTATATTTTGATTTGGATCTGGACCTGAAGATGTCCAGTCTGTATCTGGGTTATAGAGGGTCTCTTTACTTCAACTAGAGGTTTTTTTATGTAAAAAAGAGGAGGAAGCGAAAGAGGAGAAATGTGGTCATGGCTAGGAAAAAAGAGGCCAACTTGGCATGCCAATGTTGTAAATGGAGGTCAGTAGTGTAAGTTTCAAATTCATGTTGGATTTTTATTGGCAAGACCGTGACAACGGCCCTCTTTGAACCTCTTTCTCACTGTATGACGTAGGACCACCGTTAAGTAGCCACGACCACACAAACATTACCTCGATTGGTCATCTTTTGACTGGGACATCCCAAAATCATACAATGTGTACCGGGCATTAGACACTTACAGGTTATTATTGAATAAGATAAATGTGATGTTTCTGTGATGTGTCCTGACCTCCCAAGCTCAGTGGTATTTAGACACACTTAAAAATAAATTTATATTTCTTTACAGCATGGTTTAGTTTTGTAGGGTTCTTGAGTTTGCTTTTGATTATAATTTCATATAGGGAAGCACGATATTGGACTTTTGCCAATATCTGATATGCCGATATTTTTCAACTCATTTTGGCCGATGCCGATGCCGATACCGATATACGTTTATTTTTTCCCTTTGTTTGGAAAAAACATCATTTTGAGCAAAACTTTTTTTTTTCAGATTGGTTTCATATTTCTGAGGTCTCCTTAGAGGATACTTGTTAAAAATAAATACATTTTAATACAGTTCTTTTTTATAATAAGATATTAAAAGCTCTGAAAAATAACAATAATAAAGTCAGTGATTTTTCACCCCAGACAGATGCAGTTGTAACCTAAATATTTTATTTTTGGCATTTATTTAAAATGTGTGCACATGAAGTGTGGGTGGCATGACATCAGTTGATGCTGTTTTTAGCTTTTTACAATAATTTTACAATTATTTTAGAGCTCCTTTGATTATTTTTCATCATCCATTTCATTACATTTTATTACAGATTTATAAACTGGATATACAAGTATTTAATTTACAAGTGTCATGCTTGTGATTTGAAATCATTACTGCTTTATTTATTCAGAAAAATAAGTAACTTCAAGTTATTTGTGTATTCTACTTTTCATTTTGTTACTATAACAACAGTGCCCCACTAAATATATATAACATTCTACCAAGTGGGCACTAAGACCTGGAGGAGGCTTCTGCTGCTGTGGAGGCTGCTGCACACGCTAGAGAGTGGGGAGTCACTGTTTACGGTTCAAGGTAGCATTTAAAAACTGTCAATATAAATCACCATACATGCAATGTATTTGCTTGTTTTTGCTTATTTTCACTTAAAGAATGACCACACTGCTGACATGATCTTATCGCTTAGCACTCCTTGCACACGTGAGTTATTGCAGGCGCATATCAACACGGTATCATATCGGCAAAACATATCTGCATAATTTTTTTCATATCTGCCGATTTTTATATTTTAAGCATTTATCGTCCGAGTCCGATCGTAATATCGTGCATCCCTAATTGTATAAATGTTTCAGACCAGCATAATGGTTTCTGGGTTCTTTAAAGGACATGCAGATGGTTTTCTAAAGAACTACAGCCTAAAGTTTTTTGTAGAAAAACTGTAGAATCAGGTTGTAAACCCCATTTTGCTTGTAACTGTAACTTCTATTTCTGATAGTAAGGATACTTGAGTCAAATTGGTTTGTGTCAGGTTTTGCAAAAAGTCCAAACTGGATGTGGATATTCAATCCTCAGTGGTCAGATTACCATGACTTCTGATTGGTGGGATTAGGTTTCGTCTCTGTCCAGCTGAGTCACTCTGATGTAATGTGTGACTAAAGTGTTTGCATATAATGATGCTATGCTGTTTTTATGTCCATAGAAGTATGCAGGAATGCTGGGTAAAGCTTTGTCATGTTTATTTATTATGGGTGAGATGTGTGGAACTGCATACTAGTGTATTTTTGTTCCCTCCCACACATTCGCTAGACTACTATAACAGAGCCCTTCAATTATACACGCATTAGAAATCACACTAAAAAGAAAGCAGATGTGGCACACATTTGAGTTAAGTAAAAAACATTCAGATTGAAAAGCAAGAAATTGAATTTTCAGATTTGAATAAAAAAAAGTCGAATGTTGTTGTCAGATTCCTTGAACAGATGGCCTCTGAATGAATCCTTTAACACACTTGAAACCACTGCTTTTTTTGCGAGAATGTCTGACATCCCACGCAGAGAAATCTCTCAGATCAATTAGTACACGTGAAATGTTTCACACACCACGTCACATTAACATAAACACCCGCTGAATAATGAACATCTAACAAATCACACCCCTTTCTCCATGATGTGTGCTCTCTTTGTGTGTGTTTGTGTGGTAATTTAGCAGTGTGTGATTTCAGAGGAAGTTTACTGTGTGTTTAACTGAAGCGCAGCGTGTGGCAAAACCCTTTAATCTGATAATCCACTTTATTTTGATCCACTTGTTCACTCAAACTCAGTTTCAACACGGCAATTAAACTTCAAATATATTCTCTCTCACACACACGTGCTCCCTTATGCTTATTAGTATGAAACTAATCATATGCATTTGTATTAATGCATGTATGCATGTGTCCGTATAAGGGACAATTTTTGCATGTTAAAATCTTCTCTTTAATGAGCTCCTTGGCCTTTCTAATTGAATAATAAAGGGGCAGGAAGTGACCGCAGGGTGAATATTATCAAAGTTTTCCTCCAGCATACTGATAATGTCTTAACAGTTCCTAACAGTTCACAGAATTAAACATTTAAAAAGACAATTGCGACTTTTTATCTCAAAATTGTGAGATTACAGAGACTTTTTGCTCAGAATTGCAAGTTTATATAAACTCGCAAAAGTCAAGAAAGTATATAAACATATAAAAATATATATATCAAAAAGTATATCAACTCGCAAAAGTCAAAAAAGTATATAAACATATAAAAATATATATATAAAAAAGTATATCAACTCGCAAAAGTCAAAAAAGTATATAAACATATATAAAAAAAATATATATAAAAAAGTATATAAACTCGCAAAAGTCAGAATTGCGAGATATAAACTCGCAATTGCGACTTTATATCGCGCAATTACACCGATCAGGCATAACATTATGTGAAGTGAATAACACTGATTATCTCTTCATCACGGCACCTGTTAGTGGGTGGGATATATTAGGCAGCAAGTGAACATTTTTTCCTCAAAGCCGATGTGTTAGAAGCAGGAAAAATGGGCAAATGTAAGAATTTGACCGAGTTTGACAAGGGCCAAATTGTGGTGGCTAGACGACTGGGTCAGAGCATCTCCAAAACTGCAGCTCTTGTGGGCTGTTCCTGGTCTGCAGTGGTCAGTCTCTATCAAAAGAGGCCCAAGGAAGGAACAGTGGCGAACCGTCAACAGGGTCATGGGCGGCCAGGGCTCAGTGATGCATGTGGGTAGTGAAGGCTGGCCCGTGTGGTCCGATCAAAGAGACGAGCTACTGTAGCTCAAATTGCTCAAGAAGTTAATGCTGGTTCTGATAGAAAGGTGTCAGAATACACAGTGCATCGCAGTTTGTTGCGTATGGGGCTGCATAGCCGCAGACCAGTCAGGGTGCCCATGCTGACCCCTGTCCACCACCAAAAGCATCAACAGTGGGCACATGAGCATCAGAACTGGACCCCGGAACAATGGAAGAAGGTGGCCTGATCTGATGAATCACGTTTTATTTTAGTGAAAGTGAAAGTGAGGTGAAAGTGACACGTGACGGCCAAGTATGGTGACCCATACTTGGAATTTGACCTCTGCATTTAACCCATCCAGTTAATGCACACACATTAGGAGCAGAGTAGTGAGTAGTTAACACACACACACTGCAAACGTGTATACAAACACCCAGAGCAGCGGGCAGCCTTGTGTGGCGTCCGGGGAGCGATTAGGGGTTAGGTGCCTTGCTCAAGGGCACCTCAGTCATTTCCCACCGGTTCTGGAACCGGTGGTTCCGGTGGTTCCAGAACCGGTTTTACATCATGTGGATGGCTGGGTGTGTGTACACCAGGATGCAGTATGGAAAGAAGGCAAGCTGGCTGGGCCAGAGCATTTCCTTTTTTGCCACAAAGCAAAAATGGTTCAGGAATGGTTTGAGGAGCGCAACAACGAGTTTGAAGTGTTGACTTGGTCTCCCAATTCCCCAGATCACAATCCAATCGAGCATCTGTGGGATGTGCTGAACAAACAAGTCCGATCCATGGAGGCCCCACCTCGAAACTTATAGGACTTAAAGGATCTGTTGCTAACATCTTGGTGCCAGGTACCACGCACACCTTCAGGGGTCTAGTGGAGTCCATACCTCGACGGGTCAGGGCTGTTTTTGCAGCAAAAGGGAGACCAACACAATATTAGGAAGCAGGGCCGTGCACAGACATTTTGAGGGGCAGTGGCCCAAACCAAAAAAAGGGGCACTGGGGTGGGGTAGCATTGGGGGGGAGGATTGGGTGCTTGTCCATACAAATTATCCATCTTACTTTTACTAGTCAGTCAAAACAGTTTTGATCTAATTTTGTGTCTATCGAAAATAGTGATCTATGACATATGTATTGTTGTATTATCCAAGTTTTTGTGTCTATTTGTTAATGAAGGATTTGTGGAGTAAATGTTATAGCTTTTATTTTTAAGAAAAAAGATGAAATTAGACTCTTGGGGTAAGATGACCCAGCCATATTTGGCACAGAAGGCCCCAAGTGGCATGTTATTGTTTTTAAATGTAATACTTATTGTAATTAACGGGGCTATTATTAAATATTTTCATGAATTAGATGTACATTTCAGGCATCTTTCATTAAAACCTATAGGCTAGGTTAATTGAGTGAATTCTATTATGGCAAAAAATATTAGGCCTATGTTTATGACATATCTTCAGTTAAAATATGGGCAATTAAATAAGTAAATATTGATATGCTTGTACATAAGTCATAAAAAATACCTTTCAGATGATTATCTTTTACTGGGATTCAGATTTTTCTGTTATCAGTTATTCAATTATTCTACTAAATTGTCCAAATACAATTAAGTAGAATATTTTTAGTATTTTACATTATGACACGAAAGATATAGCCTAAATAGTAATACGAATTATATCATAAATCATTTATACATTCTGTAACAGTTTACGGGTTATTATATTAAATTAGGCCTATATATATATTCTACAAAGTGTGCCATCAACAGCAAAGTTAGTGTCACTTTGGGTACAAAAACTTGATTAGACAAGAATTATAATTCTCTTCCAAGAATGTGTATTTTGTACAAGTTGTTAGCATTATTAGGAGATCAGCAGCAAAATAATGCAGACAGAAATACAAAAACAAACTACCAAATACTAATTCGGCGGATTGTAATTTATACTGTTAATGCGACGACATTCTGGAACTGTGCTCTCCGCTTTCCAGATTTCTGCGCACAGACTCTGAGTGACGATGGGGAGCAAGCGGGAAAACACGGGAGCGGATTCGCGGAATTGGTGGATCTTTAGCGGAGGGAAAACAGAACACTTTTAGTGGGGGTGGGTAGCGACTATAGACTGCGAGAGGGGCACCTCAGCTGATGAGGGCAGAGGGGCAGTGGCTCTAGCCACCGGGCCACCCCCCTGTGCACGGCCCTGTTAGGAAGGTTGAGCATCAGAATATATCTGCTATTTTTTAGTCTTGATTTGCACTGAAGAATTAATCCACTGAATTCAGATCAATCATTTGGAAGGTCTATAAAGAAATGAATGGAAGTTCTGGCCAATACCTACAATACAATTTTCAAAGCTTCATGTAATATAATTTTTCTCAAAGAGTGAATTTTAAAAGAGACAATCACTCTAAAGCTTTATTGAGTTGATTTGAATTGAAGAAAATTTCCTCAGGAATAGCTCTCCTTTGAGTAGTCCTGCTCTCTCAAATGTAAATGAATCTGTGATTGACAGCTAAATGAGTGGCCTCGTTAAACAGTTTATTTCTTAGAGCTTGGAGCAATTATTTCTGTGGTTACGGCCTCAGGTTCTGTTTGTGTGTTCTCATCTCATTTAAAAGCTTGTTAAACAGTGCCATGTGTTTTGGAGCCTTACCTTAGAGGAACTTCTGTTGATGATGAAGGAAGTGATTTATTTGACTGCTGAATGATATGATAGTGTGGGTCAAACATAAATGATGGCTTAAAGGGATAGTTCACACAAAAATGAAAATTCATTCATCATTTACTCACCGTCAAGTTGTTCCAAACATGTATGCATTTCTTTCTTCATCTGAACACGCAAGAAGATATTTCCCCATTGACTTTCATTGTATGAAAAAAACTATGGGTCAATGGGGTACATAAACTGTTTGGTTACAATATTCTTCAAAATATCTTCTTTTGCGTTCAGCAGAAGAAAGAAACTCTTTGCAACAACTTGAGGGCGAGTAAATGATGATCGAATTTCCATTTTTGGGTGAACTTTTCCTTTAAAGGGTCTTTAATGGAATACTTTTAATGGCACCCTCACCCTCGAAATTTTATGTTTGTATTTTCACTGTTTTGGCTGATAACCGAATACTGGCCAATATTAAACGGAGTGTCTATTTACACCAAGTGCAAATAGCGCGCCTTATTGGCAAGCACAATTCACACTAGCTCCGCCCAACAATTCCTGGTTGGGCCACAAAAGATAAAAAAGACGCATGCATTTCAACGTCTTCAGTGGTGTAGTCAGTTGAGCGTAAGGCTCATGGAACTTAGTTTTGACCTGGGTTCAAATCCACCTTTTGCCGAGCTCGCTCTTCTCCCTTTCCCCATCACATATAACATCAGAAAGGCACTTTTAGAATAAAATGTTCTAAAAGTGGAAATAAAGTTCCTAAAAAGTGAGTTTAGGAATATTTTGAGATTTGCAAAAGATTACATTTAATGATATTATTAGATTATTAGTGTTTTAAAGTTACACTTTATGTATTTATTGCTTGGTTTTGACTGGATGTTGGTAGTTGTTCAAGGCAGGTTTTCAATAAATAAAGATCCTGTTTGAAAATGGAGTGCTGTAGCCTGGTGGCTAAGGATCTAGGCTGGTAGCAAAAGGTTGTTTTGTTGTTTGAACCCTACAAAAAGCGACCCTTGAGCGTTTACTGTTGTGCCCTTGAATCACATGCTAAACCTCCGGTTGCTCTAGTTCCAGTAACTTAAAATGGTGACGACATTTATGCTCCCTCCCTCTCACTTTCGTTCCAGGAGATAATCCTGTACGCTTGAATGGTGTCTGTAAACACACCATCCATCAGACCTGTACTGTATAGTGTGTATTACTGTACGTGTGGGTGTGCAGAACACATGGTGTTCTCTGGGCTCTGGACAATCCCGTTGCGTTTTGAGTGCTGTACTGACCACACACCATTAGCATATGCCTTGAGCAAGGGCTGAATTAAATGAAAGCGCTGTGTAAATTGAACTAATTATTAGAATAGTTTTATTAGCTGCAATTGCAATAGTGTTGTTTTCACTTATGTGAAACTGAATAGGGTAAAAACAATGAAAACTCATTTTAATATGGTAGCACAGGGTGTTAATGGAATGTTAGACCCGAATAAGATTTTTACCTCATTCTCCCTCAAAATTTCAGTGTTTTTGCAATGCACAGTGTATTTGCTAGGACAGAATTCTAGATTATTTTTTTTTCCATTGGGGACTAGCTTTTTAAGTGTCTATAAATCCTTGTAGAAAAAATATTCTCTTTATTTACTCCTAGATTAAATGTAGAGCAAATGGGATTTACTTAATTCTTCTGCTTTTCAGATGTTTATAGTGTGAAAAATTGTCTGGTAATCCCATGTGTCGTCTCTAGAGGCTCAGAACAGATATCAAGTTACGTCTCAGTAAACAAAGTCTGCAGTCAAACATCAAATATGAAAACATTCTCATCAAATTCATACGTGATCATCAGATTATCCGAACTATGCTATTAAGTTTTATAGTTCTGTACATTGTCTCATTCATGTCTATTTTCTTTAATTGAGTTTTAGGAAAAAACATCCAAGACTTAAATGAGAGACCACAGGGAATATGATTCCATCTTTTTAAATTTTTTATAACATACACTGAAAAAAATGGTGTGTTGGATTTACATGATTTAATCATGTACATCGGTTCCACATGATTCAATTAAGTTAAACAAACATAATTTGTTCACATAATTTCAACATAATGGAATTAAGTAATTTTTAAGTAACCGAATTGAGTAGTCTCACAATGATTTTAAAATGGTTCCATAACAACAGTGGTGCACACGGGGGCTTGAGACCCTGCCTCTTTAATCAAAACACATGTTTATTTTTGTAAATTTTTGTTGTCACTTGACTGATCTATAATACAGTACTCAGTAGCTTTCATTATATATGCCATCAATAGCGCATCATATATGTGCTAAGTGTGAAAAGCTCTTTAAGCATGTGCTGAGTCAGTCCACAGCCTAAGCAATCGCTCCGCTCTTCTCCACAATGGTAATCCAGTGTAATTTAAATGGTTCGAATAATTCCAACATAATTAAACATTAAACACTAATAAACAATATAAAGTCTCCCCCTTTTTCTAATTTTGCCCAAAAACACATAAAATAACACTTAATTTCAGCAATTTTACTCTAGTCGTCAAGTCCCAAGCAAAGCATGCTGGGAACTACAGTTTCAGCAAAAATCATTTTCGAGTACTTAATTGGTTCACATTCACCCCAAATAATTTAATCTAGTAGATTGCACATTTTAGAGAATTACATTAATCGAAAGCAATGAAATCATGTTTAGAAGAGAAACACAAATTTGTTGCGTAGATCACAAATAATACGATTAAGTAAATTGGACAACATGTGTTTTCCTGTTTTTTCAGTGTAGCAACCCCTTAATATATAAATAAATGAACAATAATTTAAATTTAGCACTTTAAAATTCTCGCAATTGTGATATTTTCTCAGAATTGCGAACTTTTTATCTCACAATTCCAAGAAATGAAGTCTCAATTTTGAGAGTCAGAATTGTACACTCGCAATTTAGAATTTTCTCTCACAATCGAGAGTTAATATCCCACAATTCTGAAAGTCCAATTCTGAGAAAAAAATGGCAGCTCACAAAAAAGTCAGAATTGTGAAAAAAAATCTGAATTGTGAGATGTAAACTTACAACTGCGAAGAAAAAAAAAGGCAGAATTGCGAGTTTATATCTTGCCTTATATCATACTTTATTCCATTAAAGTTGGGATAAGTAGTATTTCAAAACTGCTTTATGAAAGTGTATCGGGCCGAGGACCAAAACAAACTTATAGCCAATCAGCAGTAAGGGGCGTGTCTACTAATAATGGTGAGAAGAGGGCGCTCAGTGCACGTTATTTTTCAAAAGACACGACACAGGACGGACATTAGCCGAGCGACGACAGAAAGTGAGAGATGGCAGATAAAAACAAATGCGGAAGATGTCTGTGGAACAAAAGAAGGCTTACATTCAGGCAAGAAGTGTCAGCTTTCCAGCGCTGGAGAGAACTCAAAGAGCAAAGGCCGAGGTTGCTTTATTTCTTCTCGATAGGCGAGTAACATTGATTTTGTTTTGTTTCACAGAACTAATATATGCTGGCTTTTGCTTGAATATGCTCGTGTGTCATGTTCGTTTGTTTGTCCATTTCCACACCGTATATACGTCTGGAGCATCTAAACCTCCTCACTGTCAGCTCCCAAAGTGTTTGTCCGAGAAGTAAAATAATATACTCCTAATATATGTTTGTTTCCTTTCGTGATCGATATAACCCTCTAATCTTGTCATAATTGTAATATGTTCGTTAGTTGGACTGTCCTGCTCGTGCTATCAAGTTGTTCATGGGAACTGTTTGTGTTTTTGGGATGTATGGGATTACTTTTTCACTGAATATTCGACCTAGATTACCATAGTAACATACATTGCTTTCACTTATTGATGACATCATAACCTCGGCCGGCTGGCACAGCAGATTCCGCCATAGTCGCTGACTGGGTTACGTATGTGTGGGGCGGAGCTATCATAATAGGGGTGTGTTTGTTTTGGTGATTTGAAATCAACATCGGTTACACTTATCCCACCTTTAAATTTCAACTTTATTTCTCAAAATTGCAACTTTATTTCTCAAAATTGCGAGACATCTCACAATTCTGGCTTTTTCCTCAGAATTGCGAGATATAAACTTGCCATTCTGAGAAGTAAAGACAGAATTGAGAGAGAAAAAGTGATAGAAGCAAACTTCCTTAACCATCAGCTCTCCTGCTCTTTGAAACCCGTTTAGTTCATCCACTAGTGTACATTAGTTGCTTTGAATAAGTGTTAAAGGGATGGTTCACCCAAAAATGAACATTAGCCCATAATTTACTCACCCTCAAGTCATCCTAGGTGTATATGACTTACTTCTTTCAGACGAATAAAATCGGAGTTATATTACAAAAGTCCAGGCTAATCCAAGCATTAGAATTGCAGTAATAGTGGCTCTGTTTTTGAAGTCCATAAAAAGTGCATCTGTCCGTCAAATAACATGCTCCACATGGCTAAGGGTGTTAATAAAGGCCTTCTGGAGCGAAACGACGCGTTTGTGTAAGAAAAATATCCATATTTAAAACTTTATCAAGAAAACTTTCGGCCGACCGCCTTCCGTTGAAAAGTGTTGAATGTTGAAAGTGAAACTCAAGATGCGTACGTGACGTCATGACGAGCCTACCTGGACGCGTTAGTCTTTCGATCGGCAGGGGAACTTTCAACAATTTTTCCATAAATTGAACAGGAAGGCAGTCGGGCTGAAAGTTTACTTTATAAAGTTTTAAATATGGATTTTTTTCTTACACAAATGCATCGATTCGCTCCAGAAGGCCTTTATTAACACCCCGGAGCCGCGTGGATATTTGATGGGCAGATGCACTTTTTATGGACTTCAAAAACAGAGCAACTATTACTGCATTTCTAATGCTTGGATTAGCCTGGACTTTTGTAATATAACTCCGATTTTATTTGTCTGAAAGAAGAATGTCATATACATCTAGGATGACTTGAGCGTGAGTAAATTATGGGCTTTTCATTTTCATTTTTGGGTGAACTATCCCTTTAACAACTAACCATGAAATGAAGTAAATGTAACTACTTTAATTTAATTAAATATGAGCGTGAACCAAGCGGCAACCTCCCGCAGTCTCTCTTGAATCCAACACGGAGGTGCAACTGCAATTCATCGACTGGCCGCTAGAGACAGGCTCCAAAAGAGAGTGAAATCTGGATATCTCCCCCATGTTAAAGCTACACTGTGTGATATTTTCCCCCATCTAGTGGTGAAAAGGTATATGACCATCCAGTGAATAATAGTTTCTGTTCCTCTCAATTCCGATTTCGTTTTATCTCCTACTGTGGCCGATTTAGTCCAAGATTAAAATGGCTTCCAGTTCGACCTCGTCCACATTCGACACGGTGCCATCGAATGTTAAAATGCGAAAGGCGAAGTTTGAATTTACGGGTATGTCCCTCTTTGGCTAATGTGCTTTCAAGATGGGGGGGCAACAACGCGACCCGCATTCGAACCCCTTACCCGTATGTATTTTCAATGGCATATTATAAACTTACGAGAGTACTTTATTACTTGAAAGAAGTAAATATACATTAATGAGCACAAATATTTTTGAAAGAACTAAGTATTTTTAGCTAAGAATAAACTAAAAAAGTTACACAGTGTAGCTTTAAAATGGCCAACTTCACAGCAGAAATATTTTACAGCCTGGTACAAAAAGTGTTTTGGGTCTATATAGCTAATTTTGCCTTTCATGGCAACGGTGAATTTGTATTAAGCCTTAAAGTTCTGCAAAATTATGGGCGTGGCAACTTGAGTGACAGGTGTGAATTGCCGTTTGTCTGCTGTCTGTTAGCCATCACGTCAACACAGCTCCATCCACGTCCCACTGCTTTGCCCATTTTCTCAAGTATTTTCAGATAGTGACACACTGCCAAGATGGCGACAGGCGGCTCTGCCCCCATTAGGCTTCAAAAATTATCTTCAGAAACCTACGGGTGACGTCACAGACGCTACGTCCATATTTCTTTACAGTCTATGGGGTGTACATTGCAAAGACTGGGTGTCCTTTACCTGGGTGCACCTCTACCTCTCTCTCCCTCTCGGCGACCCTATCATTGTCTTATGATTTATAAGGGCTTGCGTATTTCTGATGCTAGTGCTAATGTGTAATTGATTGGGGTCATTTGGAAGTGTTCACAGACGCTCCTGCAGTAATAAGCTCACTTTACCAAACCCTGCATTGCTGCTCAGACCCAAACCCTGATGTGATTTTTAAATCAGATTACATCAGCAACATGCTGTTTCTTCATTAAACTGGTGTAAAAAGTATTTTACCATTCAAAAAAAATTCAGCTTTATGCTGTAATATTCACACAGAAGATCATGAAATATGAATGTATGTGTGTGTCTTTTGACAGTTTTGCTATAGTGTATCTGTCTGTGTCCAGGTTGACGTTTATATGATCTCACTGACTGACCTTTACTCGGGCTGCAGGTGTGTAAGGTTACATTTCAGGAGAAACAGAAGACAGAAGCCATTTGAGACTGTATCTCAATGCTCTGTTACATCACACACACTGGCATCATAAGGCCTGATGGGAATCGTAAGGATTCGTAAGTGTGCTTGAGCATTATGTTTGAGTTGAGACCAGAGAGAACACAGCTACCATAATGTTTTATGTGCTTCAGTACTGTACCTGATGTATTGTAAACCAACAAAAAGCAGACCTAGATCACAAGGGGCCAGTTTAGTCAATCATATCTAATCTTCACTGCTTCATACATGAAATCAGCTTGTTGAGGAGATGTGTGCTATACAGTTTCTAAGGCTACGTTCACACTGAGAGCCTTTGCGCTCAATTTCGATTCACTGCTCTGATCACTCCAGTGTGAACAGATCATGGTCCTGGACTGACCCGCTGTCATAAGGAAGTAAACACGGAGGACATTAAAGTAAGCGTTGTGACATTAAAGTGCATTAAGCCGCGAAAGAGATACTGTTCCCAAGGCGGCCTCTTGTGCACGCATAAGCGAAGGATACTATGGACTTCATACATGCGCCTAAACAGTCAAATAGCCTACACACAAATATGTTGAAATGTATTGTAAGTATCCTCGTAAACACAGTCGGTTATGTCTTAAAGGGGTCATGAATTGAGAAATCAACTTTCCCTTGAGCTTTTGATATATAAAAGGTCATGGTAATATAAGAATATCCTGTAAGTTTCAGAGCTGAAAACTTCCTTGTTAGTCAAAGAAAAGCTTTTATAGACACCAGGCCCAGCAAATGTTCGATCTCAGAATATGCCACACCTTGACGTCATCGTGTGGTGAAACCACTGCACATCTTCCTGAAAAACCTAAAGCACTGTTTATTTATTTAATTTGTATTTTTGTTCTGTTGTATTTGTTGTTTCTTTGTTCTTATTTTAATTGCTGACTGTTTACTTAATGTCTTCTGTAACTGTTTTGAGGACTTACGTCGGGTATGTAAACTCTTTGAAGTGACTGCCATCAGCGCAGATATGTGACGATTGTCGCATGAATTCCGATATGACTGTTCAGACTGAGTTTGCATTGCAAAACATCAGACCTGTATTGGATTTAGGACCACATATTGAAGCGGCCCAAATCAGAATCGAAAAGATCCGATTCCATATGGTTTGTGCTGTTCACACTGTTATGACGAAAACAGATCTGAATCGGATTTGGGCTACATTTACCTGCAGTCTGAGCATTACCCATGTGATCAAAACGTAGGCAAAAGTTTAGGGCCGGTAAGAATTTTTCAAATGTTTTTGAAAGAAGTCTCTTATGCCCGCCAAGGCTGGATATTTGATAAAGTAGCCTAATTAAAGTAAAATCAGTAATATTGTGAAATATTATTACAATTCAAAATTGTTTCTATTTTAAAATGTAATTTATTCCTGTGATCAAAGCATCATTTTCAGCATCATTACTCCAGACTTCAGTGTCACGTGATCCTTCAGAAATCATTCTAATATGCTGATTTGCTGCTCTAGAAACATCATTATTGTTGAACGCAATTGTGCGACTTAATATTATTTTTCTTTTTTTTCTTTACAAATATAATTTTTTGTAACAATATAAAAATGTTTACTATCTTAATAACATTTGATAAATGTACTGTCCTTCAGGAATACAATTAATTAAAAAAAGATTATATATACACTACCGTTCAAAAGTTTGGGGTCAGTAAGATACGTTTTTTTGAAAGAAATACATTTTTTTTATTCAGATTTTTTACAGATAGATTAATTGATTCAAAGTATTTTGAGAAAACTAACCCAAACCTATTATTTTGTTGCATCGGTTTTAATTCCGTTGGTCGTTATGGGTTTAAACTAGGGATGCACCGAATCCAGATTTTTGGGGTTCGGCCGAATACCGAATCCACTGATTCTGCCGAATCCGAGACCGAATCCTTCTCCCATCCTCAGTCCATTATCACAGTAAACACATTAACAAAGTAAACAACGTCCACGGCAGTGTAGGGATGCTATTGACCATTTATCCGTTAACTGAAAGTTAGAACTTTGACCGATTAATACTACCAGTTAAACGGTTTAAATGTTTGTAACGCTTTTTTGTTTGTTTGTTTTTTGATACATGGTTAAGAAAAATATGCTGTAGCGTTATTTGTTCACTCACGGAGCGATTCGACATGTGCAAAAATTCTGAGGTTCGGCAGAAACCGAACCCCGTCAAAAAGCCCAATATTCGTCCGAATCCGAACCCGAATCCTGGATTCGGTGCATCCCTAGTTTAAACCTGTTGTTTATAGTTAATTTATTCATTTTAATTTGTTTCATTCATTTGTCAAGGATAAAGGATTGAATGTCTGAAAGTAAAGCATGACTCATTCAATTTCTCAATATTTCTGTGTGTGCCGTGTGTCGTGTGTGTGTGTGAATAATGTATGTCGTGCGCACTTGTTCTTTGTGTGTGTGTGGTTGAGATCATTTTGCGGCAGCTGCTTATCAGGGGCAGGTGTGTGTCGGCTGATACCTGCTGGAGCCGCTGAGAGCAGCCTACCTGGAAATTGATGTCTCACATCAGTGACCCGCTCTCTGCCCAGCCGACGACAACAACCACCCTCACGAGCTTTACCTGCATGTGCACGCGCCGCTTTGTGCCTGTCATGTCGGTTTCTGTGCATATTTGCATCCATCTGATAATGAGAGGGTTAAAGTGTGTGGGAATTTAGGAGAGCGGCGTCAGAAATGGTTTGTGTGTGTGCTGAAAGGTTATCATGTCCTTCACCGCTCCGATGACATTTTGAGCAGCGTTGTCTGATGGGATTAATCCCCAGGCCCCGTGTCTCCACTGAGAGTCACCTCCTCAACCGCACGGCCCAAATCTTCTGCCTCTGTCTTGGGTTTTTTTTTCTTTGTTTTCCTACTGTTTATCTTCGCTTCATTCTCTCAGTCCACTCCTCTCTCACTCCTGCTCTATTGATTCTTATTGTCATTCAGGTTAAGCTTGCAAAGACCAAGCAATTATGTCTTCAATCTGACAGTATCTAGCAGTGCAGCGCTTCTCCACGTTTAATTTCGACCTGGATTGGGGTTGTGTTCGTGTGTCGCGGAGGTGCAGGAGCGTTTGCTGGATGGTTGGGAGGGATGTGTGTATAATTGAGGCTCTCCCCCTTATCTCTCACAGGGGAAAGTGTTTGACATTTAAAAGCTTCTTTTTCTCTTTCTGTTGGTCGTACTCGGAGGGGACTGCACTGCAGGGGCATGTCCACATGGGTGGCCGAAGACAACTGTGACACTGGCAACACCAAAATTCTAAATTACAGCTGGAACTACATCTACCGAGCTGCTTGACACCTTGAGATTGTGCACAGTTCTAACCCTTCAGCTGTCTTGCTGATGCATGAGCTGTGAAGTGAAAGGCAGGAAAATAGAAGTTTAATTATATAACTTTATTTTTATTTTATTGATTATTTTATTTTAATATTTTGTTGTTTTTTTTGCTTTATTTTCCTTTTACTTTCATAAAATATGCTTTAAAAATAAAGTCCCCCCAAAAAACTATTTCAAATAAATGCTGTTTTTTTTTTTTTTTGTACAAATGTATTACGGATTCACACAAAAATGTTAAGCAACATGCAACATTTATAATAATAAGAATGTCATATTTAATATGTTATATTAGATTGATTTCTGAAGGATCATGTGACACTGAAGACTGGAGTAATGATGCTGAAAATTCAGCTTTGATCACAGGAATAAATGACATTGAAAATATATTTAAATAGAAAACCGTTACTTTAAATTGTAATATTTCATAATATTTCCGTTTTTATTTTATTTTTGAGCAAATAAATGCTTTGGTGAACATAAGAGACTTCAAAAACATTTAAAAATCTTAACAACCACAAACTTTTGAACAGTAGTGTATAGTGCACACAAATAATCCACTTTAATTTTCATATTTCATGTTTTCATTTGGCGTTGAATAGAGCGATGGGCATGAGTACTAGCCTGGCTCCGCCCTCCTCCGTACTTCCGCTCAATTTTCATTTTCATTCAGTACTCCGTCTGGGATTGCGTTATATTTTCTGGTTTTCTCTGGTCAAATTTTAACCAGTCCAATCAGCGAACAGAGGGAGTGGCGAAGAACAATGACGTTGATGTCGTGCGCTAGTTTGAGATGACACGTCACGGCCAAACGTTAGCGATTGGCTCTGGACAGATCCAATAATTTTAAACTTCAACAGAGTTCCCGCCTTCAAGAAAGTTAACGCTTGTCAGTGGAGAGCGGCCAGACTTTCTGTACAAATGAAATGTATGAGAGTCTGTTAGGACCAGGCTAAATGAGTACTTGTGGGTGACCGCAATGATCGATCGTGGCAACACAATAATTGCATGACATTTTCAACTTTTCATCTTTTACTTTTGTGGATGGTAAGAGTGGCATTTTTTCTGGTACATTGAAGACCAAAACTGTTCACTGACTTTCAGTCTGGAACTCAACAGTCAGTTCGAAGAGGATTAGAGAGTGTATTGCACAGTATATCACAGTTCGTGTTCTTGTGTTTAAAGGGTTAGTTCACCCAAAAATGAAAATTAGCCCATGAATTACTCACCCTCAAGTCATCCTACACTCTAAAAAAAAAGGCTCGTAATCATAGGGGAACCTTTTTTAGTGCTATATAGCACCAATTTTGGTGCTTCAGTGGTTCTTCAGCGGTTCTTCAGAGGTGCTATATAGCACCTTAGTCAAAGAACCGGTGAAGAACCTCTGAAGAACCACTGAAGAACCTCTGAAGAACCTCTGAAGAACCACTGAAGCACCAAAATTGGTGCTATATAGCACTAAAAAAGGTTCCCCTATGATTACGAGCCAAGAACCATTTTTGGTGCAATATAGAACCTTTTTTTTTTTTAGAGTGTAGGTGTATATGATATTCTTCTTTCAGACAAATAAAATCGGAGTTATATTAAAAAAGTCCTGGCTACTCCAAGCATTATAATGGCAGTGAATTGTTATCTTGTTTAAGAAGTCCATAAAAGTGCATCTATCCATATATATAACTCCTCCGCACGGCTCCGGGGGGTTAATAAAGGAAGGGGCGTGTTTGTGTAAGAAAAATATCCATATTTAAAACTTTATAGACTAAAATAACTAACTTTCGGCGGATCGCAGTACACATCGACTTACGGCGAAAGAGTAACCCTTGACCCTTGAACCCTTGACGCATGCGTATTGACGAGCGCAGAAGCGCAGCGGATAGAGCAAAACAAAACACTGGTTATGAACTGGAGTCTTAAACGAGAATTTGTAAAGAGAAATGGCAGAGGATTTCAATATAAGAGAAGAGGGACTTGAGTTTGTTGCCCAGACCTTATCCGCGAGAGGCGTCAAAGCTTGCGATGCTTCTATATATCACGTCAGGGGTTACTCTTTTGCCGTAAGTCGAATTGCGTACCGTTGACCGGCGCTGGAAGCTGGTTATTTTGGTCTGTAAAGTTTTAAATACGGATATTTTTCTTACACAAACGCTCCACTTAGCTTCAGAAGGTCTTTATTAACCCCATGGAGCCGCGTGGAGCAGTTATATGATGGATAGATGCACTTTTATGACTTCATAAACGAGACAACAATTCACTGCCATTATAAAGCTTGGAAGAGCCAGAACTTTTTAAATATATCTCTGATTTTATTCATCTGAAAGAAGAATGTCATCCTAGGATGACTTGAGTGTGAGTAAGTCATGGGCTAATTTTCATTTTTGGGTGAACTAACCCTTTAATGACATCTAGACAGAGAGCAACATTTCTTCTTTTCAATTTCCATCTTGGATTAAATATGGGATTGTTTTCTCTGTGAATTTGTCCAGAAGGCGGCACATTAGGGCTACCGTTTACCTTAAAATACTGCCTTCAAAGGCATCTTGCTAGGTTTTGGAATGCAGCCGATGTGCGCATTTAATTGAGTTCATGCTGAAGTTTGTCATTTTATTCACTCTTTCTACTCTGTTTACTTTTCGTCTCTCTCTCTCTCTCATTCTTTTCCTCTCCAGATTAACTGAGAAGGTCAATTGCCAATTTTCCTCAGCCATTGTCTTTATCAAAGCCAATATTAATTTTGGCTAATTAGGACCTGGAGCTAATGAGCATTACAAATAATTAGTTCATTTATAATCCATAACATCCATGGTTTATTAGGATCTCTGAAAGGAGGGGGTTCAAACTCAAGCAGACACAGTGCAGGCACACACACTCACAGACACTCAGGCTCACATGTGTCTGTCTATCTAGTGGCTATTGACTCCTGCGACCTGGAGACCCAAGCTGCCCACCTGAATCCTCCATCCTCCTTTTCCTGCGACCACCTCTATGACCTCACTGTCAGGAGTGCAGCCACGGGTGACATGAGAGAGTCAATGGGTCAACAGATAGATAAAGACTCCAAAACCGAGTGAGCTTCCAGTCCAGGCAACATTTTAAGACGCATGTACGCAGTTCAGATGTAGAGTCTGTTCTAAAAGGTAGCAGCATTGCATGCATCCTTTATAGAGAAGGTAATCCTATAATGCATTGCAACAAGCTCATTAAAACAATCCATCTAAAATAAGGGATGAAGCAATAATTTGTTACATTAAGAAAAATATCAATAAAAATTATGTAATTTTGTATGCATGTCATTCATTCAGTTACATGCTAATGCCAAATTAAATCTATTTTATTTTTTATTTTATGTTTTATGCAACCTTTTTTTACAGATCATTGCTTTTTTATATAGGGATATTATTTTATGTGAAATATAATTTAAGCTGATTTCTGATTTATGCACACAGCACTGCAGTTCACTAGGTTTTGGAACATTGTTGGACAAATATGTCACACTGGCACACTCCAGAGCATGCACGCTCTCTTTTGGGACAGCCTTGCTGCCACGGCAACCCTGAGTGACGGACAGCTCTGCGGTTGACAGCAGCGACGGCAAACACTCTCCGAGTGTTTGTCGTTTAAGTGAATAGGTGTGGAAAGAAAGGATGGCTGCCATGATTGAGAGGCATGAAATGGCTGAACTTGTGAGTGAAAACACACACATTAGTTTCCTTAGTTTTGATTTAACTCCACTCCGGATAATGCACAGGTCTAAGAGGTCAGCATCGGAGCAGAAGAGTTATCAAGTGAGAGAATTGTACAGTAAGTGTGTGTGAAAAAATGTAGACTAGGTTTATAGAGTGCAACATTGCCTGCACACTTTTTCAGCGGCGTTGATTCCGGAAGTATTTTTTCCATAAATTTCTCCTATAGGGATTTAAGTTATAAGCCATGAACCAAGCCAATCAGCTACGAGGTGAATCAAAACACTACAAACTTTGATTTGAAGCAAAAATACAAAGGTACAAGACTGTGTACTTAACGGCTTTAGTGATGGGAAGAACTACAATCTTAGTACCACTTTATAAAGGCAGAGCGCCAACTGCCATTAATGCCCTCAAACGACCTTCTTTTTCTGCAGACCTCTCTCTCTCCTGCCCCACTCTGAGAATCACGGATTTATGCTGATAAAAAAAAAACATACTGTAATATGTGGGAATAATGGGAATTATTAGAATATTAGGGGTCATACTGAGGAGTCTTCTCCTTTGACATCTATTCAAACAGAACAGCTTTTCTTCTCCCTTGTCAGGATCCATACTGTTTTACTCATTTTTTAGCTAACCTTGAAGGCTCCCCCTGAGACTCTGCCCAAACATTTCTAAACGTCCCCACCATCTCTCTTTGTCGCTTGCCACACTAAAAGACAGGGAAAGACCGATCGAGAAGGAGTAGACAAAAGTAATGTGAGTGGCGTTAGTGAGGTGTGTGATAGCTTTGGAGTTCTTGGATGGGTTTTTAAATGCTCCAGACTTCTGACAGCTAAATGGAACCTGAGTAAAGGGTGTAAAGGGTGCATTTTTTTCAGGATGTTTGTGTCAGGTGGAATCTTTTATAGCGCATTCACGTGTGTGTGTGTGGGTGTGTTTGCCGTAGTGTTTATTTTATTCATTATTAAGCAATTATTTTCTGTCACACACATTGTCTTACAGACTCATTCCTGGAAAAGACAAATTAGACCCTGGAACACTATCCATTCATGACCAGTCATTGTCCACCATAGTCTTACCTCACCCTGATTCCTGGAGGCCACAGCTCCCTGCTAATGAAAGCTAGGCGATGCCTGTTTTTATGGGTTTAAGTAGTTGACTGGGTCAAGCTTGATCTGATAGGACCATCTTGTTCAACCTGTGTCATACCAGTGATGAAATTCACTCCTCTAAAATGCTTGCTGCTGGATTCATTCATTCGTTTGTTTGTTCGTTCGTTCGTTCATTCATTCATTTTATATCACAAATACAGTATAGAGAGTATATGTACAGTATTATTGCCAACATAAACTTACATTTATGTACAGTAAGTTTACTGTGGCAATAATTAGCTATTGATGTCAAAGATATTATGTTCTCTATGGTTGGGTACCGTTCAAATTTCTGCTCAAAACCGGTACCTGAAATTCAGTGCCAGTTTTTTTCCGCACACTTTAGGCATGTTTATCTTAGTCTTGTTTAGTAATCAAAAAGCATGTCTAATTAATTGAAATAATGAAACTTGTACAATTAAACAACAATTTATTAAAAGTTGAACAAAAATGACATGTTTAGGGCCCTATGAAATGTTTTTTTGTTCTGCTCAAATTCTATTACATTTTTTACCAAATTCTCTGTCTTGATAAATATATATATTTATATATATTCTTTATACTGATAAAATTTAAACTGTTAATGTTTATTTATTACCTTAAAAAATTTGATATATATATATATATATATATATATATATATATATATATATATATATATATATATATATATATATATATATATATATATATATATATATCTATATATATATCTATATATATATCTATCTATATATATATCTATATATATATATATATATATATATATATATATATATATATATATATATATATATATATATATATATATATATATATATATATATATATATATATATATATATTCTTTATACTGATAAAATGTAAACATGAAAAGAACATTTTGATTTATTACCTTAAAAAATTTGATCTTAAAAGTTTGGATCATAATTTATTATTATTAGTGTTAGTATTATTATTACATTGAGACGTATCTAAATTCTACTGTACAGCATTAACATTTTTGTCAAGTCAAACCAAACTTTTATTTTGACGGGTTGCCGTGAAAACCTTTGAGTGTCTGTGTGTTTGATATGACGATAGTTTTTCTCAAATGAAACCGTTAAATGCAGGGGTAAGTTACAGGGGTGATGTCACATTGTCTCTCTTACTCTCGTGCCCAGATGCGTTCTCATGTACCGAAATTTGCCACTGATTGATTTAATGTGAATCGGTAGTAACTCGGTAGAAGTTACTCCATTAAAAGTACCGTATTCGGTACCCAACCCTAATGTTCTCTGATATGGGAATCAATTCAAATCATGCATCATGCATGTTACTGGATGTGTCATGTGATGCTATTCTAAAAACATGCACGTGTGCTGTGAGTGTGAATGTGCATGCTTGTATGTGTATTGTTGAACTATAAGGTGATGGAGGCAAAGGGTACGCTCTCTTGAAGCGTGACAGATTTAACCATAAATCAGATGGATTAATACACACTGGCCCAAGGTCTGTGTGTGTGTGTGTTAAAACACACGAGTCACTTGCCAGCTAGACTTAGACCTCCATCAGTCTCTTGTCCTGCCATCAACTTTGATAATAATGCACTGGAATGAAACTAGACAGAGAGAGCGAGTAAGAGAGAGAGACTTTTATGACATTTATGATGCCAATAACCTCTGCATATTTGTATAACAGTGACTGGTTTCACTCATGATATGATACCGGTAAATATTTACAATGTGTACATTTTATATATATTTATTTATATATTTTTAATTGTATACAAAATTGTATATACAAATAATAATATTATATATAGATCTTTAAATATTTATTCTAAACCTTTACTGTATTTATAACAATTATGACATTTTTGCTGAATTTTAAAAATGTATTCATTTCCTGCGAGCACAAATTTTATTTTTTCCTGGCATTTCCATTCTGTTTAGGTGTGTGAACTGTTTTTAGAGACTAGCGGAAATTTGTGTCACACTTGATTCCCTTTGGGTCAAATTTTAAGCGGTTTTCTTTGTCATGTTGCTCTTGGTATGAAAAGCCCTTTACATAGAGTCCCAAATAAATATTTGGCAGAATCTTCCACCACTTCATTTACTTCCTGAAATTAATTGGATCCAGAAGGGGTAAATTAGAGCTCGAATCGAGTCCTCTGCCCAAGCATCACTTTTGCCGACAGCACACGAACGCTGTTTATAAAAAAAACAATTTTTCATTATGAGTTGAGCTTGTTTTAGCATTGTTTTTGGATTATTATAATGTTCCTGTCTGGCACTTAACCCTGTGTTGTCGAGAATATAGTGTTCATTTTTTGTACTGGTGTGATCTGACACAGTAACACACACAGTCTTTATCAGGAGCGTTTGATAGCTCTCCTGAGGGACTGACCCAGCGTGCTCTCTGGAGCTTTATCCATGGAAATGAGCCGCCTGGATGTGCCCTAATGTGCCTGTGTGAAACACACTCATCCTCTTTATGTAAATGTGCTGACTAGAGCTGGAAGGTATGATGGTACATAGAAATGTGTCAGCCAGTAGAGATTCTGGCAAAATTCAAAATTGAAGAATTGCTTTTTAATTCAGTCGGATTGACTACACCTTAAAGGAAGTTGAATTGGAATTTGAATAGAAAGGAAGGAATCACTATTCAGGAATACAATTCAGAGAAATTCAGCAGGTAATGACATTCTGGGAAATTAGGTGCTCTTCTACCCTGAGTTGTAAATTAATTAAATATAGAAATTACATCTAATTATATTTAATAACGTTAGTTTAGCAACACACCGATGTCAGATCAGTTGTGTACTTTTTGGCAGTATTTGTGTTCCATATGCAGTTGCTGCCTTTTGCAAATGGTTTGACAAAAGGAAGCTCACTAGGTTGAGGAACAGAAACGTGTGTGTGTGTGTGTGTGTGTGTGTGTGTGTGTGAAACTCCTAATGTGAGCGGACCCTCACAGGGATCAGATCCGCTCTGACATTTAAAGTCATTTATGGTTGGGGCACAGCGAGTCACTGAAAGGGGTTTGGTCAGATTAGATTATGTTGACTCCTCAGGGGTCTATCAAACGGGATAAACTCGGGATTGCAGGTCAAA
Source organism: Gobio gobio (assembly GCF_949357685.1). Taxonomy (NCBI): domain Eukaryota; kingdom Metazoa; phylum Chordata; class Actinopteri; order Cypriniformes; family Gobionidae; genus Gobio; species Gobio gobio. The sequence continues at coordinate 41,300,595 of NC_137111.1, forward strand.
TTATGCATGGAAATATGTTCACATAAAACATGAGCAGAAACAGATTTGCACGGATCACCCCGAGAGAGACCTAACATTGCCTACATTCAACACGGAAACGAACTCCATTCAAATCAATCATTTATGCTGCTTACACCTTTTCTCCCCTGCAAACGCGGCTCATGGTATTTACCTCCTCCCTGAACACATTAGGGAGGGTACCATAACTCATGCTCTGGGGGGGGACTAACCTTTTTCAATAGCCTATAAACAAATTAGGGCCCCTGTGCTTCAGTGCCTGTGCTCATTAGTGGAGAGGAAACTCAGGCGTTAAGACATTACGGGCACACGGATGAAGAACGGCTTTAGACGGATATTATGACACAAAGCCAATTAACAGCCTCTTTGATTTACAGTTCAGCCCTATTAATGAAACACCCGCCATTAACACAATGGGTAATGAATTCGAGGCTGTGAATCATGTATCAGAGTCGCAGTCGTGGAACATGTGCGTTTTATCGCCAGCGTGCGTGGCGACGCTTTCGACGGCGCTGAGACTGATGATATCTGCGGGATTGCACGTGTGACAAAATGACAATGAGATAACGTAATACAACGCTTTCCGGTTTAACTGCTCTTCATGTCTCTGTCTTATTATTAATCATGCTGGGCAATAATAAAATAGATTAACAACGAGGATTTTTTTTGCCGGTCCAGTCAGTGAGTAGATTAGATTTTTTTTTAAGCGTTCTGTCAACATTTTCAGTAGAACTGAGGCAAAATTAAAAAAGTTTTGATGTTTTTACCGGCTTTTTTATAATCAAGTTTTAGAAGCATTCTTCTTATTATTAATAAAATCTGCTAAGATTTTATCAGAAGAATGGCAAATTTGTTACAAAGTTTTAATAATGTTTTTAGTCTTTTATGCTGAGCAAAGCTGCTTCTTATTTTTTTTTTTAAATAAAATAAAAACAGTAATATTGTGAAATTATGAAAAATTATTAGAATACGTTTCTATCCGAATATATTTTAAAACGAATCCTCATGATCATCCAGAAATCATTCTGATATGTTGATTTGCTGTTCAAGAAACATCTCTGATTATTATCAGTGCTGAAAACTGTTGAAATCAGTGCTGTAGATATTTTGTTTTTTCAGGATTCTTTGATAGAAAGTTCAAAAGAACAGCATTTATTAGAAATAGAAATATTTTGTAACATTATACATTTCTTTAATGTCACTTTTGATCAATTCAATGCATCCAAACAAAACAAAAAGACGAAAAAACTCTTAGGCTGCGTTCACACTGCAGGGCTTAATGCTCAATTCCGATTTTTGGAAAAAATGCAATTTTTTTTGCAAGGCCGTTCACATTTCCAATTAAATGCGACCTTTTGTGATCTCCTGTGTGAACGTGAAATGACCCAGAAGTGACCCGCATGCGCAGAAGAGTACTCAACGGTCAACGACGTCACTTGTTGTTTACGGAAGTAGCCAAATATGGTTGTCAGCATTGGAGTTCGTTTAGCTTTATTAAAGTTATTTTCGCAACGGAGCCAGCACCATTACAACCTTCTCATGTTAAGAAGAAAATTAAAAAAGAGGAGGAGAGCAAGATTTTTGGCCATGGCGTTTTGTATCTTCTCATTCCCGCCTACTTCAACGTACAATGATGACGTTTGTCGCATATCAACGACGTGCGGGTCGGATACATGTGACCTGGCAGTTCAGACTGAAGACGCATTTCAAAAGATCGGATATGTATCGGATTTGGACCACATACCCAAGTGGCCTGGGTCGCATTTGAAAAGATCGGATCTGTGTCGTTCAGACTGTCATGAAAAGATCAGATACAGGTCGCATAAGGGCAAAAAAATCGGAATTGGGTCTTTCAGCCTGCAGTGTGAACGCAGCCTTATTGACCCCAAACTTTAGAATGCTATTGTATTTTCAAAGTTAAAGGGTTACTTCAGTGATTTAGCATTAAGCTTTGTATCAGTAGAAACCCGGTAGTATATTCGAATTGTGGTACTTTCCCCCCTCATGTCCCCCTGAGACGAGAGAATTATGGATATTATTTCTGGAAAAAATCTTCTGATGACGCAAATAATGTCCTTTGGCGTCATCTGAGGATTTTAGAGGCTAGAGGCTAGAGACTACAGCCAGTAGATGGAGCTCGTTCCGCATGTTTTCAACCCGCCCACAGCGGAGGGATTTCACTCATAGAATGTAAATGAGCTCGGCTCGACCTCGGGCATTATTAACGGAGCGGTGCAGAGAAAAGTGAGTGTTTCAACTTTTCAATGAATTCCTATGAAAGTTTAGCTGCGATCTGAAAACGCACCAGACTGGACACGCGTCGTGAATGACTGCCGCGCTTACCTCAGCTCTGCTCAGCTCTTCTCATGATGAATGAAATCTGACTCCTGCTGCGTTTGTCCTGTGACTTTCGTTTGGCTCACTCACGTTATTGAAAAGACACGTTCAGTTTTGAATTGTAGTGTCTATTCTCTAACTGAACGAAATGATTGTATTACTATGAAAATCAAAACCACGGTGGGGTGGAGCCGCGGTGGGCAAGTGATAACCAGTAGCCGTAGCTTTGGGAGTGGCCTCGTTGGGCAGCGAAGCAAGTGCATTCTGGGAGTTGTTGTCTTTCAATACATTGTCTGTCTTTTCTCAGTCTACTACATAAATTACCCAGTTTAATTACACATTCATCTTCCCAGCGCTGAAGTACCCCTTTAAAAAAAAAAATCCCCCTTAGTTTCACTCAGAAATGCATTACATTACAGAAGTTAAATGGGTGTTACTGTCATTTCATGTCGTCAGAATACTCCTGATTTCCTGCACTGTTGGTACATGTTAAATATGTATCAAATAGACATGTTTGCATCACATCTCAAAGGGATAGTTCACCCAAAAATGAAAATCATTTACTCACCCTCAAGTTGTTTCAAACCTGTATGAGTTTCTCTCTTCTGTTGAACACAAAAGAAGATATTTTGAAGAATGTTGGTAACCAAACAGTTGATTTTTCCTTCTGTGGAAGTCAGTGGCTACCGTCAAATGTCTGGTTACCAACATTCTTCAAAATATCTTCTTTTGTGTTCAACAAAAGAAAGAAACTCATACAGGTTTGGAGCAAAATATAATTTTGGGGTGAACTATCCCTTAAAGGTTTTTTTCAGTGCCTCGCTCCATGAGCGTCAAGTTAAAAATATTTTTAGCTCTTAAAAACTGCATTATGCTACATTCTGTTTTTTTTTTTTTTATGTGTCCTGATGGAACACTGCCCAACTGGATGAATAATGGTTATGTCAACTTACCCAAACAATTCTCACACTGCCTCTGAATTATTTATGTATTATTTATACACTAATTATCAATGTTATTGCTTAGAAGTTGCTCTTTTAGAGCTCATAAGACTTTAGGTGATGATACACGGGGCAACTTTTTGAGCAATGTTGCTGGGCAATGTTGCAGTCAACTGGCAACCAGGTGAGACACAGGGCCCACGACAAAACGATCACGATCAAAAGCAGCCAGATAGATATTTGTTGCCCATTATCAATGGGAAAGTACCCAAGCAACATTGCTCAGAACAGTTGCCCCTTGTATCATTACCTTTAGGCCTCGTTCAAAAAGAAGCAGAATAAGGTTGTCAGTCCTGAGTCCTTAATACAGTTATGTTCACAACTTTTTACAGGAGTGACAACCGCATTCCATAAAGTCGTACAATTTTCAGGACTCACAACCGCTTTTCTCTGAAAACCTGCACTGTGTGAATGGACACGGACTGGACAACTAGTTGTCTGTCACGTAATAAAGTGCAAGAGAACTGCGCTGCACAGACGCGTGTCTACCATCTTACGAGTTTTCGTGTGTGGTTTCACTTTCGCGGTCACTAAAGCTTATCGTTTGTATGCGAAAGATTATCGTTTTTATAGCCTGACAAGCCAGACCCACATCAAGATGTTGGGTCTGGGAACACACCATTGGCAGGGCTCAATCCGAGAGGCGGAATAAACGGTTGTCTTTCAAATTCCCTCTGCACGCAATAGGATAGCGCTACAACCAACCAGAGCGCTATCAGTGGTGACAACAATCACAAGCGTGTTGTGGCTGAGTCCCATGCTTTTTCCCACCAGTGGAGCTAGTTGATAGATTAAACTTTTGCCGAATCCAGTCGGCAAAACTCAGAACACATCTTCCATTTTTAAGAATGACTTCAGTGCCGTAGCGTTCTTTGTTAGCAGGGATTTCACCGTCACAACTCTGCCGTCATTATGTTAAGCTTGCCCCCCGACTCTATACACGCTGTGATTGGCCTGACTAGCGGTTGTTTTTTTCAAGCTCGCAAGTCTACAGAGAGTTGCTAGATGACCCTGGCTGCAAATTACATTTGTAGTAGTGTACGTCTAGATTTCTTGGCTAGCGTTTTTAAGTATTGCGGTTTGAAAACAGGTGATTTTAAAGGGGTGGTAAAACACATTCTTTTGAAGGCTTGATTGTGTTTGTGGGGTGCACTGTAACATGTGTTGATGCTTCGTTTAAAAAAAATATATATATATTTTTCATATATTTGACCTTTATTCTACACTGCTCTGTCCCTCCTTGTAAAACGGTCTGATGCTTTCCGGGTTGTATGAAGCCAGTCCCTCAAAAATACGCGATGGGCTCAGGTTGGTTAGCTGGCCCAGTGTGTTGTGATTCGCTAACCGCAGTGCACATTTGTCGGAAACACCACGCCCCTTACCTGGAGGCTGTGCTTTGGTCAGTATTAGAAACAATGGCGTCAATAAAACCATATGAGCCCGAATCAGACCCAGAACATTTTAGTGAAGATGATTGAGCAGAACCTGTTCAGTCCTCAAGAGTAAAGACTGCGGATCTATAGTGATCGCTACTGAATGGCACTTTTGTATTTTTAGAACGATTATAGCCAAATATCTGTCGCAAGAACTATTAACCCAAAACGAACACTAAGCACTGGCTTTACTAGTAAGTTAGCCAAATCACACACAGAACCATGTTTAGCATGCCTGTAGATAAATAATACATAAAAGCTCTAATCAAAGAATCATTTACACTAATGCCAAGTTCGCTGTTGAGATTTTAATGTTAGTGTTTGTAACGTTAGGTGTTCGCCGGATAACGTTAAGTATGAATAAGCATTTAACAGACTGGTTTGCAGAACAGCGTTGTCATCTGTTTACTTCCTTGCTACAACCTATTACAGGAAAAGACATCGATGAAAAATAAATCAGACTTACAGGTTGTGGCCGTAAACAGCTTCTGTTCGTAAATCCAGCTTTCAGGACAAGCCGTTGTGCGAATCCTGTATTCCTGTATAACTTGCGAAGATTGTGGAAGTTTTCCTCCGTGAAATGTGCAGCGGGAGCCCCGCGCGTGTCGTGCATCCACACACTGGCAGTGTTTGTCTCGCTGAACCGCTGCTCATGAATTGCAATGGACGAATATTGTCCATTATGTCACATTTTCCAGTCTTCTCTTCCGACCCTGTCTGTCTCATGCTTTATGATGGACCCCTCTGTCTCATACACATGTGCATATAACATGCTGTATGTTAAACGCTCTGCAACGCACCCCCGTCCCTAGGAAGGCTGAACAAAGCAAGTACCCCAGACCTGCAATCCGGATGAAAATAACAGCGTTTCGTCAGCATTGCAGCAACACCACTCCAGTCTAACTATACCACAACAACAGCGATACAAAATGGCCTCACCCCCCCTTATTTAATATTCTCGGAGGAGGGGTTTATGTAAATATTGAGGCTGGTGATGTCACCAACCCTGGAGGAATGTCTGTAGTCGCCTACTGGCCGTTTGCTGTAGTCCTTAGAAAATGATTTCTTTAAAAGCAAATATCTCCCTTTGCTTTAAACTTTGAACGTTGTAACTTTGCAGATGTTGTTTATGCTCAAGCAGCAACATTACACGCTAGCTAAAGTTAGAATAGTGAAATCGTGGTTTACCTCCCCTTTAAACTGTTGAAGTGCAGTATGCAGCAAAAGACAACTCATTTCAGTATATATTTGAGAGATGTGTGACTTGAAGCCATGTAGTCGGTCTTAAAGTGACAGCATCCAAATTTACCTGCTGTCATTATTAATGGGCTCAGTTGGTTTTAGATCCACTTGCTATTCTCCAGCGGAGCTGCTCCTGTCTGTTTGTTTCATACCTACACAAAATGCTTTCTCTGGGTCAGTGTCAACGCAGATTTTAATGTTCTGGAGTGATTTTGTCAAAGGTTTAACAGACATAGGCGAATCATTGTCGTTTAGGAATGATTATGTGGGTGTTTGAGTCTGTAACAGACAATTTTGAGGCGCTACTGTAAGTTACTGTTTGAACACCTGTAAGTAAATGTGGCTGTCAATCTCAAAAACTGACTGTGTGGATGTTTGCCTCAGATTATTTTTTTAAATATTAAGAATAAGAAAAGGAGAAACACAAATGAGACAATATTGACAGTACAGAACAAAAGAGCTCAGATCATTTGGTCTTCAGAGCAGATTCAGATCAGATCAGATCAATTTGTATTGAGATTTGTGATGTTTAATTGCAGACTTGTCTTGGCAAATATGAGGACATTTTGAATCTGTTCTAAAACAAATCTGTTCTAAGACGAGTTTTTTCCTCTCCAGAGAAACATCAGGGTAGCAGGAAATTCTCCATTTGCTCTTAATTTATTGTCATCACTGTCTAGGAGAAACAATTGAGATTTTAGCTAGATCTATTTTGTGATATTTCTTTGCTATGGGTGGTCCCACTGCTCTTCTATGAGTCATTGTGGGTCCGGTTTAGGATGCTGCTTTTCATTGTTTTCGAATGTGTTTCTCTGAACTGTATGTGTGTGTGTGTTGGTTGTGAGTATATGTCTCTGTATTGCAGTACAACATTACAGTTGAGATGATAGTAATAAAGTTGGCTGTGTGATGGTGGAGTGGTGACCCCAGGCCCCTGTGGGCCCCCAGAGGAGCTTTTGTGTAGTCACAGGGGCTGAAAGTCTATTGATCTATCCAGGGATGGATGCCCTCTCTGAGCTGATTTACTGGCCCCAGCGGCCTGCTCTCCAACAGACCAGGAGCTGCATAAAACACTTGACTGCCAGCATCTCTACACAATCACATCTCATACTCTATCTTTCATTCTCTTTCTGTCTGTTTTATTTCTCTCTCTTTTATCCGCACACACATTAGCCCACCTATACATGAATTTCGTTGTAATTTGCAAGTTTCATTAATGTGAATTTCATTCATACACTGTATGCACTAACCAACTAATAATCAGGTATCATGTTACAGTAATACAGTGCCATTGGAGAACCATACAAATACCTTGATATGGATTTAACAAATAGATTTGCAACAGGCGCTTTGTCTCATCTAGTGTAGACAGCCTCAAGATGACAACTGTCCCGTCCTAGCTAGTAGTCGCTGTGCGAGTAAACCTCACTCCTCTGATCTCAAGAGACGCTCTAGCGACTGCCTTTAGCCTTCTTGATAGAGCGTCCGATTCTCATGTTGGAGGACCCGGGTTCGAGTCCCGCTTGGAGCGGGCGGTTCAGACAGGAGGGGTTACATAGAAACTGTGTTAGACATCCTTAAAGGGATAGTTCACTCAAAAAAAAGAAAGTACCATCATCTCAGTTCATTCCAAACCAGTATAACTTTTTTCAGTGGAGCACAAAAGAAGATATTTGGAAAAATGTCTGTTTTTTTCATGCAGTGAAAGTCCAATAATGTTTCCAATAATGTTTGGACCTCAACATTTTTTGTATGTTACGCAGAAGAAATAAAGTCATACAGTTTTTTTTTATTTGGGTGATATTTCTTTTAAGGGTGTATGATCTTAGAAATTCTACTTACTGGAGGTTTATTTTATTTCTATCACCAATTTGGACATGTCACGGACATTTTAATGAAAGCCAACATTCTTTTTTTGTGTTATTCTTTTCACACAGGTTTGTAACGACATGAGAATAAATACATTTTTTGGTGAGCTATCCCTTTAAGGGCTCATGCTCTTAAAATAAAATATGTAGTATTTTTTGGGTGTACCATGGTAAACCTGTGATATTCAATGGGATACCTTGCACATACCATAGTATATTGTAATCATTCAGTACTGCATAGTATATCAAAGTACCATTATTTTACATCCACATACTTTTTTTCAGGTAGGTTTTTTGTTTATATTGGCTTCAGATTATATATAATTATTCAGTAACATAAAAGTAGTCCTTATGACTCATGCACTATATAAGTCTTCTGAAACCATGAAGATTGTCTGTGAATGACGTTCCTCACACAAATCTATCGTGTGGCGTCAGAAGAGTCGTGAGTCATATGTACATGTGTACTTTTTGGAGCTTGAAAGATTTGCTTTTTTTGTAATGGAAAAGAACAGCTTGCACGTTCTGCCCAACATCACATTTTGTGTTCTGTGAAAGTCAGTTTGGGACGACATGAGAATGAGTAAAGAATGAACTCTCTCTTAGGCTGCTCACAAATGTTCAGGTTTCTGTTTGTGCTTCATTTGAATCACCTGTGGCAGTCTGACTTAATGTTGTTTTGTCCAGGAGTTTGTGTTGTCCGGTCAGTGTTCAACATGAGTTACATTCTCTGAAATAAAGCATTGTACACACTTGCTGAGATGGCCTGTGACTGCGAGAGAGATAGATGAGCCCGCAGGCACATTGCTCGTGTCAGTTCTTCTCGGCTGTGGGGTCTGTTAATGTGCAGTGTATCAGTCATAAGCATAATACTGGCCTCACTGAGGCCTAAATAGCATCATCTATCAGCCTGAGCCAGAGAGAATGTGAGTGTCACTGCTTTACACATACTCCCATATAAACGCACATACATACTCATTACATACCAACACAACGGCTCTGTTACAATACCTAGTGAGCTGCCTACATAGTGTGCTTCCAAATGCTAAGCGGTGTGACTGTGTCGCCTTCTGAGGACAAATTGAATGTATAATTCACAGACAACACAATACCATAATTCGTTGCGACAGCTGAAATAGTCCATAGATCATTAAAGCTGCAGTCCGTAACTTTTTGCACTCTAGAGGTTAATAAATAGAAAACTGTATGCATTTTGCGGAAGAATATTGCAGCCGTGGCTACTTCTCTGGCGAATCACGCAGGGACTGTGCTTCTACGCAGAGGTTCCTACCAGACCGGTCTGAAATAGTCCCAATATAAACACTTATTATAAGTGTACCATAATGATTCAGGTTAAGACAAAAGCACGGTTTGGAAAATGGATTCATATTGTATATTCTCATTATATAATTTTTGTACATCTTGAAGTGTCTATGTAACCCCTCCTGTTCGAACGCCCGCTCCAGGCGGGACTCGAACCCGGGTCCGCCGACATGAGAGTTGGACGCTCTAACAAGGAGGCGAAAGGCAGTCGCTAGAACAGTGTTTCCCAACCTTTTTTCAGTCATGGCACCCTTTGAAAATGTTCTCCATTTTGTGGCACCCCCTCGCATACGTTACGCTAGGGGTATAACGGTACATATTGCTCACGGTTTGGTTTGTCACGGTTTTAGGTTCACGGTTTTGGTATGGTTCAGTATTTACTATGTTCAGGGAAAAAGGACTACTGTCAAATAAAAATGAAGAAAATAATCATAACAAATAATTTAAAAACAAGCAGCAGCAAAAATAAATACAATAGAGCAAAGATACTAATAAAATAAACTATGCTTTTCAGGTTTTTTAGGTACGTCTAACATTAGTTTTCAGGTACAGAAATTGATCAAATGTAAAATAGCATTGCATATTTGACTGTATAAAATAAAGATTAATCCTATTAAACTTACAAAAGCTATTCAATCAAGAGCAGTGAGTGATGCCCTTGTCTTTTGTTGTTTGACATTAAACAGACAGCAGTAAAGGCTACTGCCCCTTTAAGACCTAATGCTCGGATATGCGTCGTCTTTCTCGACTGTATAAAGTTTACTTAAGGCATAGACTATGTCTGCTAGAATACTCATAAAGATGGACATGTTAACATACTTTTTGTCTGAATTTGTCTGTTCAAGAGCAAGACTTGAAAGAGAACTCAATATTTGCGCGCTGTGAGACGTGTGCGCGCTTTCGGATGAACGCACAGAGACAGATTTTCTCACAGCGCGCACGACTTCTCATTCGCGTCTTCTGGCACTAAACCCGGGTGATGACGGCGAAAATGACTGGTCATATTCAAACATACGGCAGCACTCGCATGCACTGAATAAAGTTTACAAAGAGAGAATTATTTGAAGAAAAAAACTAATTATTTGAAGGACTTTTACACGGCAGCCCTGCTCTCGTCAGACGGCACCCCAGTTGGGAAACACTGTGCTAGACTGTGATGGAGGAATGAAGAAATGTTTAAATTAAATATAAAAAAATAACAAATAAAAATGTATGAAATTATATTAAACACATTATAAATATTATACATTATAAAATATATTTTAATACCAAAAAGTATGATTAAGAATACATTTTAAAATAATACCTAATATTTATTTGTATTATGCATTTTTGTGTGTAATACAAATCCTGTAATACATTGTGAAAAAAATCCATCAAAGATGGGATAAAATGAGAAGTGATTATACATATAATTTCTAATATATATATATATATATATATATATATATATATATATATATATATATATATATATATATATATATATATATATATATATATATATATATAATATATTTATATAATATATATAATATATTATATTTAATATACTCTACTATATTTTATCATATTTTAATTCATTTCATATAAAAAGTATAGTTAAAATTGTTTAGAATAATTTAGAAAAATATTTATTCAAATTATATATTTGTGTGCATAGAATGTCATGTTGCATAATGCAATCCCATTATGCATTGCGACAAGTGAAAAATTACTATAATCGATAAAGTGATAATAAGTGATATATAATAAATAAAATTGTAATCATACATTTGTAATAATTTATAATCATATTTAATATAATTTATTAATGTTATTCATAGAAAAAAATATAATAGAAAAATTATACATTTTAATTAAAAAATATATTTTTTAAAATTATTATATAAATGATTTTAAAATGTTATCAAACTGCCCACTGCGGAGGGATCTCACTCACAGAATGTACATGCGCACGGCCGCTCGGATCTGGCATTAATAACGGAGCGGTGCGGAGCAAAGTGAGTGTTTCAACTTTTCAATTAATTCCTATGACAGTTTAGCTTCCATATGCGATCTGAAAACGCGCCAGACTGTACACGCGCTGAGAATGACTGACGGGCTTACCTTACCTCAGCTCTGCTCAGATCTTCGCTCTCATGATGAATGAAATCTGACTCCTGCTGCATTTGTCCTGTGACTGTTCAGCTCACTCACACTTTATTGAAAAGACACGTTCAGTTTTTAATTGTAGTGTTTATTCTCTAACTGAATGAAATGATTGTATTATTATGAAGATTAAAATGATGGTGGGGCGGTGTGTAGGGAGTGGGCTCGTAGGGCAGCGAAGCAAGTGCATTCTGGGAGTTGTTGTCTTTCATCCACATGAGACAAAAATACATTTTCTGTCTTTTCTCGGTCTAGAAGGCACCAAATTCCACAATAATGGCACATTTCTACTACATAAATGTCCCAGTTTAAATACACATTCATCTTCCCAGCACTGAAGTACCCCTTTAAATAAAAATCATTTCAAATTGAATTAACAAAAAACACAACACAATTTTTATTAATCTTTTTGTTTTGTTTTTTGAGTATCATGTTGTTAGCTCGGCAACATGCCAATGCCAAACACTACTGAAATCGTTTGTCAAGGCAGCTCAAGGTTTTGAAACAGAGCCATGGTTTGTCTTGCATATTGACACATATTTTAGTCTCTTCTTGCCATATCCCACAATCCACTTATGCTCAGACACACATCAGTGACCCAGAACAGCCATTTGTTACCCAGCATTCCCTCTCCTGACCACACACAATGGATCCCTCCACCCTAAAAACAGGAAAGAGAGGGGGAAGTCTTTATTATTAATGAGTGTAACGTAAAACGCTTAATTTGCACCGTCTTCAACCAAATTATAACTCACACTGAAAGCAGCAGAATTTGCATAATTCTCATTATAAACAGAGAGTGCAGTTCATAAATCCTCCCATTAATTAGAGGTGTTTTCACCTCTCTTTCACACAGTATTGTGTATTAATAAACCTGTATGTGTGCATGTGGTTTAAATTATTGACCTTTGTTGTTGCTGGATGTGTCTGGATATGAAAGAGGTGCTTGAACAGCTATATACTGTATATTGATTGCTATGGGATACATTGGCTTTACATTTTTTGGCAGAGGTTTTTATCCAAAGTGGCTTTTAAAGTTTACATTTCATCCCTGGGAACTGAACCCATGGCCTTGGTGTTTCTCACATCATGTTCTACCTTACCTACCGGTATTTATGTGAATGCATTTGAATGTGTGTAAAATACTTTGAGTCTGTGTGTGTGTTTATGGCTGTGGAAGGGATTCAGCCTGATCTGTTTGTTGTTCTTTCTCATTAATGTAGGATTTGCAGCATTAGGCGTCTGGCGCGTCAGCAGAACTAAAGCTGGAATGAGTCAGGGACCCCCTCGCCAGGTGTCTTCATAAACGCACACCTGTTACCAGACACACACTGACTCCATGTGTGTGATGCATAAAGAGCTTAGAGGATGCCATTGTTGCTTTTGGTTATATTGTAGCAGGTTTTGGGATATTGAGAAAGAAAGAGAGAATAAAGAGGTGAAAAAACAAATTTAAAAGGGTTAGTTTCTTTAGATTTTGATTAATGAGAGATGAAAAAGGAAATATTAAAAGAACTGCTTCTCAAGGTCAAAACTTTGCACTTGACAAAAATACCTGGAGGAAGTTTCATTTAAAGGGGTCCTTGATTATGATTTAGCTTTTTTACTTTAGTTAATGTGTAATGTTGCGGTTTGAGCATAAACAACATCTGCAAAGTTACGACGCTCAAAGTTCAAAGCAAAGGGAGATATTTTCTTTTAAAGAAATCTCTTTTTAAGGACTACAACAAACAACTGGTAGGGACTACAATGAGCTTATTCATGGGTTAGTGACATCACAAACCCTAAAAATTGACATAAACCCTTCACCCAGGAACACGCAACAAAGGCCATGTTGAGAAGAGGAAGAGTTGTTGTAGTAGAGCACATTTAGGAGTCTACTCAAGCCGTCACATCTGACTTTTCACATTTATTGCAATACAATACGTAACACAAATGCTATAGCATGTCATAAAAGCAAGATGACAACATAAATTATCACCGTAATTAATCTAAACTATACCTGTTCTGTCTCCATGCAGCATATATTCTCTGGCTCTGTGCATCTTACAGCAGTTCCCACACGTGCGATTTATAGATTATCATGACAGAATATGCTAATCGATGACTTGAAGATAGTTAACTTCACATCAGCTACATAAATTCATCAACTAACCATTCAGAAATGGTTGCATTCTACATGTTGTCATTTCTTAGCGAGTCTCTCTAGCATTGTCCGACTCGGGTTTGAACATAAAAGGCTGAACAGTTTCTGACATTTTCAGTGTGAGTATGCGTGAGGTAGCTGCTAACATAAGGAGTTTCTTCCCCCAGGCCATCAGACTCCTGAACTCAGTCACGTGACTTCACTTCACCCCCGCACACACATAAACATCCAGTTTAAACATTAACATCCACATACTGCCATTGCACTGCACTTTACTTTCCTATTGTTACTGCGTAACAACCTGTAATAAACCTTGCACATTATACTTCTTTATATATACATATATATATATTTATGTTAACCACTTATTTCTAAGTCTACAGTTTATCTCACTTATCATATCCACTTATTTTTTTTATATTTTTATATTTTAATTTTTATATTTTTATTTTTATCTTATTTCCTATTTTTATCTTTTACTTGATTTATTTATAATTCTACTTATGTTAATACTTTTTATTCTAATTTTATTCTATTTCTATTTTAATTTCTTGTAACTGTTATTTGCACTGTCCATGGAGCGGACCTGTTTACATTTCACTGCCAGTTGTATATTGTGTATATAACTGTGTATGTGACAAATAAAACTCTTGAATCTTGAATCTTGAAACATGAGCTCTTGATGCTCCGCCCTCTTCTAGAACGGGCGCCGGGAGCAGCATTTAATTTGCATTTAAAGGGACACACACAAAAATGGCTCGTTTTTGCACATCCTTAAAAAGTGACAATTTTAACATGCTACAAAAATTATCTGTGGGGTATTTTGAGTTAAAATTTCACATACACACTGTGGGGACATCAGAGACTTAATTTACATCTTGTAAAAAGGGGCATTATATGAGCACTTTAAAGGAACAGTTCACTCAAAAATGAACATTCTATCATTATTTACTCAGCCTTACTCATGTTGTTTCACTCTAGTATGCTTTTCTTTCTTCCTTTAAATTAGATATTTTGCAATTGAAATGCTAAAAATACACTATTTGTTGTTCCGATTTGCAGGAGTTGACACTACTTTCCAAAAATCAGAAATAGGCCACGTTCACATAGCAACAGAATATGGTTGTCAGTCCTGCATTTTTGAGTCCTAGGGTGGTTGGTGTTGAATGAAACTGACAGACCGGTGCGTGAACTGCGATGGCCATCCAGTCTGAAATGTTAATTGTAAACACACTGGTTTTTCAGATTTTCTGTCGCGGCGTTCTCTCTGTATTTACGATTCTTTGCAGCCTTTAGCCATACAACGCTCTAGATCCTTCACTGGAACACTGTAAACCCTAACGCTCAAAATAATTCATTGGTTTGAGTAGAGCCAACTCAAATTAAACAAATGAGTTAAATCAAATTAACTTTTATGAGCATTTAGAACTTTCTCTTTCTTTTGAGTTCACAAAACTGACACATTTTAAGTAATCTGACTCGTTGTTTTGAGTTTTATGAACCTGTTTCTTTTAATTGACAAACTTTAACTGAAATTGGGCTGGGATTTCTATTTCCCAGCACGCTTTGCCATGACACTCAAAAGCAAGAGTAAATGCTAAAATTAAGAGTTATATAATGTTTTTTTGTGCAAGATTAATGTCAAGTGGGAGATTTAGTAGTGGAGCAATTAAAAGTAAGGCACAATTCAAATGTATGACTGCAAAATAAAAATCTGCAAGTTCTGCTTACTTAAACTTTACATTTCTTAACTTTAAAAAATGTTATGTTACTGATTACCTCAAATTTTTTCGGGTTTACAGTGAAACCGAAAGTAACTCACTACTGCTAAATGTTTACTCTTTGAATTCTTGCACCCGGGAACAATACAAGTGGACACCATTACGACTAAAAGTTTACTAAGAAGTATTTCCTACTAAAGCAAGGCAGTATTTGACTCTGGTAAGTGTATCAATAGCAGACTGGTGGGCATGGCCTTGGATGGCAACATGCCCAGCGCATTATGGGTGTTGAGGTTTTCCTGCCTGTTTGGCAAAAGGGAGGAAGACAGCTTTTTTTCTTTGTTTTCTCTAGTCATGTGCGACCGATTTAAAAAATTTTTTTTTTCCTTTCTACTCTATAGGCAGCCATATTTTTATTGAAAGCCCATTTTGCCAGTGGTGAAGTACCCCTTTAAGGGAAATTCAGCTTTGCATAATATGACCCCTTTAAGTTATTCATTGTCTCTATGTGTGTATTCAGGTACATCCATTACCAAGCTAGAGGCGAACGATCCGGACGGCGAGCCGTTGATTTTCGGTGTGGTCGGGGAAGAGGCCATGCGGTACTTCGCTGTGCAGGAGACGACTGGGGTGGTGTGGCTGAGACAGCCGCTCGACAGGGAGGTGCGGAAAATAATGAGCAAATGGTGAAAGAAAAGAATGACTGTCCAACTGGAGCTGACACTAGTGATATAATGCTGCTGTTTGTTTGTGTGTTTTTTGTTTTTGTCTCTTCAGACCAAGTCAGAGATGCAGGTGGAGTTCTCAGTCAGTGACAGTCAAGGGGTGAGTTAGCGATCATCTATCTATCCTTCTGTCCGTCCATCTTTTTATCCATCCATCCATCTAAGGTCTATGCAACCTTTACTTTTACCGTTCAAAAGTTATGATTTTAAAGATTAATACTTTTACTCAGCAAATACATAAAAATAAATCATTTTAGAATGATTTCTGAAGGATCATGTGACACTGAAGACTGGAGTAATGATGCTGGAATTTCAGCTTTGCATCACAGGAATAAATTACAATTTAAAATACATTAAAATAATATATATAATATTAATATAATATAATATTATAATATTTAACAGCATTACTGTTTAATTGTATTACCGTTTAATCTTACCAACCTCCAAATTTTAATTTTTAAGATTTAGAAAATTGTCTTAAAGAAATTTTCTTCTCTATTTATAATTAATATAGACCATTTTTTTAATATGAGATTCAGAGTAGAAATAGTAGAATGTTCTCAAAAGCCTCTCCTATTTTATTTCATTTGATTTTTAGGTTGTCAAGGATACAGTGAACATTCAGATCGGGGATGTTAATGACAATTCTCCAACATTTCACAACCAGCCGTATGCCATTCAAATATCAGAGGTAATGTACAACACTTCACTTCACAACTTGCAGTACCGTTCCCCCTCGTTTTTCCTTCATGATGTGATTTTCTTCTAAGTCAAACATGATACTTAATGAGAAGAAATGTTAGGTGAGTTATTAAAGGGATAGTTCACTCTGAAATGAAAATAAAGCCATCTTTTACTCACCCTGCTGTTGTTCCAATGCCCTATGTCCTTCTATATTTTTCAGACCTCAAAAGCAGAAGTTTTAAAAAATAGTCTTGTACATGCTCCTCCATATAATGGCAGTGGATAGCGACCAGGCTAAAACATTACAAAAATTATACAAAAGTATCACGCAATGATACAGTGAGCCGTGCGCCATATATGAAAGTGTTCAGGAGGCATACTATAAAGTGTTGCGAGAAAGAAACCGTATTATTCAGTCAAAATACTGAGCTCAGCCATTACTCTGTACGCCAGTGTTAATTTTGACAGCATATTTTGATTTAGTTTTAGTCATAGTCTTTTGACTAAAATGCCATTTAGTTTTAGTCATATTTTAGTCACCTGAATTGTTTTTAGTTTTAGTCTAGTTTTAGTCGACTAAATATCATACGATTTTAGTCGACTAAATATCATACGATTTTAGTCGACTAAATATCATACAATTTTAGTCAACTAAATCTACAGTAGATTTAGTCTCCTAAAATCTAATGAGTTTGGTTAAATTGTAATACATTAAGCATTTAAGTATTACATAACCGACTGTTGCTTGAAATGACATTTTGACATAATTTTGTTTTTGACATTAAAAATACACGAAAGAGCTCAATTCACTTTTTTGTTTGTTTTTAAGAACATCTATATCGTTTTTATAACTTTGTATTTCTGTTTTAGTTAGTATATCATGTTAAGCTAAAGCTTCAAATAAGTTTGTTTATTTATTTTTTTAATTTCAGTTAACATTTATTTAATTTCAAGTAACAAAGATTTTTTTAAATGGTTTTAGTTAACTATTATAACCCTGATACTTTATTTAATATGTGTCAAATACTGGTCTTTCCTCCTGACTATAAATTAAATGGGAATGAAATTAAATACAGTTTATTGTGTAAGCAAAAACGAATATATAATGCGTGACTTTTAATTCTAAACCAGCTGGAAATACACCGGGACTCTTATTTTGAAATCTCGCCTTACTATTGCAGTGGCAGGAGCTCTTTCAAGTTCAGATGAGGAGATAAAATATGCATTGTTACAACCGTCTAAAACATATTACTATATAAACATCATAAAGTAAACATTGTCATTATTCATCAGCATTAGTTCATAAACAATTGCCTGGCATAAATGTGTGTTATTCATTGATTGTGAGCCGCTCTGGAGCGCTGGATTGGGGATGCGTGAGGTAGTCTGTAGAGTAGAGCGCGCAACAGTGCCGTGTTCTCCAGCGGTTAGATCAGTTCAAATCAAATGTGCGCATCTGTTACACAGGACATCAATTCTGACTGGATCTCTTCCCTAATCGTCCCTTCCTAACATTTTCGCCTCGTTTTTATTTGTTGACGAAAATGACAGTTGATTTTCGTTATAGTTTTTGTCATCCAACACTTGTTTTTATTTAGTTATCGTCTCGTTTTCGTCAGTGAAAAAAGGTAGTTGACGAAAATTATGACGAAAATTTTGTCAACGAAATTAACACTGTGTATGCGCTCCTGTGAGTGCGTCCAAGCCGTCAGCAGCTGCTCACGCAATGTTGTCATGACAATCGGTACACAACACTCACTTCAGGAGGTTTACCTTATTATTAGTATTATTGTATTATTTCTTCTCATATACCCTATAGAAAACACGAAAGTCACATTTGTTTCTATTGAGCCTGATTTCTCAAAATGGTGCGTGTGTGTGCTTATCCTGGGTACCATGACAACAGTGCGAGTTATAGTAGGTGTGAGCGGCTGCTGACGGCTCGCACGCACTCACCGAAACGCGCATAGAGTAACGGCCGAGGTCAGCATTTTGACTGAATAATACGTTTTTTTTCTCGCAAAACTTTATAGTATGCCTCCTGAACACTTTCCATATATGGCGCGCGGCTCACTGTATCATTGCGTGATACTTTTGTATCCTTTTTGTAAAGTTTTAGCCTGGTCACAATTCACTGCCATTATATGGAGGAGCGCGTGCAAGCTTTTGAGGTCCGAAAAAGATAGAAGGACATATGGCATTATAACAACAGCAGGGTGAGTAAAAGATTACTTTATTTTAATTTCAGGGTGAACTATCCCTTTAATTTATTACATTTTTTATTTAATTTTTAAGTTTAAATAATTTAATATATTTTATAATAAATTAAATATTTTATTTATTTATTCTTTTTTGTAAAATAATACAAAGGTGAACCTTTTTTTAATAACATGCACCAATGATTTGCATTAAGAGAGCAAATGGGGTCAGTTTTAATTTCCTGATGTCTTATGATCAGACTAATTTAAATATTTTGGTTTTGAATTCCAGAAACAGTGTCATGTTTGGAATGCGGAGAATGTTCTTGTATTCTCTTTATTTTGCATTTCTATTTCTGTTTTATGTAATATTTGTCACCCCCAACTGAGATCAACAGAACCCCCTCACCCTCTCTCTCCTGCTCTGTCTATCAGCACTTTTCCAACTTCAACCTATCCTTCACTGCTTTTCCCATCATCCTTCTGGCCCGTCCCCTTCTAATCCCTGACATGAGGTAATTTGGTAGAGTAAAGTAGACAACTCTTTCTCTCCGCAGCACACACACACCTCAGCTGATGTTTATATTGTATGTCTATATACATCCCACACTCCTCCCCACAGCAAATCTTCAAAGCCACAGTTATTTTTTTCTCTTTTCAATCTGTCATTCTGAGCAAATAAAAGTAGGGTGAGAGTGAGCGAGTGTGAGCGAGAGAGCTGTATTTAGCTGATGTTGTTTACCGAGGCTTGATGATTAAGCTATCTGCAGTCAGAAGGACAGAGGAGGACCGGCATATTTGGCCACTTACCCATAATTCTCAGCCTTCACCAGAACTGCGGAAAACCCAAAGAGATTTGGATTGTTCAATGTAGAGTCTCTCTGAGTCATCTTGTAAGTTGTGGCTTGTATAATATCTTTTGAAACATGTCCAGGTCACATTTCACCACAAAGTCAAAAGATTGGTTTAATTTTAATTTTTATTTTGCATAATTAATAGGAAGCTTATTTTAGGTTCATAAAGCTTTTGGGATTCTGACATTATTATGACAGTTGCATTTTTTTCATTGCTGCAATGCATTTAATTTATTTGTAATTCTAAATGTTTTTTGTTCTTGTATTACAGAAAAAAGTTATATTTTTATTTTATTTAATCCACATAAATAAACACACAATATTTACCATGGTCTATAAATATTTAACTATTTAAATTATTATTATTATTGTAAATAAAGTAAAAAAAAAGCTTAATTTAAAAAAAAGCACAAAAAAAGCTAAATGTAATCTTTTTTTCTTTTTTATTCTGAGATGAATGATGACCAGGAAATGTTTTTGCAAGGTTTGGTGAAATTCGTGCATAAAAGCACTTGCATTTTGCTAAAAGAACAACAAAAACTTTATTCACTGTACACGTAATCCTCCACTGTAGCTTTCAAATCAAGTAATCGATTCAATGACATCATCATCGGGCTGAACGATTAATTACATTTGCGATAATAAACACGATTTCCTAACCGCAAAGACTGCGATTACAGTCTGGTCATGTGACACGTGAGAGTAAAGCAGTCTGTAGAAAAAGCATTAACTTGGCACCTGGGTTGGGTACCGAACTCGGTAAAAGGGCACCGACCGAATTACGTCGGTACTACCGAGTACCGATTCACATTAAATCAATCGGTACCAAATTTCGGTACCTGAGAACGCATATTGTGATATAGACTAGTGTCTGTAAATATTAAACCGCGTAAAGACCATTTAAATACGAATCATGAGTGTCTCTGTGTGAATGAATGCCGTAGACGCGCGGTTTACAGTCTATGGTTTTACCTCACACACATACACACACTCACTCAGAATCGCGCGTGACGGTCCATTGTTTCCATCTCTGCCTCTCATATGAGGACATGAACGCACGAACGTCATCTTCAGAGCCACTGAGTCACTTCATGAGCATTTTACCGTTTCATTTGAGAAAAACTACCGTCATATAAACACACACAAACTCAAATGAACGGCAACCCGTCAAAATAAAAGTTTGGCTAACTTGACAAATAAATTACTGTTGTAAAGTAGAATTTAGATACGTCTCAATGTAATAATTATACTCACACTAATGTAATAATAATAAATGATAAAACATTTTTTTTTTTAATTTTTTAATTTTTAATTTTTTTAATTTTTCTTCATGTTTTATTTTTAACCATATAAAGCTCAGTTGTGCAGCACTTTGTTTGACAAAAAAAGCTTAATTAAATTAAAAGATAAATTAAATGAATGTTTTATGTCTTCAGTTGATTACCAGAAAATACATAACACAATTTGTGGGAAATCTTTTCATAGAAATTAAATTAAAAAGAAAAAATAATATGGTTGTTTTTATTAATTAAATTAAGTACCTAGTAGCCTACTATTTACTAGTAAATATTACAGTAATCAAACATCACAGACAATGGCAGACAGCGACCAGGGCAGCTCTGGCATAATGTCAATAACACTTTTATAAATTACTTACAGGTTCTTTACAGTTATTTATGTAAACATCCTAAAAGTACCAAAAAAAGTTACCGTTGGGTACCGGTACCGAATTTCAGGTACCGGTACCGATACCGGTTAAAATGTGAACGGTACCCAACCCTAGGCACGTTACACATATCAAATGCCTGGCCTAAAAGAAAAAACTGTTTGTGTTTAATCTATCTAATATTCTGTTGGTCATACTATAGGCTGGTGTCACGCTTACAGTGTGTGTTCTCGCCGGTATTTTCCTTACAAATGCTCCACGAAGGCTTCATTTATGTCGTTTGGAATGCAGTTTGTGCTTATATATTAAAAATAAGAAACTCACTGACAGAAGGCTTTCTGTTTCAAATGCTCACGCCACACTTTGTGAAGAGTGCTCGCACACCTATGCACGTCTCAAAATGCTTTTATGACGCAAAATGAATGTAAACGGCGTCAGTAATGTCTTAATGAATTAAACAGACAGGGCAAACAACATCTTTCAAAAGAGATGTGTGAATTAGTGTGAGTGCAGATCTCCCGCTGTCTATGATATCATCATTAAAGGGGTGGTAAAACACATTCTTTTGAAGGCTTGGCTGTGTTTGTGGGGTGCACTGTAACATGTGTTCATGCTTCGTTTTAAAAAAAATTGCCTTATTTTTCATATATTTGACCTTTATTCTACACTGCTCTGTCCCTCCTTGTAAAACGGTCTGATGCTTTCCGGGTTGTATGAAGCCAGTCCCTCAAAAATACGCAGTGGGCTCTGATTGGTTAGCTGGCCCAGTGTGTTGTGATTCGCTAACCGCCTAGTGCACGTATGTCGGAAACGTCACGCCCCTTACCTTTATCGGAGGCTGTGCTTTGGTCAGTGTTAGAAACAACGGCGTCAATAAAACCATACCAATCTGAGCCCGAATCAGACCCAGAACATTTGAGTGAAGATGATCGAGCAGAACCTGTTCAGTCCTCAAGAGTAAAGACTGCGGATCTATAATGATCGCTACTGAATGGCACTTTAACTTTTGTATTTTTAGAACGATTATAGCCAAATATCTGTCACAAGAACTAACCCAAAACAAACACTAAGCACTGGCTTTAACTAGTAAGTTAGCCAAATCACACACAGAACCATGTTTAGCAAGCCTGTAGATAAACAATACATAAAAGCTCTAATCAAAGAATCATTTACACTAATGCCAGGTTCGCTGTTGAGATTTTAACGTTAATGTTTGTAACGTTAGGTGTTCGTCGGATAACGTTAAGTATGAATGAGCATTTAACAGACTGGTTTGCAGAACAGCGTTGTCATCTGTTTACTTCCTTGCTACAACGTACAATTAACCTATTACAGGAAAACACATCGATGAAAAATAAATCAGACTTACAGGTTGTGGCCCGTAAACAGCTTCTGTTTGTAAATCCAGCTTTCAGGACAAGCCGTTGTGCATATCCTGTATTGAACTCGCGAAGTTTGTGGAAGTTTGTGTTGTCCTCCGTTAAATGTGCAGCGCGCGCGTCGTGCATCCACGCACCGGCAGTGTTTTTTTCACGCAGCTGACGTTGTGCAAATCTGGCATTGAAATCGCGAAGACGGTGGATGTTTTCCTCTGTTAGATGTGCTTAGATGTTAGATCTCCTCTGCAGGGAGCCCTGCGCGCGCCTGATTCCCCGCTGACTCAAACACACGTGCAACATGCTGTATGTTAAACGCTCTGCAACGCACCCCCGTCCCAAGGAAGGCTGAACAGAGCAAGTACCCCAGATCTGCAATCCGGATGAAAATAACAGCGTTTCCTCTGCATCGCGGCAACAACACTCCAGCCTACTAACCACAACAGCGCCGCGATACAAAATGGCCTCACCCCCCCTTATTTAATATTCTCGGAGGAGGGGTTTATGTAAATATTGAGGCTGGTGATGTCACCAACCCTGGAGGAATGTGTGTAGTCGCCTACTGGCCGTTTGCTGTAGTTCTTAGAAACTGATTTCTTTAAAAGCAAATATCTCCCTTTGCTTTAAACTTTGAACGTTGTAACTTTGCAGATGTTGTTTATGCTCAAGCAGCAACATTACACGCTAGCTAAAGTTAGAATAGTGAAATCGTTGTTTACCACCCCTTTAATAATCAGGCAACAGTAAAGCTGTGAAAGAGAAAAATCACTCACAATACTCTTAAATACCGAAAGCATGCTTTGTTCATTGCTTGTAATATGTTTTTTTGTTACTCTTTATGATTTACTATAGCGTTTATGTTTTGCAGCTATATTAGTTTATATATTTAAAATTATTAACATGCAATTGTTTTAATTAAAATGTTATAATGTGTAGTTATTTTAAAAAGCACTTATAATTACATATATAATTAAAAAAAAGATTTTAAGTTTTTAATAAATTAATTAGATTAATTAATAAGGAAAAAGTTCAAGAATTGTTTTTCAAACGGATCTTGACTCCGAGAATCGGAATCGGATCGTGAGGTGCCAAAAAATGTCCATCATTACTATACAATGATGTATTGTTGAATAATACAGAAGATAAAGAGTTTAAAAAATAATCGCAATATTACATCGCAATCGCAATATTGGTTAAAAAAAATCGCAATTCGATTTTTTTCCAAAATCGTTCAGCCCTAATCATCATCTCATGACTACACATAATTAATGACTGGGACCACAATTTAATTTGAGATTGATAGCGGCAAGGGAGATTTTTAAGTGAATTTTGACCATTTAATTTTTTGGGCAAACTGTTAATTTTTTTCTGTTTTTGAAAGAGCAAGAAAAAACAGCCCCAGCTCCACCCCAACCACCTCTTTCTGTTTCCAAGTCTCCCTGTTTCTGCATTTTGATGGCCTCATTACCTCTGCTGACCTCTCTTGGTCTGTGAAAACAGACTGCGGCATCACTCCATCAATCTGTCACTCAAACTGTATTCCACCAATCAGGGATTATCCTGACATTACCTCTCAGAGTGAGAGGATGAGTGGGAGGAACAGTGTTAGATGGTGGACTGGGAAGAGCTGTAAATGTTTGAATGAAAAGTAAAGTTAAAGAATTTCAAGACAGGTTAAAAACGGAGAACGGCATGAAGTGAATGAAACGGAAGTTGTGAAAGTCTTTTCTTCCTTACTGTGACATAAGTCAGAGTGAAAAGGCTACAGGAAATAATGTAGGGCATGAGTTGATTTTATTAATTGGGAATTTATTAAATAGTTGGAATGCGGAGAATGTTCTTGTATTCTCTTAATTTTGCATTTCTCTTTCTGTTTTATGTAATAATTGTCGCCCCCAACTGAGATCAACAGAAAATAGGTTTGCTATTGCTCGATCTCATGTTAGTGCCAGGTTGTCCCGCCCCTTCGCCAGTAAACATGTCATCAGAGAAGAGATGTTGTTGCTAGAGGAAGGGAAGTTATTTTGATTAATGAATTAAAATATTTGCAAATACTGCAATATTTCATAAAAAGATACAAATTGTCCCTTTGATTTCATGGTGACTTTAAAGGTGGGTTAAACAATTGTTTTTGTCTTTGTGACCAGCAGAAATTAGTTTGGGGAGTGTTTGTGCTTTTTTGAGCCAATCAGAAAACAAGAAAAAAAGTTGTTTTAAAGTTGCTTTAGTTAGAATCTGTCAAGAACAGTGAAATTAGCTTGACACAATGTTTTTGCTAGAATGACCGTTGCTAGTTGTAATTTCTACAATGATGTGTGAATGAGTATCATAGGAGGCTGAAGGAAAGAACTGTGTGTGTGTGTGTGTGTGTGTGTGTGTGTGTGTGTGTGTGTGTGTGTGTGTGTGTGTGTGTGTGTGTGTGTGTGTGTGTGTGTGTGTGTGTGTGTGTGTGTGTGTTTGTGTGTGAATGGGCCTGTAATTGGCAGTGTAATTTGTTGGGCAGTAACTGTGGGAGGTTTCTTATGGAAGGAGAGCAGGTGAACAGCATTGCATCTGACAGTTATAAAGCTGCTTAAATTTATTGTGCGTGTGTGTGTGTGTGTGTACGTAAGCATGCAATTGTGTGTGTGTCAGTGTTTACTGCACCCTTATTCTCCAACGACACTGCACAGCTGCTGAATCTACAGCGCTACAGCAAGAGAGCAGTTGTTTGAGAGGGTCTGATTTGAATGTGAACACTGTTGGTGAGAATCTGTTGAAATTGACTTGAGGTACTGTTGCAAAGAGGAATTTTTTTGTTCATTTGTTTAAATGAATTTATATGCATTAAAAAAATTATACACTACTTTTCTACACTTAGGTTAGGGGTCGGTAAGAATTTAAAGAAATTATCACATTTATTCAGCAAGGATGCATTACATTGATAGTAAATACATGTATCATTTTACAGAATATTTCTATATCAAATAAATGCTTTTGAACTTTCTATTCATCAACGAATCCTCATGGTTTCCACAAAATATGAAGCAGCACAACTGTTTTTGAACATTGATAATAATAATTAAAACATTTATTTTAAATTGTAATAATATTTCACAATATTACTGTTTTTACTGTATTAAATAAATGCTTCCTTGGTGAACACGAGACCTCTTTCAAAAAACATTTTAAAAAGGGGACCTATTATGCCCCCTTTTACAAGATGTAAAATAATATCTGGTGTCCCCAGAGTGTGGGCAAAGTTTTAGCTCTAAATATCCCACATATAATTTGTTATAGCATGTTAAAATTGCCACTTTTTGGGGGTGAGCAACAAAAAAAACGCTGTTTTTGTGTGTGTCCCTTTAAATGCAAATGAGCTGCTACTCCCGGCCCCCTTTCTAGAAGAGGGCGGAGCTTCAAGAGCTCATGCTCCAGTGTCAATCACACGTACTGAAAATGTCAGAAACTGTATATATAAATTCTTACTGACCCATACTGTACTGTATATATAATTTATGCTAGTCTTCAAGATGGACTAAAATAAACAATCAGTAGGTTAGTTAGTAGTTGTAAATAATTATTTCTATCAAGTTTTCTTGGAATATTGGACATTTTGTGGTGCTACATGAAAAAAAAAACTTTTAATGGCTGTGTTATAGTCCCCCTATTATGCTATTTTAAAGGCTCCTGGTTGTCTGCTAGAATAGGTTTACATGCATCCAAGGTCAAATAACACTTTAATATCCTCATAATATACATTGCCCACTACCTCTTTTCTCATAGTGTCTGAAACAGTTTGATAACGGATTCAGTCCTCTGCTCTGATTGGTCAGATAGCCCGGTCTGTTGTGACTGGTCTAGCGCTTACAGCACGTGATAGAAACAAAATGGCCATTACCATATCTGAATTTCAACAATGTTTTACCGAATCAATTCCAGCACGAGTCCTCATCCTTTTGAAGTGCGTCCAAAGTGGATTCACAGCGCAGAAAACGGTGTCTTCTTGACATGTCGACAACATAAACCAAACTCTTCCAGTCTCAGCTACAACTACAGTGTTTTTAGGGCGGGTCAAAGTAGATGTTGTTAGCAGGCAGCCAATTAAGACCATAGACTGGCATTATGCAAATGTGTTACATAGATATGTTACGGAAGTGAGGATGAATTAGAGCGGAGACTGTGAGCCAGGTCTTCTCGTCCAACATCAGTGCCTGACCTCACAAATGCGCTTCTAGAAGAATGGTAAAAAATTCCCATAAACACACTCCTAAACATTGTGGAAAGCCTTCCCAGAAGAGTTAAAGCTGTTATAGCTACAAAGGGTGGGCCAACTCCAAATTAAACCCTACGGATTAAGAATGGGATGTCATTAAAGTTCATGTGCATGTAAAGGCAGACGTCCAAAAACGTTTGGCAATATAGTGTATATTACACACTGCTCGAAAGGTAATATTCAAAAAAGCATAATAAGGGCACTTGATGAATGTTTTGACAGTATTGGACGTATAAAAATTTAAAAACACATTTAACTTTCTATCAAGGAATAATAATGAAGAATTAATCAAGAAAATGTATACATTTTTATTTTTTGTCACACAGGAAGTGTGATTGTTCTTGGTCAAAAGTGTCCTGATCCTGTAGAAAATTGTTCTGCTGTAAATTTTCTAGTGTAATATGAGGTGATGATGAATAACACTCATTAATAGGCCGCTGTGCATTATAGACTGAGAGTGAGCAGGTGCCTGGAAGTTTATCATCACCCAAAAAGCCGCACATGCGTGTGTCTTCATTTAAAATTCATTCATATTTATGTAAATGTAGGCCATTATACCTTCACTTACAAAGAGTGTTTCTCTATGGAAGTGACAGTGCCATGGTTATGATGGTTACCTTTTGCACTGTAAGATCCAGTTTGATGCTGGGACTGGATGTTGTAAACATAATATTTCTACAGTATGAAAAAAAATTACCTAGCTGTTTTCTCTTTGCATATATGTTACAGAGAGTGAGTTTTTGGATTGTTTTTTAGCTTGCAGTTTATGCCGATGCTTTTATCCAAAGTGACTTACATCTACAGGAATGCTAATGAAAGATTTGTATGAATGAGTGTGTGTTGTTGAGTGTTTGTAGTAGAGTCGCTCTGATAATAGATGAACTGATTTTGGCTTGAGTTCACACAGATTTTAATGTGCAGAAACACGCAAACATGCTTTGAATTTGCAGCTTGGCTTGCAGCTTGGGTCGTAGTCAGATCATTTAGTCTTTTCTAGGAATGCACCGAAATGAAAATTATTGGCCGAAGCCCGAATACCGAATGCGTTTTTCTATTTTTTTTTTTTTTCATTTATTTCGCCAATTTCTTTCACCATTGCATACATTTGCTTTTTTTTTTACTATTTTGTCTTGCTTTTAAAATAAATATTTTATTTTTTTTTTTTTAAAAACTACAATTTAAAAATATGTATTTAACACTGAACATTATTAGCATTCCAGCAGACATTATACAAACAAAGCACAATATAACTTAAAAAATATATATTTTTTTTTATTTGGCCATCTTATCTTATCAGTCCTTCCAGAAAAATGCGGCTTTTTTTTGTGATTGTTGCGGGCAAAAATCCTTGATTATGCAGCACGTTTTCTTAAAAAATGCGATGGAAAATGCGGGATATTCATGCAATTTTATGCGATTAAATTGCGGGAACTTGCAAAAACTGCGGTTTGATGAAAAAGAGAAAAAAAAGCACTACATCACAGAAAGTGCTGGGAATATTTAAGTTCTCATCTTCTGTTTTATTGAAGACCTTAATAAACACATGGCTCAAATTTACAAAACATTGAGTCAAACAAGTTGTTTACAAAAGGAATATGCTACAACTTCTGAAAAAATGAATAAATAACTTCCTGTTTTACAGAGGTAGCTATACAAAACAGACTTTTGAGTGCTTCCAATGCACAAAGTGCAATCTCTAGGGTTAGTTCACCCAAAAATGAAAATTCTGTCATAAATGACTTCCCCTCATGTCGTTGGACACCCGTAAGATCTCCGTTCATCTTCGGAACACAAATGAAGATATTTTAGTTCAAATCTGATGGCTCTGAAAGGCCTCCATTGGCACAATGCACTGTGCACTCTCAAGACCCATAAAAGCTACTAAAGACGTCGTTACAAAGTCCATCTCACTACAGTAGCTCTACAATAACTTTATGAAGCGACGAGAATAGTTTTTGTGCGCTAAAAACCCCAAATAACGATTTATATAGTGATGACCGATTTCAAAACACAGCATAATGAAGCTTTGAAGCGTTATGAATCAGTGAGTCGACTCATGATTCGGATTGCGTGTCAAACTGTTGAAATCACGTGACTTTGGAGATCCAAACACCTGAATCGACTCGCTGATTCATAACACTTCGAAGCTTCATGATGCTGTTTTTTGAAATCTGTTAACACACCGGAAAACTGCTTTGCGCGGTCTTTTGCTGTTATTTTTGTTGGCAAATGGGAATTTGCGTGCTTCATCATGGTTTCACCGATATCTATGGTTTCACCACGGGGTTTGCAGCTTTTCGATGACGTTCACGTCGGGTAATTACGTCCCTTCAAAACGTTCCCATGGCAATAGGGGGAAATGGCGGCTCTTGTGTGAAGTAAACGAAAATTTTTGAAATCATGCTAGGCAATTTATGCGGCGAAAGTGTGGCGTATTTGAAAAAATGCGGCCCCCGCATAAATATGCGGACTTTGGCTGATTATGCGTTAAATCATGTGATCGCATAATCGCGTTTTTCTAGAGGGACTGTCTTATCTTTGGCCTATTATGCCTACAGGTATCATAATCAAATCATAATCAAATTTTGTTTGTTTGTTCATGAGAGATTTTGTAAGCCTGTATAACTCAGCACTGAATAAAAACTCTGGCTGTTTGAGCAGTGAGTGGAGTCTGACTAACTTAAAACATATTGGCCATTGCGTACAAGACATCAACAACTATGTCACCGCTGCAGAAACGCGTTGTAAATGGATACATTTAACGTTCTACAGACACAAATATGCACTGGAGCATTTGCCAATATATTATTACAGTATCAACTGAGGGTGCTCTTGCTTGCATTTGAGGGTGCTTGGACAGTGTCTGCAAACGGCCATTTTTGCGTCTATCTCGGACACTTTAAAGCATTCTTTAAGCCTTGTTTATACTTGACGCGTCCGCACAAGCGCGAGGGTGCTTGCGGCAAAAATGACGTCATCGCAGAGTGCCAAGCGGACAAGGTGTGCGTGTAGTCAGCGGAGGCGCGCGCTGCGGAGCCAGACGAAAGTATAAACAAGGCTTAATGCTTCCACACTTCCGACATGTGCTGCATTGCTGCATTTAGAAGCGTGCACTGGTTGCTGTATTTGATCGCGTCATAAAAATCCTCATTGTTCGGTAAAATTTATTCAGTCTTTACACTTATTCGGCCGAACGCCGAAAGTGCAATTTGGTAGCACTTTGTAATAACTACACTACACATAGACTACTTAGCTATGGAGCATTAGTTAAGTATTAGCAAATAGTTAATTCATCATTTATAAAGCATTAACAAACATTAGTAAGCAGTTTATAAATACAGCTATAAATGTTCTATTCTTGATTTATAAGCATATCTATAATGTGTTTAATAATTGTATTTTCATACTTTATAAATGATCAATTAATCATTTCTAAATTAAGTATTACATTATTTACAAATCAGTTATTTAGGAGTTGTCAGTGGTTCATCAGATCATTTAGAAAGTGTAAGTAAAGGATTAATAAACTATGAAATGTACATTTAGAAATCTTATTATTTAGACATATAGTAATAGTTACTGATTGTGTTAATAAATGCTTTTTTAACATGTATTCATATTGTAATTCATGATTAATTCAGGTAGTTATGAAATATTTGGTAGTTGTCAGTTAACTATTTCTGAGCTCATCTAAAGTGGGGACTATTTATGCCTTGTAAAGCTTTTACAAAAGGAGATTTAAAGACTCAGTTCTCTTTTGAACTGCTGTTCTCTAATGTTTTAAAGTTAGTACTGTTTTGAAACTGCAAAATATTTTATTATATTATTATTGTTTTATTTAAATTTTATTTGTTGTATTTTGGCACTCTTGTACATTTTTATTCAGCAATGTTTATATAAATGTATTTTTATATCAGATTGCAGAGGCTTAGTTTCATTTGACTGCAGTTATGTTTTCCGGCAGTCTACAGGAATATAATTTTCTATGACATTGAAGAGGTTTAATTTTAATTTGATATTAAGTTTCAGTTGTACAGTCTCCATTTTTGCATTTTGAAATAAATATTTCTATACGCCATGTTCTTCTGTGTTGTGTTTGTTTCCTTTTCTGTTCAGAAGAGAACTGAGCCTTTAAATCTCCTTTGTAAAAGCTTTACGGGGCATAAATAGTCCCCACTTTATATGAGCTCACAGATATAGTTAACTGACAACTACTAAATATTTCATAACTATCTGAATTAATCATGAATTACAGTATAAATACATGTTAATAAAGCATTTATTAACAGACTGAGTAACTATTATTATATGTCTAAATAATAAGATGTATAAATGTACATTTAAATAGTTTATTAATCCTTTACTTACACTTTATAAATTATCATATGAACCACTGACAACTCCTAAATAACTGGTTTGTAAATAATGTAATACTTAATTTAGAAATTATTAATTGATTATTTATAAAGTATGAAAATACAATTATTAAACACATTATATAAATGCTTATAAATCAAGAATAAAGGATATATAGCTGTATTTATAAACTGCTTATTAATGTCTATTAATGCTTTATAAATGATGAATTAACTATTTACTAATGCTTAACTAATGCTTCATAGCGTGTAGTTATTATAAAGTGTTACCGTGCAATTTTTGCTATTTTCGGCTGAATAATTTTGGTTGCAGAACATTCGGTTCATCCCTAGTCTTTTCTCCTTTTGTCTTTTGGATTTAAATATTCTGGAAATATTCTGAATTAATTTGCTGTTTGTAGCTTGTGGAAAAGTTAAAATTATTATTTACAAAACAAAAACAAAAAACAAATTTTTGCTGTATTTGGTTGTTTTATTGCAGAACATTTTTTATATATAAACTATTCAGTGCTGAATAAACTTAGCCTGGCGTGGCCATACTCAATTCTAGTCAGAATTTGAGTCTGGTACCGCTCCATTGAGCTTTGATTATGGGGCGTGTTTCAACCGAGCCAGGAAAGACCTCAATTGGATAGACCCACAACCAATCAGAGCAACGGAGCGACGCGTAACGTTAGTTGTCAAATGTCAACAGAACTCAACTGCACTGTGTTGCCAAGTCCGTGTTTTTCTCCATGTCCGCGGGTTGAAGCGACCCCAATTATGTGATTATATAAACCCAGGAATGCGAATTTTAGCAGGCAACCTTACCAAAATAACATATTTTGCCAACCAAACGCCATTTTTTTTTTTAGTTATTGTTTTGGGCTATAGTTTTGAGTAGCAATTGTGCGCGACATTGCAAAAACACTTGGAAACCCTGTCTGCACGCACGCTGGATTAAGTAACGTTACAAGAAAAAGATGAGTGTAAACGATCTTTGCCAGTAATAAAATTATTTAAGGATACACAGAGTACTTACCAACACGATCATCGTTTCTGAGAGAAATAGTGAAGGTGAATGCATATACGAACAAGTTCTCCAGTTTAGGATAAGAGCAAATTCAACCCAAGAGCCTTCGATGACGTGGATGATTACGTTACTGTTTATCATCTGTCCATCATCGTCTAAAGCCCGCCCTGACAATTTCATTGGTCCGAACAGTTTCTGTTCGGGCATAATTACTCCTCTATGGAGCGAGTCCAGACCGAATTGCCCGAGCAAAAAAAATTGTGGGCGGGGCTAAATTCGGCTGGCATCCAGGCTAGAATAAACTACTTTTTATTCCAAATTTTCTTTGATTCGGTCTGCAAACTTGGATTTTTGCTACTTTCATGATACATCAGAAATATTGTATTTACGAAATGTATGCCACCAAAATTAGTTGGGGAAGACCCCTTCCTGTTCCAACATGACTGCACACCAGTGCACAAAGCAAGGTCCATAAAGACATGGATGAGCGAGTTTGGTGTAGAGGAACTTGACTGGCCTGCACAGAGTCCTGACCTCAACCCGATAGGGTTATGCTCAACCCAAACACATTTGGGATGAATTAGAGCGGAGACTGCGAGCCAGGCGTTCTCGTCCAACATCAGTGCCTGACCTCACAAATGTGTTTCTAGAAGAATCTCAAAAATTCCCATAAACACACACTTAAACTTTGTGGAAAGCCTTCCCAGAAGAGTTGAAGCTGTTATAGCTGCAAAGGATGGGCCAACTCCAGTTGTTTACCGGTGTGGGATTACAAAGAATCTGTTTAAAACTAAGGGAAGTACATTGTATTTAGCATTTAAGGTAAAGATGATGACATCTGATATGCAAAGTTTCCAGCAAGATATTTCTGCCAGTTCCTGTTCTCTTTTTTGTAAGTCAAATGAGCCAGATTACTGAGATTCTCACCTTTTGTCTTTAATGGCTCTTGGAGCCCCTGTAAACGTTATGCTGATTGGATTAGGATTGGAGTCTGGGGCCGGTCTCTTTACCTGGATAATCAATTTGCATGCTTTTGTTTAGATTGTCATCTCCTCTACTGTGTGAATCTCTCCCCCTAAAATGTAGATAAATTACAGTGTTTATACTATTTGAATCAGACTTGTTGGACGACTACAGCGAAACACAGCGCGTGTCTCAATAAAGAGTAACGTCTGCTTGAAAGATATCCCAACTAGGGATGCACCGAATCCAGATTTTTGGGGTTCGTCGAATACCGAATTCACTGGTTAAGATTCTGCCGAAACCGAATACTGAATCCTACTCCCAAAATGAGTTTCCAACACCAATGAGAAACTCTTTCAGAATTGGAGGCATGTTAGTTTAAGAATAATCTTTGTTATAATTTGTTACAAATAATTTCCTCTTCATTTTGTTGAATGAGCACAAAACTGCCCCCCCCTCCATTCCCCCCCATAATTTTTGACATCCAAGCTTGTAAATAGAAACTTTCCAGAACTACTGACAGCACAAACTTTTCATTGTCACAATGCATTCTAGGATTGGAATTAATCTGTAACCGTACAATGCATCCTTAAATTTTGGTGAAAATGTGGTGTTTATAAAGTCCAGTCTTTGTGAAAATGCCAGCTAGGCCGCTCACTTGGGTTTGGATCCCTGAATGCGATAAATAGGGATTATTTGCAAATATTGCTAACAAGATGCAATCAAATGTTATTTGTAATGATAGAGGCCAATGTTGCATGTCACACCGTGTCAAGCATAATAACTGTTTTGGAAAGCAGTGGATGGTATTAATAAATATTTTGAAGGGTGAGCTCAGCCCTGTCAGAAAAATAAAATATGATATTTCCAAACTGACTATTTTCACTCCCAAACCTGCCAAACATCCAGAAGACAAAGAGCGTGTGTGCCGGCTTTCAATTTACGTTCAAAGAAAAATGGAGCTGCGGGAAATGGAGATTTGTGGTGGACAGTGAAGATATGGCCTCTTGATCTGTTTGAAAACTGCCTGCCAAATGTAAAGCAGTGGCTGTTTAGGAAAGGGAATTGCTCTCCCCAGCCAGTCATTACAGAATTCACTGTTGGAGCGGTAAACTAGAGGCTTTATTCCTGTCACTCTCACTGAAATCTATTGCAAACACACACACACACACACGGAAGAGAGAGCACTTTCCCAGCATCTCTATGAGGGAACAAGGGAGAGGGGGAAAACATTATAGAAAGGGAGACAGGAAGTCATGCACCCAACTGCTTAGCAGTTACACTCATTAAAAAAATAAAGGTTCCAAAAGTGTTTTTTTTTATAGATCTTTAGATGCTATAGAAGAACCATTTTGGGTTCCACAAAGAGCTTTTCAGTGATCAGTTCTTAAAAGAAGCATTTTTTTCTTAGTGTGAAGAGCATTGTAAAATTCTAAACAACCTTTTTCCTCTATAGAACCTTTTGTGTATTGAGAAAGTACAGTACTATGGAGGTTCTTAAAGGTCCCATGGCATGAAATTTTCATTTTATGAGGTTTTTCAACATTAAATATGAGTTCCCCTAGCCTGAATATTGTCCCCAAGTGACTAGAAATTTTGATCGGTGTAAACCGAGTTCTGGCTGTCTTTCTCTGCCTTTGAGAAAATGACAGCTCAGACGAGCTGATCTTGAATTCTCCTGTTATGACGTCATAACAGGAACGGTTACCTCTCTTTCCTCCACCCAGAGAATTTGGCACGCCCATGCGAGCGCCATATTTGTTTGTCCTCGAGAGATCATGGCTTGTGAACGAGTGAAGGCTGGCAGTTTCTCAGTGTTTTTCTAAGTCTTTTTTCAGTTCCTTCTGATCTGTGATCAGTGATTTCTGATGTGTAGCTAATTATTCAAGTTCACACAGAACTGTATTATTCGTGCTGCGGCTTCTCTCTCTCTCTCCCGACAGAACAGTGTTTTCTATCTTGTGAGTCAGTGTTTTTGTATGTCCTCGTCGCGTCTATCTGTTCTAAAATGTGCATACAGTCATGAGTTTCTGCTCAACATCGGCAGAGCCAAATCTTTAGAGATAAACCTCACGCACGACGAAGCTCGGGCTGCACTGACCTTCAACATCACCGACCCCCAGTACTGCATCTGGCCCACAGCGGAGGCACCAAACGCGGCCCGAGATTAAGCAGAAGGGGGGTAAGCGTGAGGGTATCTGGGCTAGGCTAGCCAGCTATTCCCACAATAAACTGGATTACATTCGATTACTGCAATGTTGTCTTTGTTTGCGCTGTGTACTCAATGCTCATCACTGGCGCTTTTCATATGATAGGAAAATATCTAAAAATAATGCCGAACCAGTTCACCAAATCGGACTGAATCATTCAAAACGTTTTGCATCTCGAGTCAGCGCTAATCCATAATTTATTAAAGTTACTAACTTTCTGACATGAGTGACAGTCCCTCCGACTAGAAATAAACTAATAACCTGAAGTATATGCTAGTAACTACAACAGTTCTCTGAACTGAGACGTGCTGAGAACTGATGAGAAGTGAACTCAGGTCCATCCGTCTCTCTGGCAGCAGCTCGTACCTTGTAGACCTTGCTAAAGCACGCCCCCTCCGCTACAGGATCTCATTTCAAATGCAAAGATGTCAGCCAATCACAACAGTGGGCGTTTTTACTGAAGTCTCACAGCAGACACGCCCCTTGAAACAGGGCATTCAGCCAGAGGGCAAACATCAGTATAGAAAAAATGCCTTTTATTTCTAAATTATTATATTTTATGATGTAAAAATCATACTAACAATATAAGTACACCTCAGAATACATTATAAAATAAAATAAAAAATCCATGCCATGGGGCCTTTAATGGATCCACTTATGCCAATAAAGCACCTTTATTTTTAAGAGTGTATATAGTTGTAGTTTTGCCAACCCTGAGGTAATAAGTGACATGCAAGAGAGATCAATATTATTTATTTGTTTTATTTCTTTGTTTATTGTAGAAATGTCGAATTTCCTCATATCTGCATGCCAAACCACCGTTCAGAATTTTGGGGTTGTTAAGATTTGGTAGTGTTTTTGAGTGTTTCTTACAAAAAACAAAAACATAATATTGTGAAATATTATTACAAATTAAAATAATTATTTTCTATTTTAATGTATTTAGAATTTTTGGCATCATTACTCCAGTCTTCACTGTCGCATGATTTCATTTCCACATTTATTATCGTTATCAATATTGAAGTATCGTTAGCTACTTTCCTGTAGCTCAAACAATAGAGCATGGCGCTAGCAACGCCAAGGTCATGGGTTCGATTCCCAGGGAAAGCAAGAACTGACAGAACTGACAAAATGCAAAAATGTGTACCTTGAATGCAATGTAAGTCGCTTTGGATAAAAGCGTCTGCCAAATGCATAAATGTAAATGTAAATGAAAACAGTTGCTGCTTAATATTATTGTGGAAACACAAAAGTTCAAAAGAAATCCAGCTATAGCGTTAGTTCTGGCAGGGCACGTTAGTCAAGCTCGCATCAGCTGACTGTCAGCTGATCACGTCTACCTATAGGAATACAATGCCTATCACAGCATGCATTAAAGCTCCTTCAGTATCATCAGCTGCTATCGTGTTTCTCAGGAGCTAATTACCCTTCTCCATCCCCAGCTCCACCTCTCGTCAGTCAGGATTTGGCATTCCGATTCCCCCTGAATCAGACTAAATTCCCAAATTAGTTTGTACAATTTAATATTGACATTTATGCTGTCTGCAATACATCGTTGCTTCTGTTCTGTTTACCCTAAGGGGGGTTTATCACTGCTCTCCCTGCTTTTATCCATGCTAGGCTGCATGGATGGGCAGGGAGTTCTTGCCCAGAACAGAACCATACCGCCAATCTAAACTATAGGCTAATTGTCTATTACTTTGACGATAGTGATCCTGACATTACTGCATTTTTATTTAGAAATTTAGAAATTGAAATCTTTTGTGAGATTATAAATGTCTTTACCGCAAGGGGGGTGCAAGGCCCTGTGCGAACGTGATTTGCATGTGCGGGGGGATATTAACGGGGGTCTACAGTTATAGTAACAAACTATTTTTTGTTTATGTGGATATTTAAGGGGGAAAAAATTGTATATTCAGTTTAGCATTAGGTTCAAGAAGTTAAACTGTAACTGAACGCTTAAATTATGTTCTAAATTATGAATGGGTCAAACGCATTTGCAAAACAGCCTGAATCCACTTGAATTAATTTGAACTGCTCTCTCACTGAATCATCAGAAGCAATTTCTCAGTCAGTAAAACAAACAGACAGTATTGAGAGAACTATCGCTGTTTTTCCACAGTGAACATGTGTTAAATGGATGTCTGTCAATTTCGTTGCTTTTTGCAGTTTTCAGATTTAAAAACGTTTAAAACGTCTAGAGATAGAGTAGGCTTCACTACTCATTCTGCGGGGCCATTGCTCTCACTGGTGCTCCGAAAGGTGAGTAGTGAATAGTTAGGCTATGCTTATTTAATAAAAAACCGTCCATGCTTTCTCTGTCCATACAATAAATGCACATCCTTGAATGAGCGTGTATTTCTAGCGTATTTAGGCTACTTGAACTTCTTAGGTAATATTTATGGTTTGACCCATTTCAGAGGCGGACAAAATCAGAATTTGAATGGTCTGTTGTTGTGTCCGTGTGTAGATGGCTATTTAGTGAGATATCACAGATGCAGACTCATCTCGCTGCAGTTTAGCACACATCATTTACACTTCAGTGGCTAATACTAACAACGCCTGCGTCCTGTCCGTCAAACTCTCCCTCTCTCTCTCTTTCTATGTCCTGTATCTGCTTGAGCATGAAGAGCACCTTTGATTTGTGTTTGCAGTTTTTGGAGTGTAATCTTACCTGTCATACCAGTACCAGAGAGAGAGAGAAAGAGAGAGTGAGAGTAAGAGTCTTTCTTGGCTGTACTGCTTGAATCAACCAAATCACAGACATTTACATTTATTTCTGTACGACACTTCAAATGTAGATTAGTCAGAGCAGAATTATGCCATAATCACAGGCTTCTCATTTATGTGGGAAATGCTATGCTTTTAAGAGTCTGATCCATTGTGCAGGAAAAGACTTTAAAGTGAAACTCCAAAAACAGTATGTAGTAATGTTGAATGTATTTGAATTGTTCATGCTGTTTTAAACAGATACACTTCCGTACACAAATGTTGGGTCACTAAGATTCTTTAAGGTTTTATCTTAACAGCTAATAATACAATTGAAAATAACAGTTTTCTATGCGATATATTTTAAAATGTAATTTATTCCTGTGATCAAAGCTGAATTTTCAACATCATTACTCGTCTTCAGTGTCACATGATCATTCAATCATTTTAATATGCTGATTTACTGCTCAAGAAACGTATTATTATCAATGTTGACAACTTATGAGCTGCTTAAAGGGTTAGTTCACCCAAAAAGGAAAATTCTGTCATTAATGACTTCCCCTCATGTCGTTCGACACCCGTCAGACCTCCGTTCATCTTCGGAACAGAAATTAAGATATTTTAGTTGAAATCTGATGGCTCTGAAAGGCTCCATTGACACAATGGCACGGTTCACTCTCAAGACCCTTAAACGGTACTAAAGACGTCGTTACAAAGTCCATCTCACTACAGTGGTTCTAAAATAACTTTATGAATCGGCGACAATAGTTTTTGTGCGCAAAAAAACCCTAAATAACGACTTGCATAGTGATGACGATTTCAAAACAAAGCATCATGAAGCTTCGAAGCGTTATGAATCACTGAGTCCATTCAGCGGTTTGAATCGC
Organism: Gobio gobio; assembly: GCF_949357685.1. Lineage (NCBI taxonomy): Eukaryota > Metazoa > Chordata > Actinopteri > Cypriniformes > Gobionidae > Gobio > Gobio gobio. The sequence continues at coordinate 41,339,753 of NC_137111.1, forward strand.
CAAATTTCAGCAGTTTGGCGGTTTGACACGCGATCCGAATCATCATTCGGCTCAGTGATTCATAACGCTTCGAAGCTTCATGATGCTTTGTTTTGAAATCGTCATCACTATGCAAGTCGTTATTTACGTTTTTTTTGCGCACAAAAACTATTGTCGCCGATTCATAAAGTTATTTTAGAACCACTGTAGTGAGATGGACTTTGTAACGACGTCTTTAGTACCGTTTAAGGGTCTTGAGAGTGAACCGTGCCATTGAGCCAATGGAGGACTTTCAGAGCCATCAGATTTCAACTAAAATATCTTCATTTCTGTTCCGAAGATGAACGGAGGTCTGACGGGTGTCGAACGACATGAGGTGAGTATTTAATGACAGAATTTTCATTTTTGGGTGAACTAACCCTTTAATAATTGTGTGGAAACCGTGATACATTCTTTAGGATTCTTTAAGGAATAGAACGTTCAAAAGAACAGATACTAATGCTCTCATGTTATTTAACATTATGATTATATAGAGCTGAGGACAGGTGTGTGACTGTGTGTGAAGCTGAGCAGCTGTTTGCAATCACTCCGTGTATGCAGCAGATAGAGGCGTTCTGTGAATATTTAACATACACGATTTATAAGTGAAACAAAAAGACTCACTTAATATTCAAGCTAAACTAAATTCAACTCTCCCTCATTTATAAAGACCATTCAAAGCATGAGAGAGCGATAAAAGAGTGTGAGAGAGAAGGAGAGAACTGCTATGAGAAGGGTTGAAGGGGTTTTATGACTGGGAATGATCATAAAATCAGGCTGTTTTTCCCCAACAACTTCTCAATTGTTCCTTTGATTCAGTTGATTATGTGTAAATTATTAGAATATCACATTGATTTACCCACAACTAATGAATCAAATTTGCACTAGTGCGTATATATGGATGGATAGATGGATATAGATAGATAGATAGATTTCTTGAATTTTAATTGAATTAAATTGCATAAATTCACAGAAATTCAATTTGACCAATTGAAAAATTTAGATGTGATCGCTCACTAGAAAATTTTCAATTAGAGACGTGATTTGTTTTTTACAGTGTGTGCACATGTAACACAGTCCTGATATCTCTCTATATCCGAGGAAAGACAGTGAAAAAGGAAAACTGGGATATGGTGCTGGGCTCAATTATACATCAAAGGGGTTATACTAGGAATATGAGGGAAAAGAGAGAGAGACAGACTGAAATATAGGCAAATAGAGGGATATTGAAACAGAAACATGTAGGACAAATAAACATGCACAATAAACCTATATGTCATCAACGTTTTCAGTGTATAATAACTTAAACTTCAGTCCGTTCTTCATAAAAAATAGTAATTTCTGAGTGAATTAGATAAATAAAACGAAACTATTTTAAGCACTTACACTACACTAAACATTAAAACTAATACTTACTAATAAATATATCAACCAAAGCCACAAACCACACAGTCAACATCAATGACATTCACAAATCAGTATGAATAATACAATCTACTTTCAATACCAGAAATAAAAGAGCATCTAAAAATGAAGGTAGCTTTCTGGGAGTAAGTGTATTGATTTCACAGAGAGTGAAAGAATGATGAATTCATTCAAATGTCAAATAATATTGCTGTGGAATTCCTGAGTATTACCATCAGAAATGAGCTTTAAATATCCACTGTAGTCCGCAATTATATACTGTTCACTACCGTTCAAAAGCTTGAGTTCAGTAAGATTGTCTATTTTTCTTTTTTTTTGTAAAGAAAATATCACTTTTATTCAGCAACAGTAAAGAATTTCGCATAGTTCTAATGTTCTCACAACTATAATTTGATGTGTCAAACTGTGTGTGTGTGTATCTGTGTTTTGGTGTGCATGATCTTGCTTATAGATGATCTGTTGTGCGTTTGGGAATTTCGATGTGTGTGTGTGTGTTTAGTTGACAAACATATTTGTATTCTGTAAAATGTATTTGATATACCATACTGTGTGATTTATGGTGTTATCCCTCTTGCACATGATTATTTAGTTTCACCTCTATATCATGCTTGTTCATCCTTACACTTATTTCTATCCTATTCTCTCTCTCTCTCTTTTTAATAAACTTTTAGGTTGTCCTTTCATAGCTCGAGAGCCTTAAAGTCAAGCCTATTTCATATATATATGCATGTTGTTTCAACGTGTGTGTGTGTGTGTGTGTGTGTGTGTGTGTGTGTGTGTGTAAATATATGGATAAACCAAGTCCAACCCTACATTAATAGTAAAATTAGTTGTTAACAGCATTTCCTACAGACGTACTATTCACTTATGATTAATTTCAGGATCCAGAAAAAGGCTCTATAGACACCGATCAGGCATAACATGTGTTGTGTTGGTCCCCATTTTGTTGCCAAAAAAGCCCTGACCCGTCAAGACATGGACTCCACTAGACCCCTGAAGGTGTGCTGTGGTATCTAGCACCAAGATGTTAGCAGCAGATCCTTTAAGTCCTTTAAATTGTGAGGTGGGGCCTCCATGAATCAGACTTGTTTGTTCAGCACATCCCACAGATGCTCGATTGGATTGAGATCTGGGGAATTTGGAGGCCAAGTCAATACCTCAAACTCATTGTTGTGCTCCTCAAACCATTTCTGAACCATTTTTGTGGAGGGCAGGACCCAAGTTTTCCTAGCAGAACAAAACATCACACTGCCTTCGCTGGCTTGCCTTCTTCCCGTAGTGCATCCTGGTGCCATGTGTGGCCATCCACATGATGTAAAAGAAAATGTGATTTATCAGATCAGGCCACCTTCTTCCATTGCTCCGTGGTCCAGTTCTGATGCTCATGTGCCCACTGTTGGTGCTTTCGGTGGTGGACAGGGGTCAGCATGGGCATACGCATACGCAGCCCCATACGCAACAAACTGTGTTGCACTGTGTATTCTGACACCTTTCTATCAGAACCAGCATTAACTTCTTGAGCAATTTGAGCTACAGTAGCTCGTCTGTTTGATCGGACCACACGGGCCAGCCTTCACTCCCCACGTGCATCAATGAGCCTTGGTCACCAAAGACCCTGTCGCCGGTTCACCACTGTTCCTTTCTTGGACCACTTTTGATAGAGACTGACCACTGCAGACCGGGAAACACCCCACAAGAGCTGCAGTTTTGGAGATGCTCGGACCCAGTCGTCTAGCCATCACAATTTGGCCCATGTCATATTCACTCAAATCCTTACGCTTTCCCATTTTTCCTGCTTTCCTGCTTCTAACACATCAACTTTGAGGACAAAATGTTCACTTGCTGCCTAATATATCCCACCCACTAACAGGTGCCGTGATGAAGAGATAAACAGTTTTATTCACTTCACTGGTCATAATGTTATGCCTGATCGGTTTAGATCTTAAAAGGTTCAGTCAGGCACTTCACCGAACCTTTTATGGGGCCCATTATGAGATGATTTTATAGATTTAGTTTAAATTAATTCATTTAGTTTTAATTCATTTTTATTTTGATTATATTTTATGAATTAAACAGCTCGTAAACATAGTACTTAATCACTAGAAAAATTGAAATAACCCATTAAACATGAAAGTTTTATGCAATCATTCAGGAGATTTCTCCTTATAGAACCTTTTTGGCTTAAAACGTTCTTTAAAATTGTATTAGGAACCCTAGGGTTCTATATCTATGTATAATAAAAATAGAAACTAATTAGACAATTGTTAACAAGCTGTAACATTGATGTATTTGAAGAATTTGATGAGAAATATTTGACTTCATACTGAAATATTTGAATTTCGATTGCAGACCTGGAAATATTGTCCAGATCCGAGCACCGTTTGAGACACAAACACCTTTTTTCTCTTTCTATATGCTCTCCATTTGATCTCATTGCTCAATAGAAACTCCTACATGATTTATTTTCCTTTTAAGCGTTTTGCTCAAACTCTCTCTTGAGGTGCAAGTGATTGTGCCTTTCGTTTGGATAAATATGGATTTTTCATCCCTGACTGAAAATGACATATTGAAAGCTTTAGTCTGCCGTCAAATTGTGAATACAAGGGCACAAAAACAAAGAAAACTTCACAGTGCTGATAAGATTGCAACAGCGAAGTGTAAACATTGTGATGTTACCATTTTTTTCTATTGTTCAAAGCAATAAAATCCATAGTGTTTTATTATCAAGGGTAAAAGCAGCAGTGAAAAGTGAAGACTGGTCCTATAATTAGCGATTTTCTCCATGGCCGCGACAGTGAGTTTAATCAGCCGCTGATAATACAGCTCCTTCGACAGGACCCTTGTCTTATAGACAGGAAATAGACGTCACCCCAAAGGGCAGCCATAACAGATAAACACTTCTCTTCCTCGGCTGTTCCCCACTGATGTGACTATTTGAATGGACTGTTTTATAATACAGTAAACAAATGTTACTCTCACACACAGCAGTCTCCCACCAACCATGCATGTATATGCTGATCAAATTAGCGATTATAGAATCAAACAAACACGTGCAGTTTGCACACGCAAATTGATAATTTCAGTGTTATATTGTTGGCAAATGCAACAATATCAAAGAAGTAAATGAAGCCAGAATGCGGCGTCCCTTTGTGCAATGCACCTTTTGTATGGTAATCAGCTCTCTGCCCATTTGCATTTAATTCTATTAAAAACACAATTCACCTGAATTAAATGGATAGAGGGAGAGAAATGAGACCAAGAGATATAGGAGACACACAGAATGAGGAAACAATGTTTATGCGGTAAATGAGTTTTTCCTCAGGAAGATGCTTTCAAAGCGGTTTCATTGGATTTTGTGCCGACTTTAATGATTGTTTCAGGCCAAAATAAAAATGGCCTTTATTTACTCTTTTTGAGTTATTTTATTTTTTATTCATTTTTAGCGGATGTCGTCATACTCAGATTCTAGTCAGAATATGAGTCTGATACTGCTCCATTGGGCTGTGATTATGAGGTGTGTTTTAACCGAACCAGGGCTGTGTTCAGCCCCGACAAAACGTTGCAAAAACGTTTTTTTTTAATGCAAACGGTGCTGCGTTGAACACCCTGTTCTAATGCAGGGCTCGACATTAAGCCTGTTCACATGCTTGTCCTTTGGACAAGTAAATCTGTCATTCACTTGTCCGAGTAAAAAAGTTAGCTTGTTCGGATTTTTTTTGTTCATTTTATTTTTTTATATAATTTATTCTGAAGCAATATTCTCATCAGCTTTGAAAAATTTAAATATGCATATTTGTGATATTTTTACCTTTTTATAAAGGGCATTTTTTCATTAATCTTATTACATTTTGGCTATGCTTCAGCTTTCATTTTATATTTTTAAATTTGATCTATAAATTAAATTAGAATAAGACACTATAGGCTGTTACCAATCAAATTAATTATTTTTCAATATACTTTCAATTTTTGAATATACAAATAAGAAATGTTGGAAAGATGAAACTAAACCACCAGTAGGTGGCAGCAGGTGACCGTCTTAATGAGTGAGTCATTGAGTCGATTTGTTCAAACGGCTGATTCAATCAAGAATTCGGTGGCCGTTTACGAATAGGTCATTGAATCTTTGATTCAACCGATTCGTTCAAAACTCTGAATCATTCAGTAACACGCTGTTGCTGTGAAATGCGTTACGTTTCTGTTGTGATCTTTGTTTGGAACTATTTTCGCTGCACAAATAGAACAAAAACAGTCCATATTGCATCTAAAATGTAAGTGACTTAATGTTAATTAATTGTTTATGGAACTGGCGTATGAAATCAGCGTCATTTTCAGTCGTGATGTTATTCAGGAAAACAACACTCTTTTTTGTGTGATGTTGCTTAACTGTATCATATGTTATAAATATAAATACTACACAATTTTAACTGTGTATGTTAACTGAGTTTCTTTGTATGAGCGGCACTGATTTGTTTTCGATTTTCTCCTCGAGAGGCTGCGCGAACCTCAACAGCTCAACCTTGTCAGTTCGTTTTATATTATTATACACTATCGATCTCCACATACAATAACTGAATGCACAATCATTATTGCACTTTGGTGATTCCCTAGTTATTTTTTGTTTTGACGTTTTAACCGGGATACTTGTCCATCGGGCAAGTAAAATTATTTTTCACTTGCCCCTTCAAAAAATCCACTTGTCCCGGACAAGCGGACAAGCGTTAATGTCGAGCCTGGTGATGACGCAAGAGTTACAACTATGGCAGCTGAGAAGGCCATTCTTTGTGTTTTTTTTGAAGAACATTCAGTGCCTGATGAAATCGGTATAAATACGTGTTTAATCAGGGCTCTGAACCGGTTCAAGGAACGAAAACGAAAACCGGAAACAAACGAAATTTTAAGAGGAACAAAAACGGAAACGAAATCAAAATCAATTTGAATCGTTCTGAACAGAAACGTTAATTTGAAATGACCATTAACCGGTTAATAACGTTATTTTATCGTTCTCTTTAATATTTTAATTTGGCAGTGACCAATCATGTAATGAGTAGTACAGCATGTGACGTTGACGGATCAAGCGTGAGTGAAATGCCTGCGCACCAGTAATCTATGAATCTACCGGTACGCAAGTCAGTGTAGAGCGCGCATTTTCATGCCTCAAGTACATTTCTTTCCCCGCTGAGGTCTACGATAAATGTGCAGGTATTGGAGGACATTCTTTTCAAACGTTTAAATAAGCAGTACGGACTTTAAGCTCAAATAGACTGATTTAGGCTAGTTTATGGATTTTGTTTAAGCCTGTCCAAGTAGGCTATAGCATCTATCAAACATTTTTCCTATAGTCTTTCAGATTGCCAATACAGGACAGGTCAATGTTTTCTATATAGACGGTTGATGCTTCGTATTAAATGGTATGTTATATTGCATTAAATGATCAAGCTTTATTAGCTGACTGAATTTGATTATGTGATGCAAGGACGTGTTGCGCAGTGTTTGCTTTGAAATTGCCAGTTGGCGGTGCATTAAAAAAGCAATGGTTATCCAGTTTATTTATTCTTTATTCATGCAATTTTTAAAACAAGTCGTGTTGAAAAAAAGTTATGTACAAAGAATGTTATCACTCTTCTGAAAATAATTTGGCATAAGAGGCCACTTTAGATTGTCTAACGCTCCATTAAAACAGGTCCGCTGTTTATGCTTTGTAATTAATGCATGTATTTCTGGTTTTAAAAATGTTATGAAATAAATATTCAATTTTAATTACCATGCGTTATATTATTATTGAGTGAAAATAAGTCTATTTATACATATTTGTTTAAAGTATAGGCTAAATTAAAATAACGTTATTAACCGGTATTTTTTCTTATCAAACCGTTTTCGGAACAGTAATGTTTATTGAGGAACGCAAAAACGGAAACGCTCTAATATCGATTCTGCTCGGAGTGAACCGATTGATATTTTTTTCCGTTTTTTAAGCCCTGTGTTTAATACTAGCCTAGAAATCACCCTAGTCAAGGCAGCGAATGTAATTTGCAGCCAGGGTCATCTAGCAACTCTCCGTTGGCTTGAGAGCTGGAAAAACCAAACTCTGGTCAGGCCAATCACATCGTTTATAGAGTCGGTGGGCGGGCTTAACATAATGATGTCAGAGTTTTGGTGGTTCCGTGTGCTACTTGTAAACAAAGAAGCTGGCGAACAGCGGTCTTTCGAATCGGCTTTGGCCGCGACTCTGGAAGACTTGTTGTTAAGCTTTGCTTTGAAAAAAAGAAGGAAGAACGGTACTGAAGTCATTCTTAAGAAAGGCAGATGTGTTCGGAGGTTTGCCGACCAGCAAACTAGCTCCGCTTCACCTTCTTCGTGCCTCTGGTTGGTTGTAGCGCTATCCTTTTGCGTGCAGAGGGAATTTGAAAGACAACCGTTTATCCCGCCCCTCGGATTGAGCCCTGCCAATGGTGAGTTCGGTCTGGCTTGTCAGGCTAGTTTAATACTGCAAAATACGCTCAATGTTACGGCCACTGCCCTTGCCATCCAGAATAAAAGAGAACATCCGAATCGAGTCAAGGGATTTGTGGAAATTTGTGGTCCCTAATTATTGTGATCCAACATTTACCTCGGATTTCAGGATGAAAAGACATACATTTCAGGTGAAGGATAATCCACTTCTTTCCTCCGAGACTGTGTTATGATCTATATGACCTTATTATTTTTATTGTGAGTATTAGGCTTATCATTATTACTGATCACTGTTGTTGTGCTATGATATTGTAATATGTACCATTATTTAATCAGAGGAGTATATAAAAGTTTATAAAAGTGTCACTTCACAATAGAATAGCTAAATATGAATGTGTATAGTATTTTTTATGGTACATTAATCAGTGTCTCTTTAATACCACGTGGTTTATATACATGTTGCTGCTGATTGGGCTGAACTATTTGACACACCCACCAAACAAGAAAAAACGTATCTCAGACCCTGTTGCACACCGTTTCCAGGAAACATGTCATTCAACCCGGAAACCGTAGCAAAACGCTGCGCACCGGTTTGAACTTGAACGTGCCCCAGGAAAGAAAATGCCTCTGCATTTTCTTTTGTTTACATAAACATTAAAATAATAACATTAAAAATGATGGCCAGATTTTAAAGGAGTGTCTTGCAACATGTTATCTACAATGCACAAGTTCAAATAGAGTTTTGACAAAAAAGGTTTTCTAAAAAAAAAAGATACGACTCACATATTTCAGCCTCTAAATCATTTTTAGTCAAAAAAGATAAATTACTGACATTTACAATGCACATTATCCTTTATTATTAATAGTATGCGGTCAGATTGCACCCATGCAGCTTTACAGGGTGTATGGCTTATCTAAATGAGATGTAAATGAGCCATATTGTCACTCCCAGCCGGTGAGAAAAGGTGAGAACTTCACAATCTTTAGAGGCAGATTTCTCCCTATTAAGGTTTTTTGAGTGCCTACTTTCAAATGGCCACAACTTCTCCAAATACTATCAGATTTCCATCTGTTACACATCGTTGGAAAGCTTGGAGACTACACTTTCAGAATCTGTTAATAACTCAAAATGCCCCAGAACCGACTTGTGTCCCTACTTTCTGTGTCACATTTAGTCAGTTCCTCACTCAAACCTACCAGAAGACAAATCATAAACCAACATTATGATTAAATGACTGTCCTCCTTTACTTTCATTGTATGGAAAAGAGCTGGGATATTCTGCTAAAAAGTCTCCTTTTTTGTCTGAGGAAACTCTAGGGTGAGTAAATCATGGCAAAATGTTCATCATCATCTTTTTCCTGTCTTTTCCTTAGCATTTCTGCGGTGTGTCCCATTCCTCCCATGTGTGCGTCTGACCCTGGCTCTCTCCCGCTGAGACACAAAAAATAGGATGAATGAGAGAATGAAAGAGTTTGAATGATTGAGGCAGAGGAATGGGAGATGGAGGGTTTTTCTTTGTGGCGTCCTTGTGCTCTCGCCATGAGGTACCCAAATACCATCAGTTTTTTCTCTTTGTCCATTGTGTTCACTTTCTCTCTCTCTCTCTCTCTCTCTCTCTCTCTCTCTCTCTCTCTCTCTCTCTCTCTCTCTCTCTCTCTCTTTTCTTTTTTTCTCTCTGTGTCTCTCGGCCTTCCAGGCTCTTTCTTGATTATCTTTCTTCTTAAATACACAGCACAGACCTTTAGCAACCAGTCAGCCGTGAGCGGTGTGTGTGCGCCTGTGTGGAGTGTGAGCCTTATTTGATAGAGTATATTTCTTCACACATATATTACTGTTGCTCTTTAAGCTGCCATACGTCAATGCATCTGTGTGTATTACAAGCTCAGTGTTCATACACACACATACTTTGCTTCTGTCAATGTCCAAGGTAAATCAATATGTAATATGTATAATTAATTTATTTCAAATATTTATAAATTATTATAAATTGCATTTTAATTATTTTAATTTATAATTAATTATTAATTTATTTAATTATTATTTTTTAAATGATTTCATCAATTATTTAGTTTATTATTTATGTAATTTATATCAATACTCAAAATAAATTAGTTAATGAAAAAAATATTTAAAATCTTTAATGTACTATGTTATATTAGATTATATTTAATTTAGTTTATAATATAATAAATATAATATATTTCATTGGTTAAATTTGCTTAACTAGAGCTGTTTTTACACTTGGTAGTACTAATTTTCTCTCCCTCAAGTTGTTCCAAATATATAAGTGCCATTTCATGACATTTTAATTTTGTTTTTGACGTGACATTTTTTCGTCCATAAACCACAAATTCTCTTATTTGTGTTTTTTTTCCAATCTTGCCACATTGTAAATGGTCATGTAACACACCAGAAGCAATGGTATTTGATGTCAAATGTGGTGCTATCCGTCTCCAGGCACCAATTTTTTAATAATCATAAGTGAAAAGGAGATCTTTGATAATTAAAAATCTTATAATTTGGGTTTGCTTCTAATTTTTTGACTGAATTTCACTGCATTTTCAATGTAAGCTATTAGATGAACGCAATTGAAAAGACATTGTAATAAGTTTGTGTCTGTGATAACGATTGTTTTAAAGCAGTGTCTCTGGCAGTTTTTACAAATGCTTGTGCATGATGTCACTTCATGTGGGCGGAGTTGCGTCTCATGGGTGGCCGGGGGCCCCTATGAATTGTGGCATACTGTTGCATGTGCGCGTTCAGTGTAAGTTTTGATTGGGAGAATCAGGAGAGACGGATGAGACAGAAGGAATAAAGGAGGGTGGGGATGTGGAGCCCCTCCCGTTACGAGCCATTTCCATCAAGTAGAGGAGAGCTGTTCTTCTGCTTCATTACTCATCTTTCACTCTCTCTCACCGCTCTGTTCTCGTCATGTTCAGGAAAGTGGATGAGGACCAAAAAAATATATATATATGAGAGTAAGAACGAAAAAATTGAAAATCAGATCTTGGGCAATTTTGATGCAATGTGAATGAGAATGTGAATTCCACTTTAATACTACTTTTCAGTCCACTTTCTTTTTCTCAAACTCCCTCTATACTTTTCACACTGGTTCTATTGACAATTCCTAAACAAATAGGACATAATTGATTTATTATTATTATATATTATACATTTTATATTATTATTATTATTATTATTATTATTATTATTATTAGGAAAAAAGCAATTAGAGCATGTAGAAACCAGTGGCATGCAGTTGTGTTCTGAAATGAGGAGGCAAAGTCCTCAGTTCAACGCTGGTTTTGCACAAAAATTGTTTTTGAAAGATCATCCAAAAATGAAAATTATCCCATGATTTACTCACCCTCAAGTCATCCTAGGTGTATATGACATTCTTCTCTCAGACGGATACAATAGGAGTTATATGAAAAAATGTCCTGGCTCTTCCAAGCTTTATAATGGCAGTGAAAAAATCCAAAAAAGTGCAATCATCCATTATAAAAGTAATCCACACGGATTACAAAATATCCATATTTAAAACTTTTATAAAGTAAAATATTTTTTTCTCCAGATTTTTCGTGATTTGAATACAGAAGGCAGTCTAGAGGAAGCTAGATATTTTACTTTATAACGTGTTAAATTTGGATATTTTTCTTTATTAAAAAGAAAAATAGAGCCGTGTGGATTACTTTTATAATAGATGGATGCACTATTTTGGACTTCACATTTTGGGCTGCCATTCACTGCCATTATAAAGCTTGAAAAAGCCAGGACATTTTTAGATGTTTTAATAATTTTGTATTCATCAGAAAGAAGAATGTCATATGTCACCAGTTTTGTTGTTGCTGGAGTATCCGAATTCCGAAGCACAAGCTATAAAGGCTCCGCCCTCTTCTGGAAAGGGTGTGGGTAGCAGCAGCTCATTTGCATTTAAAGGGACACACACAAAAACGGTGTGTTTTTGCTCACACCCAAATATGGGCAAATTTGACAAGCTATAATAAATGTTCTGTGGGGTATTTTAAACTGAAACTTCACTGACATGTTCTGGGGACACAAGAGACTTGTTACAGCTTGTGAAAAGGGGCACAATAGGTCCCCTTTAAGAACATGTATTAAGAAAGTAAATAAGGTTATAGGGTTAATCTGAATTTACTACAAAGACACAGTGAAAAACTAGTGATGTAAAGGTGACAGTTTTGTTGTGGCTGACCTTATTGTATATGCATTTGTAGGAGTTTCCCTTTCAAATGCTATATTTATTGGAGGAGAGTATTTAAATAAATTCTTCAGCATGATTTACTAATGTTAGCGGTAGTCAATTTACTGGCATTTGTACCATCATATAACACCCCCAAAAAGGCATGTCTATTTTACATTTGACATGGCTGTATTCTTTAATTTGCGCTTTGTCAGTAGATCTCTCGAGAATATTTTGCGTGCGCTTTTACGGGATTGCGGTCTCATGTTAATTTGCCCTGTTTAGTAAATCTGGGCCATAGTATGTAAAGTGACCGTAGTGTTGTACAGTAGATTATTGAAGGTGATTAGTGCAGTGCATATGATGCAGTGTATGTGCCACCAGACTCATATGTGAGTTACAAATAGAGGCTTTGGTCTTGTAGTTTGTTTCATTAGGAAGTGCAGAAGCTGTTATGTTTCCTCACCAAGAAGTGAAGGTGTTTAAGGTCCATGTGAAGCTGTGCAGTGTTTCTACAGTCTAACCACTGATGTGCAGGAGGGCGAGCTGCTTTGTGTCGCCTGCAGTCGACAATCAGCTCTCTTGTTTTGCTGATGTTAAGGGATTGTTGTCCACACACAGGGCGTCAATTGTTGTTGATGAGCCCCATAACTGAAGTGTCGTCAGTGAAACTTAATGATATGATTGTTCCTGTGTTTGCCAATGCAGTCGCAGGTCAGCTGGTGCACATCAGTGGGCTCAGTACATCTGTGATACATATGGGATGAAAAGTTGGGATGAAAAGTTTTTTGACTGCTGAGGCTTGTTGTTTCCGAAAGACTAGGACTGATGTGGTCAGTTCAAGAGAAGACATTGTTAATAAGGGTCTAGAGAATGAAGGTATTGAACACTGAGCAGAAATCAATGAGGAGCATTTTCCAAGTGATATAAAAGAGTGTCACTCACTGTAGTCAATCAGACACGCCACTGGACAATTGACACTAGTCAGGGATATGATCATTAATCATGACTTAAGAAGCATTTATTTTACATTTACATTTATTAACTGTTGATACAAGGCAGGATGGGTCCATGCTTTCATGTTGATGATCCACCCTATTATCTGAACGTCGTAGCAGAAATTGAGACTCATCAGACCAGGCAACATTTTTCCAGTCTTCTATTGTCCAATTTTGGTGAGCTTGTGTGGATTGTAGCCTCAGGCCCCGTACACACGAAGACACGTGTGTAAAAATGTTGTATCGTATCGGTGTTTTGTCCAGACAGATCCAGCGTTTTGGGAGCCTGGACTGCTATTTTTTGAAACCAGTCCTAGGGTGGATACATCCGAAAATGACACCCTTGCGTTTTTGTGTGTACAGCTAATCCGTATATTTTGTGAAACGATGATGTCATCACCCCACGGCTTGACCCTAGTCAGACACCGCATGCGCAAGTCTTCTCCGTTTTTAGTGTATCTCTGTGGCAGAATTACAGTGCCACATACTGGTCTGGCATGTATACTACATCGTTTTGAGTCGGTTTCAACAACGCTGTGTTTACAGAACGTTAAAAAAAAAGATCAGATAGGGAAAGCTCTGGCTTCGTGTGGATGTGGCCTCAGTTTCCTGTTCTTAGCTGACAGGAGTGGCTCCGTTGTGTCTTCTGTTGCTGTAGCTCATCTGCTTCAAGGTTGGACACGTTGAGGGTTCAGAGATGCTCTTCTGCAGACCTCGGTTGAGACGAGTGCTTATTTGAGTTACTGTTGCCTTTCTATCAGCTGGAACCAGTCTGGTCATTCTCCTCTGACCTCTGGCGTCAACAAGGCATTTTCGCCCAGAGAACTGCCGCTCACTGGATATTTTCTCTTTTTCTGACCATTCTCTGTAAACCCTGTGTTATTGTGTGTATGTGTGTGTGTGTGTGTGTATAACGTAGGGTATACCTGAACCACACACACACAGACACGTTTATTGCACTTTATTAGTGAGGAGATTGCATAGACTTCCATTGATTTTATATCAGGTTAATGATGTTTTCTATTTTCTAACCCAACCACTTGCCCTAAACCTACCCATCACAAAAACCATAGGAATAATTTGTGGGTAGGATGGATGGGACATGTCCCCAGCACTTTTTGCCTGGGCCGATATGGTCCACACCACTTTTTGAAACATCTCTCACTGATGTATTCATTCTGGTGAAATCACAAAAAATGTAAACAAAGATGTCCCTAACTCTTAAGGAGTCTCTAGTGTATAATAGTTAATCTATAGTCCTAGTAACAATAATGTTATTTTTGTGCATTGGTTTATTGTACATTTCGGATATAGCCTTGTATTAGTAACACACACACACACACACACACTTACGACTCTACTGTTGGTCTGAAGGGCGTCGTGCTTGTGTTCAGGTTGGATAAGGTGTTAAATAATTGATTAGCTCATTTCAGCACTGATATATGAGGTATCTCTCTCTGATGGATGACGGCAGAGTGCAGGACGTAAGAAAGATACTGATGAGAAATACAAGTATGGAGTTTGGTAAATGATTCAATTTTTCAGGGGGAAATAGAGGGGGATGAATCTGTGCGTGTTTGCTGTGAATATGAGCCACTAGGATGCATGAAAATTGTCTTACTCTATATCATCGCCATTTATTAACTTATAGTTGTTTCCGTTAGGATGAAATTCCACAGCATCTGCTGATTATTTCATTGTGTTATTTTCATAACACAAAGTGAGCAGATTGTGAACAAAGGGGAGGATAATGTAATCGCTTGCATAATTCCCCTTCATGATGTAGGCGTCAAATTAAAACATATAGTTGCATTATAATTTGCATAATTTGGTGGAACGTATTTTCCCAACCCTCCTCAGGTCCTTTGAAGGGCAACCTGCTGTCTGTCTCTCCGTCAGTTCTCTTTAACCGCAATGTGAATGTTTGCAGTGAAACTGTGCAGCGTTAGTGAAAGAGTGCGAGTGATGGGGTTGCCAACTTCAGCAAGAAAATAGTGCACTCTTTCAGTTTCTTTTTGGGAATGTAAGTAACACTAGTAACCAGTGTTGTCACGATATACCAAAATTATGACTTCGATGCAATACCAGACTAAAATACGTCGATACCGATACAGAATCGATATTTTAATTTTATCTTTGTTTTTAAAAATAAGCAAAAATACAAATTACAAACAATATGACAAAAAAGTGCTTTATTTTTCAGCTACAGTAGGTCTATTTAACAGTAGCATTCAATATAGAAATTAAATAATCAAATGTAAAAAAAGTCTTCACTCTATAAATTAACTGTACATTGATTCCTAATACATATATTAAAGTTATTCAGTCAAGCATGGGGTGATTTTTCTATGTTTCCTTTGTTGTTTGATTAACATTTATCACACAGATGATTATGTCCGGCCCTTTAAGAGCTGCACGGACCAAATTAAGTGGAACACATCCGATTTCTTACTCAACTCTGTATACATTCACTAAAGACATATCCGACTTTGTTTACCTGAATACTCGCCAGGACGTGCATATTTACTTAATTTCTGACCATTCAAACCCAATAATCTGCGAAAGAGAACTGAATCACGACTGCATGATGTCTGAGTGAAAGGCGTGTGCGCGTGCTTTCGGTCAGAGTCTGGCAGTGTGAGCACGTCACGCGTCTCATGCAAGCATGTTTCTATTGCTTTCTTTTTCCTGGGCTGCGTGTATATATTTGACTGTTCTGCTTCCATTGTTAAGTGAACGGTGAAAGCAGAGCTCTGCACACATGCTCTGACCCCTGCTGTCACACATTGACGCAAACTAAGAAATACTGCTCTTATTAGAGTGCTGTCCTTCTTAAAGTACCGGTCCCGGTTGAGAAATCAATTTTAAGTGGTCTCTTAATTTTTTCCAGAGCTGTTTATTCAAAGCAGGTGTTTAAAGGGTAACTTCAGTGATTTAGCATTAGGCTTTGTATCAGTAGAAACTTTTTTAGAAAGTACTTTCCCCCCTCATGTCCCCCTGAGATGAGAGAATTATGCATTTTATTTCTGGAAAAAATTCTCAGATGACACAAATATCGTCATTTTGCATCATCTGTGGATTTTTTGGCCAGAGGCTAAAGACTACAGCCAGTAGAGGGAGCTAGTTCTGCATGTTATCAAACCGCCCATAGGGGAGAGATCTCACACACAGAATGTAAGACACAGACGGCCGCACGGACAATCATAACGGAGCGCGGTGCAGAGTAAAGTGAGTGTTTCAACTTTTCAATGAATTCCTGTGATAGTTTAGCTTCCATATGCGATCTGAAAACGGGCCAGACTGGCGGCTTAACGTTACCTCAGCTCTTCGTGATGAATGAAATCTGATCCTGCTGCGTCTGTGCCGTGACTTTCGTTCGGCTTACTCACACTTTATTGAAAAGACACGTTCAGTTTTTAATTGTAGTGTTTATTCTCTAACTGAACGAAATTATTGTATTACTATGAATATCAAAACGACGGTGTACTCAGTGGCCTGGTAGGGCAGCGAAGCAAGTGCATTATGAGACAAAAATACATTTTCTGTATTTTCTGAGTCTAGAAGGCCCCAAATTCAAAAATAATTTCACATTTCTACTGCATAAATAACCCAGTTTAAATACAAAGCTTAATGCTAAATCACTGAAGTAACCCTTTAATTATAATTAAATAAGCGTGTTGTTTTAATAATATAAAAAAAAAACAATTCTCACACATGTAGTATACAAGTCTTGATACATAATAATATAAAGCTACTTTTATAATTTACAGAAATTCATAATTAGGGGTCCTTGGCATCAAATAGTTTAAACAATTTGAGCTGTGATCACATTTTGACTCACTGGCACAAGACATCATTGCCTCTGTTGTAAAAATAAATGAATGTTAATGCCATACTAGAGTGTCACACACTATTACACACACATCAGTTTAGCTTCTACCCAGATAAATTGTAAAACAAGAGAATTGTGACTGTACATAAATATTTTAAGATGAACATATTTTATTGTTTTTTTGAAAGCTTACAGTGCTTTGTATGTCACACATTTAGAAATAGTGTTGCAACAGCCGATGTTATGTAAAAAAGTGTTAATTTTCCATTATAATCTGTATTTTAGCGAATCAATTATGTTTCCTAAAATACAGAATAATTCTATATTGTGCGAGACGTTGGCGGCCAATGTGAACAAGAAGGAGAAAGAGAGAATTAGTAAAGGAGTGAAAGTCAATGAGGAAAGTGACATTTCAAAGTGTCAAAAAGAAAGAGAAGAAAAAAAGCGGAGGGAAAGAGAGGTATAATCATGAGGCCTGTAGCTGGTGTAGAGTGGGCGTTCGGGTCCGTTCTTTTAGCGGGCGTAGCTGTAATCAGTGCTGTATTGTTGGCAGCGGTCGGCCAGCTCTGCTTGTACCCTGCAGGGGTTTTACGGCTTTAGGCTAGCGCACTGCGTGATCTTGCCGCTGCTACGCCACGTCAGCCCTGTAAATTAGTCCTTTATGGCTGAAGCCAGCCTCACTTTGAGAACATACCTGCTCCTCACCTCGTCTGTCACACAATGTCTCTATTAACCCTCCCAATCAATGAAAAACTGCAGTACGCAAGCTGCTCGCAGCCATTCACTCGTGCTCAACCTGGCTAAACTTGAACTTTCTTCCAAACTGGTATTAACTCCCCCGCTCGCCCGTATGCCAGCTTTCATACATGTTTCACAGTGTAACTTTAATCAGCCCCCTTCCCTTGTCAAAGCTATAGGCATGAAAGAGCTAATGACAGGACATGCTGAGAGCTGCTTAAACACCTTTTCTGTTGTATAAAACGTAAAACAATAACTGGAATTTTTTATGTTTAACAGGAAGTCGGCAAACAAGAGAGTATGATTAACTTGTTAGAGTGGTGTATTGTTAAGAGATGTTCAAGCATGAAACGATATCAGACACAGTGATTTTTTTTAAAAGTCAAATTTCCTGTGCCATGAGCGACTACCAATGGCAGTGCAGGTCATGTGACACTGTTGAGCATGTTTAAGCATGAAAAACTTTATTGTTGTCCTAAATGAAGTTTAGCTACTTTTTTGAAACACCAAACTGGTCTTTCAAAATCAAAAGATCACAAAGGAAGGAACTTTGAAAAGAACCGCGGACAATTATGACAATTTGACATTGTGGTGTGTACATTTTTTTCAAGAAACATATATATATATTTTAAATCAATTTATATATAATAAATATTAAATTAAATTACATTTCCCAATGATTTTTAACCTGTTAGCCCGCACCAGTGCATGGACAGTAGGGGTTGCACCGACTAGTCGACTAGTCAACTTTAATGCTCTGCCATGACGCTTTAAGCTTGACATCGACTAGTCGCTAGCCTATAGAGCTTTACTAATAGTAGAGAGACGCTGGCAGGTAGAATTAATTCACACGCAATCGCTCTCTCCACTAATGCATTCATATACATGTAATCTTATTGTGCTACTTTATCTGTATCTGATTCAGAACGAGCAGAAATCTGTGAGAAATAATGACCCAAAGACAAAATAACTGATACAAAAGCTGTTATGTAGGAGCAATAACCTTATGGGCAGCACTGTGTCATATGCCATAGCTGTCCTGTGCACAAGAAAACCTGTGTTCGCGTCTCAGCTCAAGGTTCAGGGTTATTTGTTTATTAATGACGTCATCAGCAACTAGTCGACTCGACTTTCATCACATAAATGTCGACTTTAAAAAGTCGAAAGTCGTCAATCATGTCCATTTTCAATGAAATATAGATTCTAATCAGTATTCTGACAATCTCTGTGCAGTTTAGAGTCTTCCGCTGAATATGAGCCCTCCCTCGTCTCTCTCCTTCAATCACAGGCGTTTGGGTGACTCAATATATCCAGGAAGCGCATTACAGGCTTGGCGAGGTGTCAATCATAGCACCCATGGTTTTCATTGGATAAAGCCAGTAAATACCTAGCCAATGCCTTGCCAGCAAAGTTTTGATGGATGGACGTAGTAACGAATCAAAAGGCGTCATCTTGTGCAATTTTATGTAAACAGCATTGGTGAATACTACTCGTGCTTAGCTTACATTTCAATTGACTCCCGTGCGTCTGTCAGTTTACGCACACACCTTAGCGCAGCTCGCTGACTGTATGACAGTTCTTATTAACTAAATTAGTTTTTTACACTTTGTAAATTCTGTAAATATTTGCTTTAGTTTTTCTGTAACTGTATATGCATTATAATTAGCAGTTTATTGCAGATTTATTTGAATGAAAAACGTCTCGGTTACGTATGTAACCCTCGTTCCCTGAAGGAGGGAACGGAGACGTACGTCGGAACTGACCGACGAATTGGGATCTGTTTCCAGAGACCGACCTACTTCGAGTGATTAAAATGAGCCAATGGACATTGGCATGCAGTTCACACATTCCACGCACCGCCCCGCAGCGCGGGTATAAATACGGAAGTGGAATACCGCATCATTGCTTTTCAACTGAGGAGCCGAGATAAGTGACTCGGCCTTCAGCTGAAGCACAGCACCTGGCGA
Source organism: Gobio gobio (assembly GCF_949357685.1). Taxonomy (NCBI): domain Eukaryota; kingdom Metazoa; phylum Chordata; class Actinopteri; order Cypriniformes; family Gobionidae; genus Gobio; species Gobio gobio. The sequence goes on from NC_137111.1 coordinate 41,359,386, forward strand.
CGGGACGTACGTCTCCGTTCCCTCCTTCAGGGAACGAGGGTTACATTCGTAACCGAGACGTTCCCTTTCAGTCGGTCACGTTCGACGTACGTCGGAACTGACCGACGAATTGGGATCCCTACCAACACGCCAGGAGGCTGGCCCTTCCAGCGTCCTGCCTGAGCTCGCTGGACCACTCCTATGTTAGAGTGTGAGTCAGGGCTCCAGGCAGGGAAGGACAGTCACAGCTGTTCCTGCAAGACCCACTCAGTGTGACTATTGGATAACGCTGGGAAAGCGTGCCCATCTCGGGAGATGGTACGCTGCGGAGCCACGTCCTTCAATGGAAGGAGAGGTGGAATACACATAAGGACTAACCTAACAGGGTAGTGCAACAAATGGCAGTCTCTGGAGTGGACCCAACCTGGTTCCAGGGGGGGAAGAACACACCCAGAGACGACAGAGGAAGCTCTGTCGAGGGAAAGACACGGGGCTAGCCGAGTAGGGTAGCTGGTACCGTGGAGAATACACATATGGGGTAGCCGTGAGGGGAACGCAACATATGGAACCCAGCCTACACACACGTTCCACAAGCATACGGGTGCAGGCCTGGCATCAGACGGCCGCCACGTCTGACACCGAAGGGGTGACGGAGGAACTCACAGGCTTAGCCGTTTCCGGGGAACGCAACTGGAGCAGAATAGACGCACGTATCCGGCCCAGAGGGCGGGAGTGGCGTATGCAAGCCGACACTAGAACGGGCACTTAGCGCTGCTCGCCACTGGGGGCGAGAATGTGGGAAGATACCGGCTCTACACGGAGGCTATAAAATCTAGCGAACGTGTTAGGTGTCGCCCAGCCCGCAGCTCTACATATATCTGTCAGCGAGGCGCCTTGAGCCAACGCCCAGGAAGAAGCAACACTCCTTGTTGAGTGTGCTCGCAACCCGAACGGGCAAGGTACGTCTTGGGACTGGTAAGCCAAGACAATGGCATCCACTATCCAGTGGGCCAACCTCAGCTTGGAGACAGCCTTTCCCTTCTGCTGGCCTCCGTAACAGATGAAGAGCTGCTGTGAGGATCTGAAGCTCTGAGTCCGGTCAACGTAAGCGCGAAGAGCGCGGACGGGACAAAAAGCTAGGGCTGGGTCTGCCTCCTCCGAAGGCAGCGCTTGCAGGCTCACCACCTGGTCCCGTAAGGGAGTGGTAGGAACCTTGGGCACGTTTCCAGGCCGGGGTCTCAGGACAACGTGAGAGTTGGCCGGCCCGAATTCTAGGCACGATTCGTCGACCGAAAGTGCATGCAGGTCCCCTACCCTCTTGATTGAAGCCAATGCAATCAGGAGAACTGTCTTCATGGACAGGATTTTTAGCTCAACAGACTGCAAAGGTTCAAATGGAGGACCCTGAAGTGCTCTGAGCACCAGGGCTAAGTCCCAAGAGGGTAACGAGGTAGAACGAGGAGGATTTAGTCTCCTCGCACCTCTGAGGAACCTGACGATTAAGTCGCGCTTACCCAAGGATTTACCGTCTACTGCATTGTGATACGCCGCTATTGCTGCGACGTATACTTTGAGGGTGGAGGGAGACAGCCTTCGCTCCAGCCCATCCTGCAGGAAGGAAAGCACAACGTTAATCGAACACCTTCGGGGGTCTTCCCGGTGGGAAGAGCACCACTCGACGAACAGGTTCCACTTCAGAGAGTAGAGGCGCCTCATAGAGGGGGCTCTAGCTGAAGCGATGGTGTCTACCACTGCTTGTGGTAGGCCACCTAGAACCTCCGCGTCCCGTCCAGGGACCAGACATGGAGATTACAGAGGTCTGGATGCGGGTGCCATAGAGTGCCCCGCCCCTGAGAAAGCAGGTCCTTCCTCAGGGGGATCGGCCAGGGAGGGGCTGTCGCGAGGAGTGTGAGTTCTGGGAACCAGGTCCGGTTGGGCCAGTAGGGCGCAACTAACAAGACCTGCTCCTCGTCCTCCCTGACCTTGCGCAGTGTCTGTGCGAGAAGGCTCACTGGAGGGAACGCATACTTGCGTAGGTCCCGGGGCCAGCTGTGCGCCAGTGCATCTATGCCTAAGGTACCTCCGGTCAGGGAGTAGTACCACTGGCAATGGATCGAGTCCGGAGAAGCGAACAGGTCTACCTGTGCAACTCCGAAGTGGTCCCATATCAGCTGGACGCTCCGGGGGTGGAGTCGCCATTCGCCCGGAGGTGTCGACTGGCGAGAGAGCTCGTCGGCTGTCTGGTTCAGCGCACCTGGGATGTGAATGGCACGAAGTGACCTCACAAACTTCTGACTCCACAGGAGGAGATGGCGGGGCATGCAACGGGAGCGTAGACCACCCTGACGGTTGATGTACGCAGCGGCCGCAGTGCTGTCCGAATGGACCAGTACGTGCTTGCCCCGAAGCGACTTCTTGAACCGGGCCAGGGCAAGACGTACCGCCAGTAACTCTAGGCAATTGATATGCCAACGCAGTTGGGGCCCCGTCCACAGACCCAAAACTGCGTGCCCGTTGTACGTGGCCCCCCAGCCCGTGGATGAGGCATCCGTGAAGACCACAGCATGCCTCGACACCTGTTCTAGGGACACTCCGGCCCGGAGAAACGAGGGGTCTGACCACAGACTGAAGGTTTGGCGACAGTAAGGAGTAACTAAGACCCGGTACTGACCGCTCTGCCACGCCCATCTCGGGACTCGGTCGTGCAACCAGCGTTGAAGCGGTCTCATATGAAGCAATCCGAGCGGCGTTACCGCAGCTGCAGATGCCATATGCCCCAGGAGCCTCTGAAAGAATTTCAGTGGGACCGCTGTCCTGCCTTTGAACGTATTCAAGCAGTTCAACACTGACCGGACGCGCTCTGGAGTGAGGTGCGCTGTCCGGCTGACCGAATCCAGCTCCCTACCGAGATAAGAGATCCTCTGTGCGGGGCAGAGTTTGCTCTTCTCTCGGTTGACCCGAAGTCCCAACGGGCTGAGGTGACTGAGCACCATGTCCCTGTGTTCGCACAACTGCTCCCGAGACTGGGCGAGTATAAGCCAGTCGTCGCGATAGTTGAGTAAGCGAACGCCGCGTTCTCTGAGCGGAACAATGGCTGCCTCGACGACCTTCGTGAAGACGCGAGGCGACAGGGACAGCCCGAAGGGCAAGACTTTGTACTGATATGCCTTCCCCTCGAACGCAAAGTGTAGGAACGGTCTGTGTCGAGGAAGGATAGAGACATGAAAGTACGCGTCCTTCAGGTCGATCGCTGCAAACCAATCTCGGGGACGGATGCATTGGAAAATGCGTTTCTGCGTTAACATTTTGAACGGGAGCTTGTGCAGGGCCCGATTCAGAATGTGCAAGTCCAAGACTGGCCTTAACCCACCCCCTTTCTTGGGTACAATGAAGTAGGGGCTGTAGAAACCCGACCTCAAATCGGCAGGAGGAACCGGCTCGATCGCGCCCTCGCCAGCAGGGCATCGATCTCGGACCGCAAGACATGGGTATCGCTGCTCCGCACGGAGGTGAAGAGGATGCCCCTGTACTTGGGAGGCCGGCGTGCGAATTGAATCGCATAGCCGAGTCTGATGGTACGGGTGAGCCAGCGAGACGGCCTGGGGAGACCTAACCAGGCCCCCAGAGACCGAACTAGTGGGACCAACGGCACCACAGACATACCCGGGGTGAGGCAGCGAGGTGGAGTATTAAGACCCGACTTGGGAGGCCCGGAGGCGGCCCGGAGTGTTGCCTGAATACTCCAGGTGGGGCAGAGAGTGGGTGAGAAGGCCCGGGGGTGTCCTCGGTGCCCAATCTGCTGCCCCCTGGCGAGGGGTGAGAGGGGAGGAAAGGAGTGGCAAGGCCCGGGGGCGTCGCACACTGCCAACCTGTCCCTCTCGGGGCTCAGGGAGGGAAGAAACTGCTCTGAGAATGTGGGTACCGCTGGACTCCGGGGAGCCAGCGGCAGGACCGAAACCAAACAAATATTCTCCCCCCGGTCCTCCTTCGGGGGAGGGAGGGGTGCGGACACCGTCTCCCCGAGCAATTCCTCTCTCGCTGGGCTGCCCGTTTCAGGGTCGCTTGCCCTTGTGCTTGCTAGCAGGCTCGCGGGACCCTGGACGGGTTGGGTGCCTCCCTTGCGCCCGGCCACCTGCTGCCTGGGTGGAGGCGGACGCAGGGTGGCGCCCTCGGCGACAAGCAGATGGCGGTGCTGCGGCCGACGACTGGGTGTAGGCAGCAGCTGGTCGTCGGGGCAGGGTTTTTTTAAAAAAAAATTTTTAAAGCCACCTCCGTCTGCTTCTGGGCCACCAAGAACTGCTGGGCGAAGTTCTCGTTGGCGTCGCCGAAGAGGCCAGCCTGACAGACAGGGGCGTTGAGGAACCGAACTTCGTCGGGCTCACGCATATCTGCCAGGTTTAGCCCCTGCTTCCTGGACATCGCCTGACCCAGGGAGCGTGCAGTGACTTTCGTCACCCGGAGAGCGAGGTCCATCACCGCACGCAGTTCCTGCATAACCCCTGGGTCGGGACTACCCTCATGCCAGGACAGAGGGCAGTGAGAGAGGGAAAAACTTATACAGGTTATGGCCCTTTTGGTGTTCCATATTTTGACACCAAATAGTTCTATGCTGTTAAATTTTCCCAATGCACATCCGGGCAGCCACCCCGGAAAGCATTGCTGTCAACTCTGAATTTGATTCAGCACGAGCACACACCATTATAGTGGGAAACTCAGCATTATCATTTCCAGCGCATTACAGCCCTCTCTCCGATGCAGCAATTGACATCTGTCCTCCGCCAGACCGCCAAATGAAACGCTAGATCCTTTTTTTTTTTTTTAAAAAGGACCAGCAATCCCATCTGAAGCTACCAGCAGGCATGTGAGACAATGAGCGTGGCCGTCAGACTTGACCAACAGCCAACCAACACCGGAACAAGTGTATGTTGCAGCGGCCACTCGCTGACTCGCGCCGTCACACCAGCACCCAAGTAAGAGAGCGATCATCCTTGAGACTCGTCTAAACACTCTTCGTAGAAACAGCTTGATACAGCAAACCGTTCGGCTCCGAAGTTGAAAAGCAATGATGCGGTATTCCACTTCCGTATTTATACCCGCGCTGCGGGGCGGTGCGTGGAATGTGTGAACCGCATGCCAATGTCCATTGGCTCGTTTTAATCACTCGAAGTAGGTCGGTCTCTGGAAACAGATCCCAATTCGTTGGTCAGTTCTGACGTACGTCGAACGTGACCGACTGAAAGGGAACTACTCTTTACAATTATAAACGTTTTGAAATAAATGGCCTTTTTAAAAGCACTTTTCATGACATAAAAGCTTACAGAAGCTACATTTTTGAGCGCATCCTCCTCAAATTTGAATCAAAACATCAGATCAGACATTCAGTTTTATAATATTTATAATAGTTTTTAATATTTAGTTATTTTCAGGCCTTTAACATTAACATTAAAGTCTCATCCATCCAAGTGAATTTCAATAAAATAAAAATGAGTGAGTCACTTACATGTATATTTTACCTTGTTTTACTATGTTTCTATACTAATGTGAGTTATTATGACTCTTGGGTAACAAAATTTCAAGTGTCTAGTTTAAAATAAGACCAGATTTATGAACATAGGCCATAGGGTTTAAGAGCTGCAGACATTTTTATTTGGGTATGTCGTTTTCAGAAAATTCTCAAAAATAGGTGCGCAAGTTGAGAGGTTAAACACCAAATTGGCCTTATAACATTTAAAAGACCATTTACAACAATTTGACAAATACATTTTTTTCAAGCAACAAATGATTGGCATACTCTATTTTAGTTTCCTATTACTCTGTAGTGTTTAGTCACATGGCATTTATGGCTCAGATATTTGGCTCAAAGACTTTTAATTGGTTCCTATGAGCAGACATGGTAGATGAGGATGCAAACATACAGTACAGTACAGCTATTCTGTCTAGGTATTACACCCCTTGACAGAGTCTTTTCAACCTCCAGTGATTTAATCGTCGGCAGTGTGGATGTTAGTGAGTTAGAGATGTAGCATGATGAGTGCTCAGTGAGTTCATTTGCTTTTGTCTCTCTGTGGTGTCAGGGTATTTATCCCTATGGAGACTGTTTAACGCACAAGCTAATGGTCAGTGAACCGGCCACTGTAGCAGTGATACAGACCTCTGAGGGCCACTGGATTTAGCCCATAAACTCGACTAAATGGTCTGTTGTGTGGATTTCGTAATTTTAACTGACGTCTGCATTATGTTGTAGGCAATATTTGTCCCCTGCAGAGAGCAGAGTTTTCACTTTTGTGCTTGTGGGGCAAAAATGGCAAGAAAGGAAGATACATTGAAAGTGGCATATACTGTGGTATATAAAAGATGTGTTTATGCACATGAAATAGAATTGTGGGAAACTTTGCTTTAGATATTTGAGTTTAGATTCATGCACAGCTGAAAGAAAATGAGATGCACACTGATTGTTGTGAGAATGGTATGGTTTAAAACAGAGTAGATTAAACAGATTATTTGTGAAGTAAAACATCAGAATATGCAAATATTGTCATCAGTGATTGGTGCTGAGCGACAGGACATCTGCTGCACATTCAAACTTCAAACCGCATGCGTTCCATTTAGCAGCAGATGCTGAAAGCCTGACTGTGAAAACACAATTTAACACAAAGTGAGTGATGAATTTCCCTTCGTCATTCTGTCTGATTGTGATCTTAAACTACATCCATGCCCTTGATTTTACAGATGTTCAATTGAATTTGTTTTCTTAAATATTTCTGCGATTTACATGTGAAATTAACATAGTTGAGAAGTTAGGATCATTTGTAGAATCATTTATAAAAGCATCTATGAAATTGTATTCATTATTAGAATTTACTTTTATTTATATACACTACCGTTGAAATGTTTGGGGTTAGTAAGATATTTAAATGTTTTGAAAGAATTGTCTTATTCCTACCAAGGCTGCATTTTGTTTCTTAAAAAATACAGTAAAACACTACTATTGTGAAATATTACAAATTAAAATAACTGTTCACAATTTAAATTTACTAAAAAATTTAATTTGAAAAATTTAAATGTAAAGCATTTGAAATCAGTTGTGCTACTTAAATTTTTTTTTTTGGGAACCTTGGATCAATTTTTTCCAGGATTGTCTGATGAATAGAAAGTATTTTTTTTTTACAACAGAAATAGTGTTGGGGTAACAGCTTAGGACCCAGGACCAGTAGTGAAAAATGAAGACCAGGAGTCAGGAGTCAGATTAATTAAAGAAAATTTACTGAAGAATAGTTTGCAGTTTCATCAGCAGAAGCCAGCTCAAGAGGAGTTCGTAGGCCGCGCTCCCTCTAACAGTCTCCCCGCCTCCGTCTAACGTACATACAATTTTCTGAACAGTTATACGGTTTTCAAGGTCTAGACACGTCATTACTGCCATGTGGACTGATTCTGATTGGTTCTAACAACATGCAATGTAAGCAACTTTCCACACGTAGACAGATAGGAGCATATATCACTAAAAATGCGTAGACTCCGTGTCGCCCAGGCCCAGATTAATCCTCAATGACCTCGGAGGTCACAGAAAAGACGCCTCAAAGTCTGGAATCGTTTGCAGAAAGGACCATCTCTAATACTGGATCTGCACAGAATCATGAGACGCACACACAAAGTTTCCCAGAAAAACAGTTTCCATCAAGGTCGGGACATCTTAACTAACTATCAACAAAGCTGAATCTGCAAAACATGCTGATACTACATTTAGTACAGAAGTGACTTTATTCTATTCTATAAAGAAAGAAAAGTATATCAGAGAGGTACATTTCTGTTACATTTTGAGTCCCCAAAAGAGTCACATAGCTGTAACATAGATGACCCCGGGGGTCGCTTTAGGAAGACACAGTTAACACATGCTGAGCTCTTCTCACTTCAAACACCAAGGACATTTTCCTGTCAGCACATCTTGACACAGACATCAGAGCTGGATTCAAAAGCACAGAGCAACTAAAACACTACAATATTCAAAATCACTCCTTGAATATAGAGAACTGATTTATCAAATGTAGGACACTGTTATAACTTGATTATCATTCATTCTTATTTTAATATTGAACATAAAATCATTCTTGAAGGATATGTGTCTGATGAAGAGACAAGTGATGTTTGGCTTGACCCTTGACCCTTCAATAGTAACAGTATAAATGCCTTTACAGGGCTCCAGATGGCCATACGCCTACAATGGTCGCATTTGCCATCAAAGATATTAATTTACAAGTGATTTTTTTGCTGAAACCCATCTCCGATGGCCGACATCGTGATTTCCCTGCAAATAATGATGTTGTTCCTGATCACAATGCAACGGTGAGGAAATTTTCCCAGTAATACCGGTATCATCAGTGGGGGCTTTTAAATGGCTATTTCTAAACCGAAAGAATAATGCGCACAAGCATTCACAATGATGCGGAGTAGCGCAAGTGTTTTCAATGAATTCCTATGGAAATTAAGTTAAGCTTCCTTAGGAATGAACTGAATACGCTCGCTCTCCTCTGCACCGCTATGAATGCCAGTGTGGCCGTGTGCGTTTTAATTTCGGTTTAGAATTGCCGCCAATTTTGGGGGGGAATTGCTTGTATGGTGTGTTCAATATTCTGAACGAAAAACACCACAACAAAACAGTACAATGACAAGCTAACTTAAATAGGCGTTTACATTTCGCTTTGAAACCAAATCTTGTGGCGTCATCTTGTCAGTCAGCTCTTCACTCATGTGATGAATGAAATCTGACTTCTGCTGCTGGTCTGTGCTGCGACTCTCATTTGGCTCACGCTTTATTCAGCAGACTCGGTCAGTTTTTAATTGTAGTGTCTGTTCTCTAAATTAACGAAATTAATTTATTACTATAAATAAACACTGTAGTAACACCGGCAATACTGACTATTGCAGCAAGCTTATAGGCTACACAAACTAAACCAATGATATCTGGACCCCGGCATGTTTCCATCCTGACCGCGGTAGCACCATTTTCCCGTTTCTAGTTGAAGTGAGCAGAGTGTCAAAACCAGGGCTTAAAAACTGAAAAAAATATCAATCGGTTCACTCCGAGCAGAATCGATATTATAGCGTTTCCGTTTTTGCGTTCCTCAATAAACATTACTGTTCCGAAAACGGTTTGATTTGAAAAAATACCGGTTAATAACGTTATTTTAATTTAGCCTATACTTTAAACAAATATGTATAAATAGACTTATTTTCACTCAATAATAATATAACGCATGGTAATTAAACTTGAATATTTATTTCATAACATTTTTAAAACCACAACAGAAATACATGCATTAATTACAAAGCATAAACAGCGGACCTGGAGCGTTAGACAATCGAAAGTGGCCCTCTTATGCCTAATTCTTTTCAGAAGAGTGATTACATTCTTTGTAACGTTACATAACTTTTTTTCAACACGACTTGTTTTAAAAAATGTATGAATAAAGAATAAATAAACTGGATAACCATTAATGCACCGTCAACTGCTAATTTCAAAGCAAACACTGCGCAACACGTCCTTGCATCACATAATCAAATTCAGTCAGCTAATAAAGCTTGATCATTTAATGCAATATAACATACCATTTAATACGAAGCATCAACCGTCTATAGAAGACATTGACCTGTCCTGTATTGGCAATCTGAAAGACTATAGGAAAAATGTTTGATAGATGCTATAGCCTACTTGGATAGGCTTAAACGGAATCCATAAACTAGCCTAAATCAGTCTATTTGAGCTTAAAGACCGTACTGCTTATTTAAACGTTCGAAAAGAATGTCCTCCAATACCTGCGCTTTCATTGTAGACCTCAGCGGGGAAAGAAATGTACTTGAGGCATGAAAATGCGCGCTCTGCACTGACGGTAGATTCATAGATTACTGGTGCGCGGGCATTTCACTCACGCTTGATCCGTCAACGTCACATGCTGTACTACTCTATTCATTATTGGTCACTGCCAAATAAAAATATTAAAGAGAACGATAAAATAACGTTATTAACCGGTTAATGGTCATTTCAAATTAACGTTTCTGTTCAGAACGATTCAAATGGATTTTGATTTCGTTTTCGTTTTTGTTCCTCTTAAAATTTTGTTCGTTTCCGGTTTTCGTTTTCGTTCCTTGAACCGGTTCGGAGCCCTGGTCAAAACAGAGGTGGGGATCACGCCATAAGCACTCAGGATCGTTTGTGGTAATGATATTTCAGCGCTATATCCTCTAGAAGTTTTATCTAAAGCCAAACGCGCTTCGTTCAAGCCCTTTTAGCTCTGTGAGCTTAACGCTCACACGCAACCCCCCCCCCCCCCCCCATGCCATCGTCCATCGTAATGTTTCAATGTAGACATCGTCTGATGCCAGTTTGGTAGACATTGCCCAACTCTAAATCAAATGAGATGCTGCCATGAAAGCTCAGGAGAGAAATAAAACTGTTTCACCGACTTGAGTGCAAAAATACTCATAATGACTGAGGATCAGCTTGAGCTGAGTTGAAAATATTGATTTCTTGATAAGAAAACTCTGCTTTCACAAACTCTCAGCTTTCAGCTTTCAAACTCTCAGATTGACTCTTTGGTCAATTTTATTACAGCATTTAAACAATAAATGCTGTTTGACTCTCTTTAATGAGGTGTCACAGTGGTAAGAAGAACTTGCAGATTGGTATTTTGAACTCATTCATTTTAATTGCACTTCAAATATTTGAGTAAGCTAATCCATACATTTAAATTAAAGAATTAAAAATTAAAAATTCTACTTAAATATTTTTAGTAGTGGAAACTTAGCTAGCTTTAACTAGCTTATTCAATAAATGTTACATTGCTAATTGGGAAGACAATACTTTGAGAGCATTAGCAAAGCATAGCAATTGAGTACAGCAATACAGAGTACAGCAATATAGAACATTTAACATACTGTATATTTGTTCTCAACCCCCCCTCCCAAACATAACAGAAACTTGTCTAAACTAACATAACAAACATTAAACACTACTAAATCCCCACCTTAACAATAATCTTGCACAAAAACATTATATAACACCTAATTTTAGCATTTACTCTCCCTTTTGAGTGTCATGGCAAAGCATGCTGCCCAGCACAGTTTTAGTTAATTTGAGTTAAAACAATTAATTATTTTGAGTATTAGGGTTTACAGTACAACACGAAATAAACATGAATGAACATCAGAAGGTATGCTCAAAGACATACAAGTTTGTATGTTAGCTCCAGTTTGTATCCAGCCTCTCATGGAGACTTCAGATGCCCCAACACCTGTGATGAGACGACTCGACGCCTGTGAAGAGACGACTCAACGCCAGCATTGTTATGGCCTAAATTAATACATGATTGATTAACTTATTCTAACATTTTTCTTTAACATTCTCTTTCTAACATTTTTAAATGTACATTTATGAAATGCACTTTCTGTAAAGCTGCTTTGAAACAATGTGTATTGTGAAAAGCGCTATACAAATAAATTTGAATTGAATTGAATTGAATTGAATACAACGTACTGAATTGACTCATGTCTCATGTAATCGCTCAATCAGGGTTTCAACCACGGAAAGTGTCAATAAAACAGCTTGTGAATAATCTGTTACATTTACCTCTGGAAATCCATTCAATATCTATAGCTTGACAGTTAGCTGTAGACAAAAATAACTCTAGAGGTTCCATTTTAGAACCGGTTCCAAATTTCCAAGAACCGGTGATTTGATAAGAAACGTGAATTTCGATTCTGCTTTTCGGTTCCTCTGTGCGCATTTTAATGTGATATTTAAACTATTTAAGCGCAAAAGACTCCAAAACAACGTGCTTCTCATAGTGAGTAGTGCGTAATAATAACTATTCTCGTAAACACAGTCGGTTATGTCTTAAGACAGTTGAGAAAGAAAATGCATGTGTAACAGTATATTGGATCTGTGCAGCTCTTAAAGTGACAGCAACCTATAATTCCTGCTGTCGTCTCTATAATAACGTTAATCAAACAACAATAGACAAAGAAAAAATTGACTCGCTGTCCTAGGCAGAATAACTTTTGTAACTATATTTGTAATGTATATTTTATTAATTAAGTGCAGTGTTATTTTACTTTTGATTACAGTTTGTGTACCTGAATGCCTGAATACCTGAAAATGTTTATTTCAATCATATCTTTTAGTTGTATTTTTTGCAATTATTTTTAAATTACTGTCTTTAATAATGCTTGAAATTGATATTAGTTAGGCTAGTTGTTTTTGCTATGGTATTTTTAAACCATAGGTTAAAGTTCTTTGTGTAAGTATTCTTTAGTCTGTTGATTTTTGTTCATGGTATTTAGGTATAATGAACTGTTCTGCAATAAGACTTAGAATATATGTAAGTGATATCTACGTTTTTTTTTTTTACCTTATTAAACCTATTTAATCAATAAGAATCGGAATAGATAAGCAGAATCAGAATCAGAATTATTAAAATTCAAGCGATACCCAACCCTAGTCACACTGCGTGATTGTTTAAGTGATAATCACATTTGTTTTGCTCAAAAGTATGATTACTGATAATGACTGTTGTCATTTGAGAATTATTGTTATATACCTGTATATTTTTTTACATTTCATCAGAAACATTTTTACATTTAATTTCATTATTGCACTTTAACCTGAAATAAGCACAAATCAAGAAAATGTTAACTTAAAGGGATGGCTTATTTTACATTATAGTTTCCTGATTTATTATATAATGATAAATTAACACACTCTTCTGCAAATTACATTATGTATGTTTGGCACCTTTGTTTTTTCTTGTAGAAGCTATTGGCTCCTTGATTTTTTGTTTGTTTGTTTGTTGTCTGAACAGGGCAAACTTTTGATAAATTTAACACATCCTTGCCCCCCCCCCCCCCATCCCCCATATAAAAAGACAAAGACAAAAAAAGTCTTTGTCACATTGACAGACATTATCAGATACAGATGTACATATGATCCTAGACTTTAACTACAATTTAAACCTTTTTACAAAATAATTTTCTTTTCTCTGTAGAGGATATAATTTATGCCGATTTGTTACTGAGCTCTTGATGATAAGGATAACCGAAGATGATGAGGGAATCCCTGTTATCCTAAATATTCCAAGTTCATTTGTCTCCTCACAGAGTCTCTGGGAAGACTTCAAATGGGTTAATGAGCTGATAAGGGGGCTTGTGATCATTTAGAAATATGATAATAGTAATTATAGAGCTTGAGAACACGAGTGTGTAGTTAAACTGTTCGTGTTTGCACAGTGATCTTCAGTAGAATGTGAAAAAAAACGAGAAAAAAAAAAACGCAACTAGAAACTAGATCTCACTCTTTGCCAATGTGTAAACTGATTTTACTTGTGGCACAATATAAAAGCCAGAAAGCTAATAATAAGTACCCCCCTTTCTCTCCTCCCATTTCCTTCTTTCTGTCTTCCTGGTTTGGGAATAATCTTCTCTAACATACTGCAGTTGAAAGAGGCTGGGGAGTCCCTGCTGTATTTGAGGTTTTTAATACTATTAGATATGCCTCTTTCTCCCACTCGTGCATTCTTTTTCTTCCTTCATTCTTCTTTTTTTATATTCAAACTTCAAATGTTGTATTTGAATACAAAATTCTTTCTCAGATCAACACCCCTCCCCCCCATAGATGAATACAAAATGGTTATCCACTCAATAGGTGAAATAGTCTCAATAGATAAGAAAAATGGCACTGACTTGCTTAAATAGCTAAAACTCACAGTCTGTATGATCGCAATTATTCATTTGAACAGTAAAATAAGTGGTCCAGTTTCCTCAGTTGAGGTGCATGAACTTTAGCGTGGAGGAGCCGAGGGCAGCTGAGCAGTGAGAGTGTGAGAGGATGTTATCAGGTCGAGGCAAGAATTCACTGTCCACATCTATCTTCATTCCTTCTTATGATTCCCCTTTTTTTCTAATCCTCTTTTCTCTCTCTTTTATCTTTGTCCTTTATACCTCTCATGCTTTCTTTTTCTCAAATAGTTTATCTGAATCTTTTCTAATCCCTTCTTTTCAAAGGATGGATATCTCCTGTTTTATTGAAAGAGATAAAGAGTGAGTGCTTGCTGAAGTACAACTTCTCTCTCTCAGGAAGGATCTGGTTTACTGTTTTGGAATACGAAGTGTCTCTTTTTCTCTCTCCTTTGCCCTCTCGTTCTGTGGCCTAGGGATTCTGGGAGTAATGCGGTGACATACAGCTTTATATGTAAATGGCATATATAATCATGAATAATGCAGCTGGCTGTTCATAGTTCATGAAGTTGCATTTCCTGTTCCATATAGACTTGCATTTGTCTAGTGTAGATATGTTAATATTTTGCCACATTATAAATGTCTTTACTGTCACTTTTGTTCAATTGAATGCATCTTTGCTGAATAAATGTATTAATTTCTTTAAGAAAATATATCAGACTGACCCCTTAACTTTTAAACTGTATTTATGAGCAAATGTAATGAAATCTGTCAAGAATATGTCTTGGTCAATATTTTACCGCAAAATCAAAAGAAAGAAACAATTCAAATTTTCTGCATAAATACAATTTTGCATTTCCCACAAAATTCTGAATACCTCAAAAATATAATAATAATAATAAAATCAAAATTGATTATAATTACTTTAATGTTTAAAATGTTTATCATTTAAACTGTAAAGTGTTTATATATCAAAGTAGTATTTATTTTATGTTGATTTAAATAAATATATATTACAGTAATGTAGTACAAATGAGAACCAGCATTGAAAATAATGAGAATTATGTTCATAAATGATTTTTTAATACTTACAAAAAAATTCATTACATTAATTTTGTAATAAATAATTTTCAGACTGACTTTTTTGACCTGAAAATTTGACCCGGACCAGTTTTTATCAGATTCACCCATTTAGACCCCGTCCTTAAAGATAATAAAGCTTAAGGAGTGTGTGAAAAAAGCTCCTCTAGCATTTTAGCCTGTGTGTGTGTGTGTGTGTGTGTGTGTGTTCTCTCTGGTGCTGACGGACTGCATCATGTCTCAGTGACAGCAGGGGTCTGATCATCTCAGACGTGTGTAACTTACTGACAGGTGAAATGACAGAGACAAGAGCTGTCGCTCATCAGCTGAAATGTGCTTAAACACAGCATTATATAATGCTCATGGTGCAAGTATAATTTTATTCACATGTATCATTGTTGTCTCCGTGTGTGTGTGTGTGTACAGAACATTCCAGTCGGGACGACAGTGTTCATTGTGAACGCGACAGACCCGGATCAAGGCGTGGGTGGTAGTGTGCTCTTCTCCTTCCAGCCTCCCTCTCCGTTCTTCTCCATTGATGGGGCCAGAGGAATCGTTACTGTGACGAGAGCGCTGGACTACGAGACGACGACCAGCTATCAGCTCACTGTTAATGCCACGGTTAGAAAACACACACACAGTAGAGCTCTACATTGTCAAATGATTGTGTGGAACTTTGTCAATTCCAAAGCCAAATTAAACATGTGTTTGTTTTGTTGTAACAGGACCAGGATAAACGCCGTCCGCTCTCTAGTCTGTCTAATTTGGCAATTACCATCACTGATGTCCAAGATATGGACCCCATCTTCACCAACCTCCCCTACAGCACTAATATAATGGAGGACGCACCACCAGTCAGTACACACTCCTACATTCAGTCTTACTTTGTACATAATTCAGTAGTATTTTAATGGGTGTTTGTTTAGTTACAATTACTATTTTATTTATTTATTTTCATTTTCAATTAAGAAAAGCTTTAATGTGTTTAATGTAACTTCCATTATTCTCAATTACAAACCTGGACATGTCCAGGATAATTTTTTCGTGAGATTCATCCAGATGGATTGGCACACAACCTAGTGAGCTGCCTATGTAGACAGCATATTTGGGCCTCATAAGCATGTTGGACAGGATGGAATATTATTAGGTTTTGAGTCACAGCCAGGTAATATTTAGATAGAAACCATTAAAACAGTAATATATGTAGGAGGAAAAAAGTAAAGTAAAGATTTGTGTAAACATAAAACGCTCCAGAGAATGAGAGAGAGAGCGAGAGAGGCAATTTGGCTGAAAAGGAGTGATAGAATGTGTGTGTTGAGTAATTAGACAATAATTATGGGAGAAGCAGCATTTACACCTGTGAACTCTCGCTGGAATATTCCTGTAATTATAGTGATAGGTTTATGCTGTGACCTGCTCAGCAAGAGGGCCCACGAAAGGTCATTCAGCCTGAGATTCACCACCGGCCGTTCGTTCCTGTGTCATTTCACTCAATGTGTCAAACACACCACAGGCTCTGAGGAATTTGAGTGTGTTTCTGTCTGTGTAGAAATAAAAGTAGAGGAGAATAGCTACTTTAAAGCCACCTTTACAACAGATCATAAACCAAAAATCTTATATTTCCACAGGAGATTTGCAATTACTGAACTGCTGTAATGATTTTATACTGAACAACAGTTTTAATTTAATATTAAAGGTGCTGTATGTAAGTTTTTCACTTTACTAAAGCATAACAATGCCATAATATGCTTGCATAACATGCTAAATTCACCTACTTGTTTCTCTGAAAAACAAAGCTACAGCCAGTTATTCTACTTTGAAATGTGCGTTCCGTGTCGGACTGTCTGTTTTTGTTTTGGTCTGTGCTGCATCCATCGAAAAATCTCTATGAACGAGAGTCAATTGCGCTCGCTCCTGTTGCGTGTCCTCAACCTGTCAATCTAAGATTGAAATATCCAAAAACCACTAGAACAATGTTATATATTTTGTTGACTTGTGTACTTACATTATCCCAAATGTTTCCAAGAATGTTTGAAAATAAGTGAGAAATAAGCGATTTTAACCAGGACATGGACCGTGTCTGTGCGCCACCTATCAATGACATCATATCAGTGTTATCCTCGATTTCCGTTTTTATTTTGTAGAAACCATGGAAACACCAAAGACGCTTTAATATATTATGTGTTTTAGACAGGTGAGAAACTGTTTGGATACATTCATCGACTGAAGACCAATCATTGTTATATAGCTCAACACAGTTAGTCTTATTGTTTAAATCTCGTTTTCTTGATTCACCGCGAGTACCATGTTTTACCATGCCTAATATCGATCTATCTTACTGCAGTGTGCAACAAGTGTCTCATAGTAGCCGCCGAGCAAACGCACAAAGTAGCATTATAACTTTCAAAACACTCAAATATGATAAAACAGCGCTGAATTACCCCACATACACATGACCGGAAGAAGCGGAAGCCGTAATCTGTGGCATAAGAAAAGCTTTGTGAAATCCAGGCATCATCAAGCTACGCCTTTGCTTTTAATACGCGACTTCCAGCAGTGAAAAATTGCATATTGTAGCTTTAAGTCTATCTATCTATCATGCCCATATTTTCTCTCTCCTTCCATTTATCTCTCTCTGGTGTCCATTTGCATGCATATTAACTCATGAGCGTGTCAGACGTGAAGCGTTGTGACACGGATCTATCAGTCGTCTCTGGAAGGTCAGGAATAAAAAGACAGTGATGACTTTAGACCAGTTGTCCTGTCTAAATGTGGCGGTCAGCATCAAGTTCCAAGTAGACGTGATTGATTTTGGCATTCCATTCCTTATTTCCTGCATCAGTGCTGGAAAAGTTGAGGAAGCACTATAGAAAAAGACAAGAGACCTTTGTGTTGAGAATTAGATACTTGAAACACGTACGGCCTCAATAGCGTCACACGTCACACTAGCATGTTCATATAAAACGATGTTGACACATACACTTAGCCACACGCAGAGCTTAAAGCTTATCTTCCCTCACACACACACACACACACACACACACGTGCGTGTACGGAGTGTGTCGGCTCAGTCGACGGGCCTCAGGCTAAGTGACTGAGTGGGTGTGGAGAGTTCTCAAGGCTACTGACATTTACACGCAAACAGATATCAAACACGCAGAACTGTCGTGGGTCATCTGTCAAAACACAACTCTTAACCCCCCGCTCCATCTCTCACTCCAACTCAGGTGCATTACTCTCGCACAAACTCCTGGGGAGAAATCCGTTAGCTTTCCCTCTCATCTCAATGGCTTTTTTACATTGTAGAAGCACGTAATTTAAAGCAATAATTCACCCAAAAACTCATTTATCATTTACTCACCCTCGCATTGTCCAAAACTAGTATGATTTATTATAGTGAAGATTTAGTTGGATTATTGTGAAAAATATATTTTTTATTATTTATAATGTTTTGGGTAAATAACAACAGAATTACAATTTTCAGGTGAACAACTCATTTTAGAGTCCTCCTAAAATATCTACTCTTTATGGAAGCTCATTCATGCTTGATAATGAAATAATAATGTCATTGTGCCAAACCTTGTTTATTTGAATTGTGACTTTATATCTCACAGTGTGATTTTTAAATGTCACAATTGTGACTTTATTTCTTATTTTAAACTGTACACTACTGTTCAAAAGTTTGGGGTTTATATATATATTTTTAAATATATTTTATGTTTTTGAAAGAAGCCTCTTATGTTCACCAAGGCTGCATTTATTCAATCAAAATACAGTAAAAATATAGTGAAATATTTTTACAAATTAAAAATTCTATTTGAATATATTTAAACATGTAATGTATCCCTGATGTCAAAGCTGAATTTTCAGCATCTTTTCTCCGGTCTTCAGTGTCACATGATCCTTCCGAAATCATTTAATATGCTGATTTGATGCTCAAGCCACATTTCTTATATTTATCAGTGTTAACAATTGTGCTGCTTAATATTTGTTTTAAAATCCGTAATATATATTTCTTCAGGATTGTTTGATGAAAAGAAAGTAAATGTCCCTACTGTCACTGTTAATTCCCTTTAAAAGGTTATTGAGCCCGAACTTTTAAACAGTAGTGTATCTCACAATTATTTTACTATAATACATTTTATATCTCAATTATTTAATTTCTTACTCTCAAAAGAACACGCCGACTTTTTGGGACTTTAGCTTTTTCACCTTATCCCCCAGAGTTAGATAAGTCCATACATACCATTCTCATCTCCGTGCTTGCCATAACTCTGTCTGATGCACCCACCGCTAGCCTAGCTTAGCACAAAGACTGGAGATAAATGGCTCCAGCTAGCCTATTGCTCAATAAGTGATAAAATAACGCCAACATTTTCCTATTTACATGTTGTGATGTATATAGTTACATCATATGCTAAGACGGAAAATGAAAAGTTGCGATTTTCTAGGCCGATATGGCTAGGAACTATACTCTCATTCCGTAATAATCAAGGAACTTTGCTGCCGTACCATGAGTGCAGCGGCGCAATAATATTACGCAGCGCCTGAAAATAGTCCCCAGCGCTCTCTGTGCAAGTAGGTTGTCACGTTGGTTATGTTGACGGAAGTTAGCCTATTTTCAGGCGCTGTGTAATAATCATTGCGTCGCTGCACTCATGGTACGGCAGCAAAGTTCCTTGATTATTACGCAGGAATGAGAGTATAGTTCCTAGCCATATCGGTTTAGAAAATCGCAACTTTTCATTTTCCGTCGGTCTTAGTACACGATGTAACTATACACATCACAACATGTAAATAGGAAAATGTTAGCGTTATTTTTTCACTTATTGAGCAATAGGCTAGCTGAAGCTGTTTACCTCCAGTCTTTGTGCTAAGCTAGGCTAGCGGTGGATGCGTCAGACGGAGTTATGGCACGCACGCAGATGAGAATGGTATGCATGGACTTATCTAACTCTGGGGGATACGCTGTCCCAAAGTCCCAAAAAGTCAGCGTGTTCCTTAAAGCAGAAATTTGCTTCCATAACTATAAATGTAATGAAAACTTTTTATAAAAAAATAGTTATGTTTTATCAGAATACACAGCTACTTTTGAATGCTCTGTGGATTGGTGGTCATCTTCAAGCATACAAACGATTCAAACCTTGACCTCCTGGCACAAGTGCATCTCTGTGGTTCATGTTCATCCCATAGAGAGCTGAATCCACCTGCCAAATGGAGCAAAGTTTGAGAACTGCTAAAATGTCGAGAAAAACAATATTTTGCAGGAAAAGTGGGGAGTTTTTCACAGCTGTTTGGCGTTTTCTTTTGTCAGGGTGACATTTAAAGGCTTTTTAGGGGCAAACACAATTTGGCTGTCAAGCGCTTGATCTGAAATGGTGCAAGAGAAGAGACACAGATGGAGGGAGGATGGAGGAGTGGACGAGAAGGTGCAGGGCGAAATCTTTAAGGATGAGAGGAAAGGAAAGAGATAGAGAGACGTGTGCATGATTGAACATTCCACTTGTGCAGACGGCAAGAGAATAGCTCGCAAATTACTTCAGCCACACTTCATCCTCAGTTCAGTCGCTCCCTCCCCGCTTTTGTCATCCATTTCTCCCTCTCTCCTCCTCACGTTCTTGCGCTAAACGTGCTGTAATTGATTGTGTGCTGTAATAGCAGTAGAGTGTTGGCAGAAATGAAGCATAAACAGCTCTCAGACACTATTAGATGGATCAATGGCATATGCTCTCTCACTTTTCTCTTTAAGCATCTGTACTGTTTCTCATTCAGGATCAAAGAGTCCTCTAAATTGAAATATTTTGCCGTTTGTTATTTTTCATGTCTCATTTGATTTCGTTCGTTCACCAGGCCCTTTCCTCAACGGTTGCACACGAGAAATACAATGGCGGCAAAAAGTCTTTGGACACTTAAAATGTCTAATTGTCATTGCATTAGACAAAATAAAACCATTTATTTTGATGTACGACAGCACTTTCATTGCAAAGAATTTTGAAAACTCATTATAAAAAAGCTTCTGTCAGGATTTACTAAAGACGCGCAGTGAAAGAATGTGGGTCCATTTTTTTTTTGCAGCTGACCTTATTGCATATGCAATTGTGGGAATTTCCCTTTCAGACCCAACATTTATGGAAGGTGAATAAATGAATCACGCAAGGTGATTTACTAAGGATTGCGCTAGTCAATTTACTGGTGTGTGCGCCATTACTTACTGCCCAAAAAAAAATTGAAATCAGTCTTAAATCAGATAATTTGCTAATTTGTGCTGCTCTTGGTAGATTGCGTTGGTCATTATGGAAATTATCCGGCCACGTCTGTGTGCTTTAATTTGCATGTCGTCAGTAGATCACGCGCACAACTTTCCACTCCCATCTGTGCTTTTTTTGGAATTGAACATGAGAAACAAATATTAAAGGAACTAATTTTAAATTAGCATCAAATATCATCCCTAAATGTTTTACCAATGCACCAATGAGCATTACCTCCGTCTTGTCTAAACAGTGAAGAGACGGAGGTACAGTAATGCTCATTGGTTCACCCCACCAGCTACGTAAGGCTGGGTATTTAACTTCAAGTGTAGATGGCTCTACACTGGAATTTGAAACAAAATTAAAAAAATGTGGGTGCTCATTTAACATTTTTTCCATCATTATTTAATTTGAGAAATATTGCCAGATTAAGTCCTCTGTTGTCATTCCCGGTGGCTGAAAAGTTAATTAACATCTTTGTATGTTCTCGAATTGATTATTGCAATGCTTTGCTGGCCAGGGTTTCAAAAGCTACCCTAAATAAATTACAGTTGGTTCAAAATTCAGCTGCTCGAATCCTGTCTGGAAACAGGACAAGGGATCACATCACTCCTGTCTTGGAGTCTTTGCATTGGCTCCCTCTCCCTCCCTTCTTTTGATTTTAAAATTCTTATCCTTGCTTATAAGGTTTTCATGGATTGGCACCTCATTATCTGTCTGAGCTTGTAACCCCCTACACACCAGCATGTGATCTCCGCTCCTCGGAAGCTGGTTCCGCTTACTCGTTTAAAATCTGTGGGTGATAGGTCTTTTTATTCAATTTCTCCAAAACTTTGGAATTCTCTGCCTGCTGAGATTAGGCAAGCAGAATCCCTTAGTGTTTTTTTTTTAGGGTAGCTTTTACCTGATTATTTTGTAATTGTCATATTTGTCTATTTACTTGTTAAACCTTTGATAGTATGTTTTTTTATTTGGTATTTTATTTTTGTCTGTATTTCACTTTCATTAATGCATTGTTTGATCTTATTGCGAAGTTCTTTGAGATGCTACTTTTAAAGGCGCTATAGAAAATAGAAAAACGTTTTTCAATATTATTAGAGGCCAAGTACCGAATGTGCGTACGAACCTATTGTAATCGTTGGTGTTCTTATTATTCTTCCTTTTCTTCTTCTTCCGCTCTTGAGTCTATGGCAGCCCATAGAACCACTTGCAGAAAAGTTATGAAATTTGGCACACAGATAGAAGACTGTCTGAAATGTCACCATAGCAAATTTAGAGTCTCTAACTCAATACCTCTAGCGCCACCAACTGTCCAAAGTTGCACTTACGTTTGTGCTAATAACATTTGAACTGTAAAGGCTATAAACACAATTCTTATTTCCTCTGATTCCATGGCTCAAGACAATACATTTCTGCCAATTTTTTAAAAAAAATTTTGAACTCCTCCTATACCCCTTTTCCACCAAGGCAGTGCTGGTGCTGGTGCGGAGCCAGAGCCTAGTTTCAAATCGGTTTTCTTTGTCTTTCCACACCCAAAGCACCAGCTCTGAACCAGGAAAAGTGGTTCTTAAGAAGCACCAAACATTGCTGGTCTAGAAGTAAGAACCGCTTGTGTCAGGGTCTGGTGACGGGGTTAGCGTGACCAACAAGACGAACACAAACTTGTGACCGCCATTTTTGAAATAGCTGCTAATCGAGCTAATAGCTGCTCGATTGTAATCTCTGTCTGTACAAATTACGGCGAGCTGCACAAATGCGTTGGATTCGCTGCGTTTTGGAGGCGATTTAGGATCGCAAAGCCATGTGCATCAATAGTAACGCAAAGGGGTACTAGACAGTTTACCCGATTTGCAGGAAAATTTAACCATATCATCTTCAGACAATGCCAACAAAAAGTTACGGAATTCAAGTAGATATAAGTGTTTTTGAATAATGAATATTACGTAGTGCTTGCGAAAATAGACAAAAGGCTGCATCTCCGCAACGCTTTGTCGTATTCTGACAAAACTTGATACAGATCGTCACAAGCATGACCTGAGGCTACAGCGCAGCGCCACTTACTCAAAATGCCTTTTTTTCCTTATAACTTCTGAACTGTTTGTCCAAAATCATAGAAGTGTTCTCGTTAGATTCGGGGTGGTATGCAAATTATATCCAATTTTTCCATATTTGCCATTTTGGGTGTAGGCCATTTCGAATTTTGTAGTAAAATGCTGTATTTAATGAACGCATTAGTGTGTTGTTACAAAACTCGGGTCATGAGTCATTGGCATGATGCCCTGAAGGATCCTGAGAAGTTTCAAGCCAGCTAGTGAAAAAATCTAATATTCACATGCTTATAACATTGGATTTGGTTGACTTATTTTCACGGGAGTCATCCTTAGATTCCTGAGTCCTTGCCGATACCAAACATGCTAAGTTTCACCTTATTTTTTTGTTCAATGTTGTGATTTAGCGTTTAAACAACTTTTGCGAATATCTTCGAAACATTAGTCTGATCCAGACGAAACCACTGTAGGAAAATCGGAATCATGGAGAGTTGACATTATTTCTAAGGCCAAATGTCAAATTTTGATAGTAACTGGCAATAAAATGCAATCAAAGTCAGGTGAGGGCTATTTTTTTATATGTTCATTAATACAAGTGTCTATAACTTCTAAACGAAAATGAGATATTTTCACCAAAATTGGCACGCTTATGTTTGAGGGCACTCTGGGGGCACACAAAAAAAGTGGTGGGACTGCGCCATTGGTGGCGCTATAATTAAACAAAACATGAAATTGTCTCTATACAACTCAATGTATTTATGTGGGTTTTCAATCTCTCCAAATGTCTTTACTCATTTTTTCGGGTTGGTCTGCTCCTAGCTTTTTATTAGGGGCCAAGCACCGAAGGTGCGTAGGCACCTATTGAAACCGTTCCCGTTCTTATTATTATTATTCATCTTCTTCTTCTTCTTCTTCTTCTTCCGCCACGAAGTCTATGGCAGCCCATAGAACCGTATGGTAAAAAGTTGTGAAATTTGGCACACTAATAGAGGACAGTCTGAAATGTCACCGTAGCAAATTTGGAGTCTCAAACTCAATCCCTCTAGCGCCACCATCAGTCCAAAATTTGACTCATGTTTATGCTAATAACTTTTGAACCATAAGGGCTAGAAACAAAATTCTTTTTTCCTCTGATTCCTTGGCTCAAGACAAATCGATTGCACCATATGACGTCATTTTCCGTCATAAAAATTTTCCCGCCATTTTGAATTTTCCGAAAAACCTACTTTTACGAACTCGTCCTAGACGGTTCATCCGATTTGCACGAAAATTGAACCAGATCATCTTCAGACCATGCTGACAAAAAATCTTGCAAATCAAGTTGATTCGTCAAATCATTTGCGATAAACGCGCAAACAAATTTTACGTAGCGGTTGCAAAAACACACTTAAGGCAATATCTCCGCAACGCTTTATCGTATTCAAACCAAACTTGGTACATGTCATCACAAGCATGACTTGAGGCAACATACAGCGTTTCGGCGCAGCGCCACCTACTGGTCCGGAGATACGAAAAATTGCTATTTTTGCTTATAACTTCTGAACTGTTTGTCCAAAAATCATAAAAGTGGTCTCGTTACATTCAGGACGGCATGCCGAGTCGTCTGATATTCAATTTTACCATATCGGCCATTTTGGCTGTCGGCCATTTTGAATTTTGTCAAAAAATGCTATATTTTACAAATGCATTAGTGTATTGTTACTAAACTCGGTATGTGACTTCCATACTATGCCCTGAAGGTACTCAAAAAGTTTTAGGGCAGTGCCACCTTGTGGTCAAAAGATATAACAAACTTGACAAAAATGCTAATAACTTTTGATTAAATTAGCCTAGTATATTGAAACTGGTCATAATAGAGTCATTGGCTCATGCCGATTCAATTGCAACCTATGATGTCATTTTCGGTCATGATAATTTCCCCGCCATTTTTAATTTTCCAAAAAACCTACTTTTGCGAACTCGTCCTAGACGGTTTGTCCGATTTGCACAGAAATTGAACCATATCATCTTCAGACCATGCTGACAAAAAATCTTGCAAATCAAGTTGATTTGTCAAATCGTTTTCGAAAAACGCGCACACAAATTTTGCGTAGCGGTTGCAAAAACACTCATAAGCCTATATCTCCACAACGCTTTATCGTATTCAAACCAATCTTGGTATATGTCATCACAAGCATGACCTGAGGCAAAATGCAGCGTTTCGGCGCAGCGCCACCTACTGGTCCGGAGATACAAAAAATGGCTATTTTTGCTTATAACTTCTGAACTGTTTGTCCAAAAATCATGTCTTCCGCACCATGCTTTGAAGGAACTCAAAACGTTTTGGGGCAGTGCCACCTTGTGGTCAGAGGTTATAACAAAATTTACAAACATGCTAATAACTTTTGATTAAATTAGCCTAGTTTAATGAAACTGGTCATAATACAGTCATTGGCTCATGCCGAGAACAGAGATACTAATTTTGCCATATTTGGTCAAACATCCTGTGCTCAATGTTCTTATTTGATCAAAACCTACTTTTTCAAACTCATCCTAGACCGTTTGTCCAATTTCCACCAAAATCGAATCGTATCATCTTCAGACTGTGTCAACAAAAAGTTAGGGATTCTGCATCAATAGATGAAACCGTTTTTGTAAACCGCAGCGACGAAGTTGAGCCATTATGCCAAAATTACTCTTGAGGCTGTATCTCTGCAATGCTTTGACGTATTGGCATCAAACTTTGCATGTGTCATTGTTCCCTTATTCTGACCACACCACATACATTTCGTATCAGTGCCACCTATTGGTCAAAAGTGATAAACCATTAACTTACATTATCAGTGACTCAATATATGATATTTCAGCCATTTTGCCTAATCTTCTTAAACTGTATAATTGTTCATTGTTGCAGTTGGTCTGACACTCTCAGACTAAAATGCATTTTCAGCCTTTTGCTTCAAATCATCTTAAAACGTGATTAATTGCTCATTGCTCCAGTTGATCTGACACTGCCAGCCATTTTGGCATGTCTTGTCTTCTTCTTTGCGCTTGGCCCCGGTATTGCTGCTTGCAGCTATATTTATTATTATTATTATTATTATGCTCTCATGCAGGAATTTGCCATTTTTAGAAAATCTGGCCCATAATGTTTAAACTAAAGACAAAATATTTGTGCACTTGAATGCATAATTTTCATGTTTTATGTCTCTTTTATCTCTCTGTGTGTCTGTAGGGTTATGAAGTCCGTAAGATCAGGGCGATCGACCAGGACTTAGGTCGACCACGTGGAATCGGATATACGATCATATCAGGTCAGTCACATCCATCAAGATTATCACCTTCTAGGATTTGATCTTCAGGGCAGCTTAGCCCTAAGCGAGAATGTGTAGCAAGAGACCATAGCCTTCCTCTTTAAATCAGCACCACTAAATTAATATATAGTAAGTCAAAAGTAGCTTACCGTTACTTAAATTGGTACAATACAAAATTTTACAAAAACAATACAAAAATGTTATAAATTATATAAGACTAGTCTTTCTGCTGTACTTTTTAAATCAGTACACATGTAGGCTACTATTTGATTAACAGAAAATTGTCATCATATCATTAATCTTAAGTATTACTGTTAAAATCATTTGAATGTTTAAACTGACAAGACCTAAACACACTTGAAAATGATGAACTTTCTTGAGGAAGCAGTACTGGCTGCTCCTTTACATAGGTGAATATAGTTTTAGGGGGGCTGAGATTTCAAGGTTGGAGCACACTGTCATATTTTCGTGTTGGATGTCACTTTTAATTTGTTTTTTTATTAAAGTGCAGCTGTTTATACGATCCGCTACACTCTCCTCATCTTCATCTAAACGTAACACTCCTCCTCTGTGTTGTTGCATAATGTTACCTTGAATTATAATATGTAATGGTCATAAAGATTTAGATTGGCATGAATGTGAATATAAAGGGAACCCACACATATTTCTCATGTTAAAAGGTAATCACGTGTAAAGCTGACTGTTCCAGAAAAAGACACAATATGCATTTCAAGGCATTTCTAATACTAACTTAAAATTCTTTTACTTCAAAGGGTTCAGAGTAAAATTCTCTTCATGGCTGTATGCGATTGGATCACTGTCCAATTACAGCAAATAATCACAATCAGACAATTATACAATGACTTTGACAGCGCTTATAGTATGTTTTGAGTGTTGAGTATAGTATGGTTTTTCATGCTCCAGTCTGAAAGACAGTGGCCTATATGCGTCACATTAGTGCTGCTGTGGTGTAAGTCTCCTAGGTTGTGGGATAATATATATGTGTGTGTGTGACTGAAAGCCTTTGTCGGTTTAGTCCATACATGAGCTTAACACAGCAGGACAAACATTCCCACAGCGCAACACGCGCACACACACACACTCACTGTTACTGTGTGTACTTATGTGTGTGTATGGCCTCCCCCGTAGATCACTTTCATTGCTATCAGCATGAGGCAGACAGAGCAAAGGGAGGGACAAAATGGAGGTTGAGAGACAGACGGACAGAGAGAGAGAGAGAGAGAGAGAGAGAGTTAAATCACGTGTTTTACATGTACATTGAGTACCTCATACCTTCAGCGGCTCAATTTGGTGTTGAATAGGTTTTTGTAGCTGAATATGTGTATATATTTTGTTTGACACTTAAATCATAATGCGTGTCTGAATGGCACTGCGTTATGTACATAATATCAAACCACTCACAGAGAGAGAGAGACTGCATTTTGCTAGTATGTTTTCAGAGTTTCAGTCTCATTTTTGTCTCATTTGATTCCTAAATTAATAATTTTCTTTTATTGAAAGTTTGTATTTGATATGCTTCAAATCAAATTTCAATTCAATTCAATTCAAATTTATTTGTATAGCGCTTTTCACGATACATATCGTTTCAAAGCAGCTTCAGAGAAAATGCATCTACATTACAATTTAATTGATTTTTACATGTTATGCATTTCAGAATTGCACATATACAAGCACACAGATAAGCTAACTATCTATTATTAATCAATATAATAGCTATGGCATAGAAATAAGAATACAGTTTGTTAATGAATAGGTATATTGATGAGCAATGAATTTTAAAGGGGTCATGACATGAGAAATGAGAAATCATGACATGAGAAATCAAATATGCCTTGATCATTTGACATACACCGATCAGGCATAACATTATGAGTCCTGTAAGTTGCGGGGTGGGGCTCCATGGATCGGACTTGTTTGTTCAGCACATCCCTCAGATGCTCGATTGGACTGAGATCTGGGGAATTTGGAGGCTAAGTCAACACCTCAAACTCGTTGTTGTGCTCCTCAAACCATTCCTGAACCATTTTTGCTTTTTGTCAGGGCACATTATCCTGCTGAAAGAGGCCACAGCCACCAGGGAATACCGTTTCCATGAAAGGGTGTACATGGCCTGCAACAATGCTTAGGTAGGTGGTACATGTCAAAGTAACATCCACATGGATGGCAGGACCCAAGGTTTCCCTGCAGAACATTACCCAAAGCATCACACTGCCTCCGCCGGCTTGCCTTGTTCCCATAGTGCATCCTGGTACCATGTGTTCCCCAGGCAAGCAACGCACATGCACCCGGCCATCCAAGTGATTCATCAGACCAGGCCACCTTCTTCCATTGCTCCGTGGTCCAGTTCTGATGCTCACATGCCCACTTTTGGCGCTTTAGGTGGTGGACAGGGGTCAGCATGGGCACCCTGACATGGGCACCCACGGCTATGTAGCCCCATACGCAACAAACTGCAATGTACTGTGTATTCTGACACCTTTTTATATTGCTCAAGAGGTTGCAGTAGCTCAAATTAATTCTTGAGCAATTTGAGCTACTGTAGCTTGTCTGTTTGATCAGACCACACGGGCCAGCCTTCACTCCCCACGTGCATCAATGAGCCTTGGCCGCTCCATGACCCTGTCGCCCACTGCCGTTCAGTCACTTAATGGCTGCCATTTGCCTACACTGGATGTGAGCGTTGCATCAAAAGCAAATAGAACTCATTAAAATCATTGACGCTGTCTACACTGGATACAGTATACAGATGCATGTTCAGTTTCTGACATTCTCGCGTGTTTGAATCTGTCGACAACAGGACAAATGAAAGAGTGAAAGAACTTTCGCTTTGACGCATCCAGTTTAAACAACTCATTTACATCTCTGTACAGACTTCAGAAAAAAAGTGGATGGTGTATTTTAATGACGTCCCGGATCGCAACGCAGGATTATATGTTTGTTTGGAGCATTTTGTTTTGTAATGGAGAGTTCGCAAAGAAAATTTTGTTGAATGATGAAGCAGCCAACTGTACTGGATCTGAGAGCAGCTGCATTTCAAACCTTAAGTAAATGATTTTCATGTCTTTGACTGTAAATGACAGTTTTATATGGATAATGTTTTCAAAACGCTTATGTGCAATAGTGAGTGGGCGTTGATACTGTTTCCTATGCAGGTATATATATTATTTATATATTTTTTTAAAAAAAAAATTTTTTTATTATTATTATTTAATTTTTTTTATAAGTGAACCTCAAGGAACAAATTACAATATTAAAAAAATTAGGGATGCACTGGTTGACCGGCTACAAATCGGAACCGTTTTTTGTGTACTTTTCTGACGATTTTTTCAGAAGTGCGCCCACGTGCACATACGCCTATTATTGCAATCATGCGCAAACATGTCACTTGTGTGGAAGTATTTTGAAATATGCGAGCAGGACGTGAAGATTTCAGTCTGCAATGGATGAGTTAATCGTGGAGGAACAACAGCGAAGACATTTGGTACAACAGACTTGGGGCCCGTTCTTCGTACGTTGCTTATTACATCTGAGATGATTTGACAGATCCCAGATCTTTTAATCGTGATAACTGATCTCAGGCTAATTTGGTTCTTCAAACGAATTTGCGAATTGGATTAAAATATCTGGATTAAATGATCTAAGATCACTGCGCGTTCTTGTGTTCCCTGAAGAGGGCAGATGCATCGATACTCGAAACCACGATCAGCAATGCAGCGATTGGCTGGCGTCAAGACAGCAACGTTATGACATCATATAATTAAAAAAGCCACCTGGCAAAAAACTTGACAAATTATACAATAAAAACCCCACGAATTTCTGGACCTTTATAAGGAAACAGCCAAACCACCAAACCAACATAAAAGTTATAATAGATAAATGATAAATGTTTTTTGTTTTTTTTAACATGATTACCAATTATTTATATTTATATTCAGATTTGATACTGTATTTGTACACCCTTTACATTTTTATTTCAATGTTGTAATTTAATTTTGAATTCAATTTGGAGCAGATTTGTAACGTGACAGTATTAAAGTTTCTTAAGGGTCAAGATCAAATGATTTGCATCTCCTGCGCTGCATCAAGCCACTCCCTTAATATCTGTCATCACTTAAATTAATGCACGGCTCAGAGTAACTGTACAACATGTGTGTAAACCTCCAATAAAATTATAAAGTAATTATTCCATCACAAATAAATCGCTCAATCAAGTGGCTGTGTCTATATTATTATATACAACATTATAATATTATATACATTCTCATATACATGAACAATATAACATTTTTATATTATTATTTAAAATTTGTATTATTGCCCCTGGTTCAGTAATGAACTCTTGTAATAAAGCAGCAGTGGCTGGGACAGATTTTAAGTATCACCTCAAGATGCAATCTAATCCTGTTTACATGAAATAAGCCTGCTCATGAGCAGATTTAAGTTTACGGACCTGTTACTATGACAGCAAGTCCAGGATGAGCTTCGAAGAACCAAACAATCCGAGATCATGTCAAATCGTCAACAATCAAATCCAGCTAACTGAGTTAGCGACGTACGAAGAACGGGCCCTTGATCAGACATTTGAAAGTCCATCATCCGAAAGAACACGATGAGTATCAAAAA
The DNA here is from genome assembly GCF_949357685.1 of Gobio gobio. Lineage (NCBI taxonomy): Eukaryota > Metazoa > Chordata > Actinopteri > Cypriniformes > Gobionidae > Gobio > Gobio gobio. Next base: position 41,390,400 of record NC_137111.1, read on the forward strand.
TCTGTTGATAATGCAAAACAGCCAAAACCTTCATCCATCACTCAACCATCGGTAAAATCCATCATTCTAAAAAAACAGAATTACAGCAGAGAAAGTCCAAAAGCGCAAGCCATTACAAAGAAAGTAATGGACTTTATTATATGCACAAATAAGAGCCGCTTTCCTGCGCTCGCTGAAGTTGCGCGAGCTTACCTCTCCGCGCCCTTCACAAGCGTCGATAGTGAGCGTAAAGTAAGATAAAATCGGTATCGGAATCAGCCATGTAAAATCATGATCGGTGCATCACTAAAAAAAATCCAGGTCATGACCCCTTTAAAATATTTATATATACACAAATGTTGTTGAAAAAGG